>NC_041398.2:249845653-250153153 GCF_900747795.2 Erpetoichthys calabaricus
TTTAACAACTGGGTCGCATTTAAGAGGACGTTGACAACGGTCTGCTTTAATGATAAAATAAACTACGAGGTTAAAGCTTACATCTTTAAAGTTTACATCTTGCCTGAAGAAGGGGCCTGAGTTGCCTTGAAAGCTTGCATGTTGTAATCTTTTCAGTTAGCCAATAAAAGGGGTCATTTGCTTGGCTTTTCTTTACATTCATAACGGCTAACACGGTACAACACCCTCGTACTACAGAGGTTAAAGCTGAAATTTCCACTTTAATCACAAAATAGACATTTTCATTATGTCCTTATTTGTTTTTCTCTGTGGCTCAAAGACACCGGCGTACATTCTGATGTTGTTGTAAAGGTGCAAGATAAAAAAGACAACACAGAAGATGGTATGCGAGACTTTTAAAATGTATCATGTCATTACTTTAGGGAATATACGACGCTTGAATATCAAAGCACCTTGAAGGCATCTGTATGTCAGCATTTTGCTTCACCACTTCGAACCGCTCATCAAACATCAAAGCGCGCACACCGATCTCATAGTATCCGCAAAGCAGCTGGGGTAGCAAGAAATTCAGGGTGCAATTCAGGGTCTGCAGTGGGTTGGCACCCTGCCTGGGATTGGTTCCTGCCTTGTGCCCTGTGTTGGCTCCAGCAGACCCCCGTGACCCTGTGTTTGGACTCAGCGGGTTGGAAAATAGATGGATAGATGGAGTTCAGGGTTTGAATGTGGGCAGTTATGACAATATTCCAGAAGAAGATGACATGACTGTATTTGGATAAATGTATATTGTTGTACATGAATAAATATAAGATATCCCCTGAAAATAAGCCCTAGACCAGCGGTTCTCAAACTGTGGGGAAGTAACAAAAAAGGGGGCGCGAATAGATAGATACTTTATTAATCCCAAGGGGAAATCACATATTTTGCCATATGTGGCGTAATTTCGCTATTCGTAGGAAAATTTTAAACTTGTGGCAGTGTATCGGCAGCAAAAAATATAGGAATAAATTTTGTTAGGGTTTCAAAAAAACATTAGGGGGGCGCAATTAGAACTGTTATGAAAACTCAGGTCACAAATATTTAAAGGTTGAGAAACGCTGTCCTAGACCATCTTTTGGAGCAAAAATTAATATCAGACTGTGAGTTCTTTTTGGGGAAACACAGTAAATATTATATTACTTATGTTTTAGTGCTAATTGCAGTCTGTACAGTTGATCAGCAGCTCTAGTCAGGGTGTGCTAAACTGAAGTTGTGAGTCTCCAGCCAGGATTTAAAAGCTGAGACCGAAGAGGCATCTCTTATAGTAGCAGGCAGACCACCCCACAGTTTAGGGGCCCTGTAACTAAAACCTTGACCACCCACTGATATTTTATTAATCCTTGGAATCCTAAGGAGAACACCATCTTGAGATCTTAATGTGTGCTCAGGTTTGTAAGTCATGAAAAGTTCAGACAAGTAAGCTGGACCTCGGCCATTTAAGGCTTTATATGTTTTTTGAAATCTGCCCTAAACTTAACCGGCAGCAAGTGTAAGGACGTGAAGACTGGGGTTATGTGTTCATATTTTCTTGTTCTTGAAATAATTCTTGCAGATTAACTGGAGGCTTAAAGAACAATTTGAACATCCAGTGAACACCATATTGCAGTTGTCAATCCTACTAGAAATAAAGGTAGGAATTAAATTCTCAGAATCCTGTTTATTTAGAAAGCACCTTAATTTCCCAGCATTTTTAAGATGGGAGTAACCAGATTTGGACAACTTTGTAATGTGTGCTTTAAATGACCTGCTAGAGTCAAAGAGAACTCCTAGATTGTGGGCTGATTCAGTAAAATGAATGGGGATTCCATTAGAAAGCATAGAAATATTTCTAGATGTCTTATAAATGTAACAGCCACACTGTTGTGCTTTCCTCAATGCAGAAACATTTTTTCAACAGAGCTTTTTGGCAGCCTTTGTCAATTTTCATTAAGCGTTCAACTCAGTTGATTAAGTTGCCTTGTGGGACATCCTGAGACTTCGCAGGATCCCCCCAAAGCTGCTGGATATCATGGCCGGCCTGTACACTGGTACTGGGAGTGCTGTGCAGTGTGCAGGCAGAACCTATGCGGGTTCCGTCAGGGATGTGTTCTGCTCCTACTCTGTTCAATGCTTGCACGGACTGGGTGTTGGGCAGGGTTGTGGGGTCCAGCGGCTGGAGGGGCATCAGTTGGTGAAGAAACATTCACTGATCTTGACTTTGCTGATGATGCTGTGATCTTCGCAGAGTCAATGGAGGTTCTGATCGGGGTTCTCGAGAGACTGAGTGAGGAGTCAGAAGGTCTGGGCTTGCGAGTGTCCTGGATAGAAACCAAGAGCCAGGCCTTTAATGACCTCTTAGCCACAGCCATCAGCAGTGTGTCCATCTGTGGAGAGAGTGTCGACCTCGTCATTGAGAGGTTTACTTACCTCAGCATTGACATTCACATCTCTGGTGACTCGTCCTATAAAGTCAGTAGATGGATTGGGAGGTCATGAAGTCGCTGGAAAGGGGTGTGTGGCACTCCCGATATCTCTGCAAAAGGATGAAGGTCCAAGTCTTTAGAGTCCTGGTGCTTCCTGTCCTGCTATATGGTTGTGAGACATGGACGCTATCCAGTGACCCGAGACGAAGACTGGACTCCTTCATGTGTGTCTCTTCAGAAAATCCTTGGGGACTGCTGGTTTGACTTTGTGTTGAACGAGTGGTTGCTCATGGAGTACCTGCATTGTGAGGAAGTGTCAGTTATGTCACTATGGCCATGTGGCACGATTCTCGGAGGGTGATCCGGCTCACAGGATTCTCATTGTTGAGGACTTGAGTGTCTGGACTAGGCCAAAAGGATGCCCACTGAACATCTGGCTGTGGAAGATAGTCATTTCGAGAGGGTGGGACTAGACCAGGGCATATTCAGCAGGAGGGCACAAGGAAGTGAATGCCCGATTAAAAATACAAATTAAGTCCACACGATTTTCGATTCCGAGGAGAGCTTGTAAACCACAGAGCACAGCAAACAGGACGCAACGCCAGAGGCTCGGACCACCACAAGCTAAACAGGAGTGTTGTGGTGTGAAATTTTGCATAAAAGTTTTGTATGTCTTTATTTGTAACTTAGACAAAGCAATATAAATATGTTATATCACTGATAAGAACAGCAATTGTTTGATGTTTAACTGACTACCACCCCCCCCTTAAGGACCAAGTCTGGATTGTGAATTTTACGACAACTTCCTAAAACCAGTTTGGCAGGTGATTTTCTTGCAGGACCCTCTCAATCAACCCCCATAGGAAAACCAGACTACCTGGCTGGCAAGCATCAGCTCAACAAATGGTTTTGGGGACAGGTGTGAAAGGTATTGTGTGCCCCCCAATGCTCTGAAGTGTGGACACTTGGGATTGGTTTTGAATCAGAGGCCATTCTGTGCAATGATGCCCTATTAGTGTAAGGATTTGGACAGAGAATGTAGAAATGTGCTTGCTTTACGGGACCCCCCTCTAACACGCACCATGGCCATGAAGAGAAGACCACAATGAAGAGCACAGCTCAGCAGCCATATTGAGACAGGCATGCAGCCGGCCCTGAAGAACGCGGACTAGAAATGAGGACTTGAGGAACGACAAGTCTGTGTGTCACCTGAAGCTACACATCAGCATTGATCAGGTGGTATGGTTGCCAATATTCACTTGTACTTTGCTTATTGTTATTATTTTATGAACATTATCAATAGTACATTATATAAAGTTGTAACTGAACTCCTGCTTGTCTTTTACTCTATGCAATTGCCCGAGGTTATAGATGTAGAAGGGAAGATGGGGAGAAGTTATAACGTACAAGCTTCTTATATAATATGCTACTGTGGCTGTAAGTTTGTCTGTCCAGGATTTTAAGTCACCTGCAGCTCACAAACTGTTTGAACTATTGACCTGAAATTTGGTACACATATACCACGTGACGTCTACTATACGCTTTTGGGGTGATGATTGACCTCCAAGGTTATTCCTCTTTTTATTTTTATTTTATTGTAGAATCAACTCTCAGCAGCGGCCAGCAGGGCGGCAGTACGGCGCATGTGTACGGACGCCGTTCTCATTCCCTACCACCTTTGCCGTCACTATCTCTTCATATCTTAAGTCATTCTCGAAGCAGATTGAAGACTTTAAGTGCTAGCTTAAGTAAAAAAAATCAAAGAAAATGAACAAAGTAATTGCAACACAAACTCTGACTTAATCAGTTTTAATGCAAAAAGATGCTGGCAAAAGAGGAGAAGAAGCGGGCCGCTAGGGTGGAGTAAAGAACAGCTGCTCAGGAAGGAAAAAGAGCATCAACTTCTGAGCAAACGAACGATAAACGTACAGAGAAAGAGGAGGAAAACTACAAGTCAAGTGGATTCACTGCACGTCATCATGCAGTGCGCCGTTACTGGTTACTTATAAATAGCCAGCGGGATTTGAGGGATTCTGGCAAAGTCTAAATGATAAAGCAGTGGTTCATAACCTGAGGTCCGTGGACCCCTGGGTTTCAGGAGGTCCATGAGGGTCAGGTAAAAATTAACATTTATATTCACTATACAGCCCACTACTGTTGATTTAGAGTAGATGTAGCAGTAGAAATGGTAGTAGAAAACGTAGTAGTAGGAGATCTGTTTTAATTTGCACAAGAGGATGGTCTTATATATAAATGTCTACGCATGGAAATGTGTGTCTGTTTGTTCGGCCTGGAAGTGCGAGGCTACAGCATGAAGCTCAAAGAAAGCGACTCTGTTGCCAAAGTGAAACTGCCAAGAAAAAGAGACAAGCGAGGTGAGCGCATCGGCGAAACAAAACCAACGAGGAGAGAGAGAAACTCACTTAGCTGCTAATGCACGACCGATGCGATTGATTAATTGAAGTGCCAGAATCCATGGTTTCTAGGATCCCGAGAACTTTACAGTTATGGGCATTGTATTATCATAGTATTTCCCTCTACTTACCCTTTACCTGTTTTCTTCAAGTGTAAGTGTACTCATCAAGATCATTACCGGATTGGTCTACTGTTACACTTTAAGATCAACACACACACACACATACATAGCTATACACACATACACACTCAACAGTGCCCTATGTATGACACACACACAGCTGGTTAACCTCTGGCACTTTAAACCACACAACTGCTTTAGGAATAACACGGCCTGTCAATCTCTCCGCACTTACTTATTATCGGCACAAACAACATATGATGTTTTAAAGATATCTCTGACCTAAACATCACTTTTGGTCTACAAGAATACATTTAAACATACAGTGCATCCAGAAAGTATTCCCAGCGCTTCATCACTTTTTCCACATTTTGTTATGTTTCAGCCTTATTCCAAAATGGATTAAATTCATTTTTTTCCTCAGAATTCTACACACAACACCCCATAATGACAATGTGAAAAAAGTTTACTTGAGATTTTTGCAAATTTATTAAAAATAAAAAATCTGAGAAAGCACATGTCCATAAGTATTCACAGCCTTTGCCGTGAAGCTCCAAATTGAGCTCAGGTGCCTCCTGTTTCCACTGATCAATGAAGCTGCAGAAACATCTCAAGGATGGAGTCCACCTGTGGTAAATTCAGTTGACTGGACCTGATTTGGAAAGGCACACACCTGTCTATAGAAGGTCCCACAGTTGACAGTTCATGTCAGAGCACAAACCAAGCATGAAGTCAAAGGAATTGTCTGTAGACCTCCGAGACAGGATTGTCTCCAGGCACAAATCTGGGGAAGGTTACAGAAAAATTTCTGCTGCTTTGAAGGTCCCAATGAGCACAGTGGCCTCCATCATCTGTAAGTGGAAGAAGTTCGAAACCACCAGGACTCTTCCTAGAGCTGGCCGGCCATCTAAACTGAGCGATCGGGGGAGAAGGGCCTTAGTCAGGGAGGTGACCAAGAACCCGATGGTCACTCTGTCAGAGCTCCAGAGGTCCTCTGTGGAGAGAGGAGAACCTTCCAGAAGGACAACCATCTCTGCAGCAATCCACCAATCAGGCCTGTATGGTAGAGTGGCCAGAAGGAAGCCACTCCTTAGTAAAAGGCACATGGCAGCCCGCCTGGAGTTTGCCAAAAGGCACCTGAAGGACTCTCAGACCATGAGAAAGAAAATTCTCTGGTCTGATGAGACAAAGATTGAACTCTTTGGTGTGAATGCCAGGTGTCACGTTTGGAGGAAACCAGGCACTGCTCATCACCAGGCCAATACCATCCCTACAGTGAATCATGGTGGTGGCAGCATCATGCTGTGGGGAACTGGGAGACTAGTCAGGATAAAGGGAAAGATGAGTGCAGCAATGTACAGAGACATCCTGGATGAAAACCTGCTCCAGAGCGCTCTTGACCTCAGACTGGGGCGACCGTTCATCTTTCAGCAGGACAACGACCCTAAGCACACAGCGAAGATATCAAAGGAGTGGCTTCAGGACAACTCTGTGAATGTCCTTGAGTGGCCCAGCCAGAGCCCAGACTTGAATCTGATTGAACATCTCTGGAGAGATCTTAAAATGACTGTGCACCGACACTTCCCATCCAACCTGATGGAGCTTGAGAGGTGCTGCAAAGAGGAATGGGCAAAACTGGCCAAGGATAGGTGTGCCAAGCTTGTGGCATCATATTCAACAAGACTTGAGGCTGGAATTGCTGCCAAAGGTGCATCAACAAAGTATTGAGCAAAGGCTGTGAATACTTATGGACATGGGATTTCTCAGGTCTTTTATTTTTAATAAATTTGCAAAAACCTCAAGTAAACTTTTTTCACGTTGTCATTATGGGGTGTTGTGTGTAGAATTCTGTGGAAAAAAATGAATTGAATCCATTTTGGAATAAGGCTGTAACATAACAAAATGTGGAAAAAGTGATGAAGCACTGTGAATACTTTCTGGATGCACTGTACAAAGGCCCAGCATCCTTGACTATCAGTCATTTACCAGCCCAGAATGCCTTACTTTACGTCCTGTTCCCTACTATTGGGTGGAGTTCTCACCCTCAGCCTTAATAAACCTCGCAGCATGGAGCGTATGGCAAACCTCCGGCTGCACCAGGTGCGCAAAGAAATCTACTTTATTACTTCAATCACTCTAGATACTAAGACAAAGCATGGTATTTATTACAGGAATAATAATGCCAGTATAATAAAGAATAGTAGAAAATAGGACTGATAGTAAAGTCTGGATATAATCTTATGAAAAAGCTTACGAAAAGTTAAAGATGACAAGGATGAATGTCGCAGGCAGCTTGTGATTGAGCACTCGTAGTTGTTCATGATGCTTTTCTGACAAACAGATACAAACGGCTTCACGTTGACATCGCTCTGTCCTCCTCTGACATCTACATCCCTTCTTCTTCCTCCCTCCTTCCTTACTCACTCACTATATCGCTCCTCAGACGAGGCGGATTTATTCTAAAATTCTACTGGGGCGTTTTGTAAGATGTGATTGTTAGATATTCTGATTGCCTGGCTGTCAATATGATGAATGAATTCACCGTTTTCTCAAACAATAAAACTTTATGTTCTCTGGGGTGTCGCTATGTCTTCCTTTCCCAGGCTATAAAATAATTAGATGTCCATCCTTTCTCAGGTTATAAAGGAATTGAGCCACCAGTATGTCTTCCTTTCTTTGTTGGAACAGCGGTTTTAAAAGTGAGATATAACTGGGAAGAAGACCTGCTTTGGTTTGTCCTGAATGTAGTTCATCTGTTGTCTTGAACAAAATATAATGGAAATATAAACCAAAATGTCCAGATCTTGTACCCCACAACAGGCTTACACAGCTAGTATTTCATACTAATGAGTGGCCATTACTTTTGTATAAAAAGGAGTGTTATTTTTTATTTTTTTAGATTATTATTAAACTTTAAAATAAACACTCGATAAATAAAATATATTATATTCATTGCACGCAAAGTTGTGTTTATGTGAATATGTCTGGTGAAGGAGGGTCCATAGCTTTCATCAAATTCTTAAAGGGGTCCATGACTCAAAACAAGGTTAAGAATCACTGCAATAAAGAACACAAAAGGGGAGAGCAGAGCACTGGAGACGTCTACCAAGCCAAACGTGTGAAAGGTGACACTGCTAGTTGTTGTGACTTTATGAACCGAGTCCCTAACTGGCCTAACCAGTAGCACAGCCTCTCCTGTCTGTCACTTTGAGTTGCCTTCTCTGACCACATTTGGGACGGTTTTAGGTGACAGTTGACTGCAAGTATTGCGATGCTGAAGAGATTGTTGCAGTGACAAACTAGTAAACTGCACGTTATCTGTTATATAGTGCCTTTCGTACTGGTCAGGTTTGTCAAATATATTAAACACAGGACATACGGTAGATTGAGGTCAGGACACCACCCTACTGTACATGACAGCATTAGGCTTATCTTGGATATTTGCTTGCACATCCATAATTAAACTTGAACACGCATCCCCCTGCTTCACTGCCAGGATCCAAAATGGTCTGCTGAGCTGCGTTTTCCTAGCCAGCCCATTGCTACACGTGGTGCACACACTCGCGACACTCCTTCCACTCGCACTTCTTCTGACTACACGCTGGAGGGAATCCACGCAGCTCTTAACAATGTCTGTGAACAATACGCCTCCATCTGAAACAGTAAAGCCCCGATGGAGCGTATGACATTTTAAATGGCTGTGTGTCACAGAACGGAGTTATTTGGGTGACAAATGGTATCCGAGGGCACGGCCAACACAGCATTGTGCAACCTGTGCCTCCAGGGAGGTGACACACGCCGACGGGCATGAAACCAACAGACTGTACTTGACTTTCAGAGTGTCCCATTCATGCCATTTTACATATCGCATAAGCAGCCAAATGAGGTGGCGACCATGTGTGGTCACCATTGTCCTGTACAAAAACAGTGCCAGGTAGGCCGGTGACCAAAGCTTACTCAATGGACGACCGTGTCCCCTTGATCAGAAACACAAGACGGTTTCAGACAGGTACTCTCTGTTTCGTAATAAAGTGCAAAGCTGATCCGTCAACTGCTGTACAGGAAAGTTGGAACCTGACAGATGAAGAAGATCACATCTCATGAGTGAAGTCCTAAAAGCCAGAGGAGGTGCAACAAAGGAGGACTAAAGGTCAATTTTAATGATTCCATCCTTTTATCACCCCATACTTGGTCTGAACAAAACACGCGACATTAATTACATTTACATTTTTTGAGTTATGTTTTACAAGGTCAGAAATGTTCAGCTGTTAAATATACAAGGACACATTCAAAACGTTTCCACACTTTTATATTTTCATTGGAAACGGTGAAGGCGGGAGGAGTAGTAATTGGGCATTAAAAAGTTGGGAAAATTGCATCGCAAACAAAGGAGACCATGTAGAAAAGTGATGTCATTTGTTTTTGAAATTCATAATAGAGTTGCGGTGGGTTGGCGCCCTGCCCCGGGATTGGTTCCTGCCTTGTGCCCTGTGTTGGCTGGGATTGGCTCCAGCAGACCCCTGTGACCCTGTGTTCGGATTCAGCAGCTTGGAAAACGGATGGATGGATGGATAATAAAGAGAGTGCAGAAACTTTTTTGAACATCCCTTGTAATAATTTTGTCATATCTGTGATTTGTTTTTCCCATCACAACAAAGTAAAACAGCTGATTGAACGTCGCTCCACGAGCAGGGAGTCCATATTTGCGGTGACCAGTTTCACATGGGCAGTTCTCAGAACTGGGTACATACAAAGATTAACTCGAACTTGATAACGTCTTGCAGGTTGTTTGATATGCTTCTGTTTTTTCTTTCCCCAAAACTGTAAAGTTTTGATTAAAAGAAAAAAAAAAAAAATCACGAGTGGTCTCCCCTCGACTTTCTCGTATACTCAGATATGGGGATGGATACTTGAGGAGTAAACCGCAAGGCAAGGATTTTTATATTACGTACATTAAAGAACCATCAACAACAAATCAAATCAAATAATATATTGAATGATTATTTTAAAAGTAAAGTTGAATAAATCGGACTCTGCTGCTGCATGAATAAAAGATAAAGTAGCACTTCCGGTTAACGGAAATAGCTCAAACATTGATAGAAATCTACGTTTTGTACCTAATAAGTGTATGCAAAATGTGGTTGACCTAAGTGAGCGAGTACTCAAGTTATCGTGTTTACACACACACAGAATTCCAAAAATGGTATTTGTTTGGACTCGGGGAGTCTAAAACATCGAGATTCTTCAAAATCTCGAAATCAAATTTTTTGACAGATTGCAATACTCTCCCTATGAGAAAGTAAATCGTACAATACAGTTTATTTTTGTATAGCTCAAAATCACACAAGAAGTGCCTCAATGGGCTTTAACAGGCCCTGCCTTGACTCTCTAAGAAGACAAAAAAACACCCTTGTAGGGAAAAATGGAAGAAACCTCAGGAAAGGCAGTTCAGAGAGAGACTCCTGTCCAGGTAGGCTGGGCGTGCAGTGGGTGTCAAAAGAAGGGGGTCAATACAACACAATACACAGAACAGAACAAATCCTCAATACACTATAAAAATAAACATTTTAGAAGTGCAGAGTAGAATTTAACAGTAGATGATATCACATAATAGGATTTGGATTTATTTAGAGTCCTGAAGACCTCATTCATCAAGCTGCCTCCCCCTATTGGCCATTCCACAGCTGAAACAGCGCTAATCTGATGACAGGACCCCTCTACCTGATGACTCCTGTGATGCTCCATCAGGGATGACTTTACCTTAGGCAGGCAAAACAACTTGGCAGGTGGGCCGTGGCACCAAGTGGCACATTTGAGTACCAAGAAGAGAAACAGAATAGGTGAGGGTTAGTAACAAATTCTAACTGTCATGTTACTTATGTTTAAGTGCTAATGACTAACAACAGAGATGCAGTCTGTACAGTTAATCAGCAGCTCTAGTCAGGGTGTGCTAAACTGAAGTCGTGAGTCTTCAACTGGGATTTAAAAGCTGAGAGTGAAGGGGCATCTCTTATAGTAGCAGGCAGACCAGTCCACAGTTTAGGGTCCCTGTAACTAAAAGCTCGACCCCCCATTGTTATTTTATTAATCCTTGGAATCCTAAGCAGACCGGCATCTTGAGATCTTAATGTGCGCTCAGGTTTGTAAGTCATGATAAGTTCAGACAAGTAAGCTGGACCTCGACCATTTAATGCTTTATATGGATAGGATTTTGAAATCTGCCCTACACTTAACCGGGAGCCAGTGTAAGGATTTAAGAACTGGAGTTATGTGTTCGTATTTTCTTGTTCTTGTAATAATTCTCACAGCCGCATTTTGGATTAACTGGAGGCTGTATAAAGAACAGTTTGAACATCCAGTGAACACCGCATTGCAGTAGTCAATCCTACTAGAGATAAATCCAGGAATTAGTTTCTCAGAATCCTGTTTATTTAAAAAACACCTTAATTTCCTAACATTTTTAAGATGGAAGAAACATGTTTTGGACAACTTGGTAATATGCTCTTTAAATGACATGCTAGAGTCAAAGATAACTCCTAGATTGTGGGCTGATTCAGTAAAATTAATTGGGATTCCAACTGAGTTAAATGATGACAGAATATTGTTGTGATCAGCATCATTCCCTCCAACAATTCACATCTCTGTTTTATCTGTATTTAAAGACAAGTAGTTCTCATTCATCCACTCCTTTAATTCACTAACACAACTAATTAAAGACAACATCGGAGAAACTTCATCTGATTTAAATGAAAGGTATACCTGGGTGTCATCTGCATATGAGTGATGTTTCCTAATGAGAGATCCCAGTGGAAGCATGTAAAGTGAAAACAGTGACGGTCCCAGTACTGAGCCCTGCGGGACACCATATTGAACTTCTGTGTATAATGATGGAGTCCTGTCAGCACATTTCTGTACATATTGGAATCGATTTGATAAGTAAGAACTAAACCAAGCGAGCACGGTGCCTGTAAGCCCAACATCATTTTCTAGCCTGTGTAGTAAAATAGAATGGTCGATGGTGTCAAACGCTGCACTTAAGTCCAACAACATCATCACAGTGGAGTTTCCTTCATCAGAGGATATCAGAATGTCATTTACAACCCGTGTTAGTGCCGTTTCTGTACTATGACCAGTGCGAAAACCAGACTGGAATTTCTCAAATAAATTGTGATGCGTAAGGTGTGTCTGAAGCTGACTGGCGACTACTTTTTCTAGTATTTTAGAGAGAAACGGTAGATTTGAAATAGGCCTATAATTATTTAGTATATGTGGGTCAAGGTCTGACTTTTTAAGTAATGGTTTAATGACTGACACTTTTAGTGTATCAGGTACTGTGCCATGCAATAATGAACTATTGATAATGTTTAGGATAGGCGCTGCAAGAACATCCATTGCACTTTTTACTAGTTTTGTTGGCACTGGATCTAGGGAACAAGTAGTGGGCTTTATTTTAGAAATTAAACTTAAGACTTCCTGCTCAGTTACAGGATTAAAATGACTAAAGTGCTGAGTGCGATGTGAGACAGGGTCTGCTAAGCTAGTATTTGGTTTGTAGTGTGATGCAGAGATCTGGGATCTTATATTTTTAATTTTCTCATTGAAGAAGAGAAGATCGTACTCAGGGAGGTCTAAAATGTCGAGATTCATCAAAATCTTGAGGCCGAATGTTTGGACAATTCCAATACTTTCCCTATAGAAGAAAGTAAAAAGAGGTCATCGGTTCATTTCTGAGTAGTCGTCAAACATACAGAAGGCAAAGAATGTCCTGGCTGCACGTTTCAGCAACACGGAGCTGGCTGTCATGGGCCTCGTCCAGAATCCTGATTCTTGCCTATTTGTTAACAGTAGAATTCTCTACTAGGTTTACGTAGATATAAATATATAAATATTTCATGCCAAACTGCTGTACTGTGTATGGACGGTATGATGTCTCGACTTGCTCTGGTGATTGCGTATAATAGCCGGCAGGCCAGCCATCTTCGAAACCAACGGATAACGATATAAAATGATAGGTGCTGCTAAGCAAAATGGACACAATTTCCTTTTCCATACAAATTGCTGCTAAACTTCATTTCATTTATGATTTTGCTGCTACTGAAGTCACTGAAAAAAACAAAAGAAGAGGATAAAAAGGAGCATTTCTCCTAAATAGCCTGGCAACACTTTAACCCCAACAGGACCCCTATACAGCATTTCACACAAGGTCAAAATGAAAAAAGGAGGGTGGGAGATCAACGGTCTTTTTGGAAATTCAACGTGGCTGACCGCAACCTGTGAGGAGACAGAAAGACACACAAACACAAGAGAGTAGAGAAGAACTTGCTGTGCCTGTGGTCTTCAATGAAATCCAGCATTGGCGGATACCAAACTGTGTGTGCTGAGAAGTGTCCTCCCATCAGCCCCAGCACCCTCATGCGGTCTGATGGGAAGTGTAGTCCCCACGTCAGTTGGTATCCCACTCCCGGATATGTCACACAGTGCAACTCAAGTTGGACCACCAGTAGTACGCATGCAAAATTTGGTGAAAAAATAAGATTGAACCGTGCACATGTGATTTTCAAACAAACAGGTTAAGGTTTCAATTAGAAGTACTTTGTTAAACCAAGAGGGGGAAAATGGTCTTTTGGAATGACCTTTGGAGCTCAAAGTGCGTGGTCAGCCACTGTACAGCCAGTGACCCCAGAGCAAGGGCCCTCCATGCTAGTGGTGGCAGTAACAGGACTCGATCCACCAACGTTCCCAATCATTTAAATGTAAACGCCAGCGCAGGATAGACATACGCTACACACTCTCAGGTGTCATACGACTGAAGAACAACGACTGGACGCTTGGTGTTCACGTGCACTCGACGTCCGGCCGTTTGATTCACCGAAACACAATTAAATTTTCACCGTTTTTCAAATATTCATATTTTTCAGACGACAGACAGACATTAATTAGTTCAGCACATGTAAAATGACTTACTTGAATGTAGAACTTTCTAACGACTAACACAACAAGTTGAAAGTATAAATACTTCTGACCCTAACAAAAGGACCCTCCAAATCTTCAAGCTGTCCCTAAATTAAAAAAAATTTTCTCCACACTTCAATATCATTTTCTTAGACTCATCCCTGCTTGGATCTGCTCTCTATAAAAAAAAAAAAAAAATAAAAAAAAAAAAAAGGGTTGCATATTTTGGCTTGAAAAATGACATTTTTATTAAATCTCATCTTTTTTACTGTAAAATGTGCAAAACACAAAGTACAAAGTCGGAAGTGTAGAACAGATATTCTTCTTCTTCTTTGGGCTGCTCCCGTTAGGGGTAGCCACAGCGGATCACCTTTTTCCATCTCTTCCTGTCCTCGTCATCTTGCTCTGTCACCCCCATCACCGTCATGTCCTCCCTCACCACATCCATAGACCTCCTCTTAGGCCTTCCTCTTCTCCTCTTGCCTGGCTGCTCTATCCTTAGCACCCTTCTCTCAATACACTCAGCATCTCTCCAAACCAACGCCATCTCACCTCTCTGACTTGTCTCCCAAACCGTCCCACCTGAGCCGACCCTCTAATGTCCTCATTTCTAATCCTGTCCATCCTCATCACACCCAATGCAGACCTTACCATCTTTAACTCTGTCACCTCCAGCTCTGTCTCCTGTGCCACCGTCTCCAGCCCATATAACCCAGCTGGTCTCACTGCCATCCTGTAGACCTTCCCTTTCACTCTTGTTGTAATCATTCCTGACACTCTTCTCCACTCGCTCCACCCTGCCTGCAATCTCTTTTTCATCTCTCTTCCACAACCCCCCGTTATTCTGTAATAATGAAACAAAAATAATAATGATTAATAATAAATAATAATAAATGATGAAATAAGTACCAGGGTGTTGTACCATGTTAGCCATTATGGATGCAATGAGAAGTCAAGCCAAATTACACCTTTAATTGGCTGCCTGAACAAACAACTTGCAAGCTTTTGAGGCAACTCAGGTCGGCATGAAGAAGGGGATGAAGAAGATGCCTGAAGGAGGAGGGCTACCAGATGGGCTTAAAGTGAAAGAGGACAAACAAATTGTAACTGTCTTTACTTCACTACTAGCTGTCCCCCATGGCTCCGTCTGCATAGTAGTGAAAAAATAATAGTGAGGAGGGTCCTGCTCGGCTCCCCACTCCTGACGTCACACTTCCACCTCCTCTCGGCCCATAGTCTGTCTCAGATTAGCAGAAATATAATCGCTCCTGCAAGAGAACTATGATTCTTAGCGGGATGAGCAAAGTCACAAAATCAACTGGAATGTTCAAGCAAATTATATAAAAATAAAAATAAGCCAGATCTACATCCGTTAAATAGTTCTTTCGTTTGCTAGCTAAGCAGAGGTAAGGTACATGAGTGAGGAGAGCCACGCCCCTTGACCCTCGACCTGCTGCGTGTCTCTCGGATTCGCACAAATAAATCAGTAGTGCAAATGAACTATGATACATCGCACAATGAGAGAGGTTTCAAAATCAACTAGAATGTTCAAGCAAATTATAGAAAACAATCTAAATCCGTTAAGTAGTTCTCTCGTGAAAAGCACACAGACATACAGACGTTGGACTTTATATAGAGATTAGCACGTAGAATTGTTTTGCTCAACTGGAAAAATCCTAGCCCACCTCATTTAAGTCGGTGGGTAACTGATGTCATATACTATTTGAAACTGGAAAAAATCTAATTCTCATTTACAGGATCTGTGCAAAACGTCTTTAAAACCTGGCAGGATGTAATCAAGAACATTTTAGAATAAGCTTTTGTATTGGGGGGAAGGATTCTCTTCCCAATTTTTCCTAACTCTTTTAACGTTTTACTCCGTCTGTTGGCCTTGCTCTCTTTCTTATGGATGGGGGATGAATTTGAATTTAGTTCCGTTAAGTTTGACCTGCTTGTATGGAATGTGACTTGCTTCTAATAAATGAAATAAAATGGGGGGGGAGGGGGACACACGACTTGTTATTTTAGAGGAGTTATCTGGATGGGACTGGTGGCCTTATCTTGCCATTTTAACCCTGGTGCATAAAGTGTACCACACGGGTCGTTAAGGGTTAAAGGGGTACCTCCCCACTTAAAGCTTTCATTTCAAAACACATTAAGACACATTTTATACCCCCTGGAAAAAAATGATTGAATGTCCTCCAAGAGAAGGGATGCCATCAGCCTTTTTGCAATTCACACATAGGAGAGAAAATGATTTTATTGAACAGCTTAACATTCTGGCCTCGTAAAACGTTACCTCTAAAAAAATGTAATTGTTATAATTAAGGGCACATTTTTTGTTCAGAGAAAGTAGGGGAGGAGAAAAAAAAAATGGGATCATTTACCCCCCCCCCCCAAAAAGGCCCTAGTCCTTTGTTGCACCATCTCCAGCTCTTATGGTAGCTTGAATTCCTGAAGGCACAAGCATCACGAATGAAGGCCGATAGTCCTCATCAGTCGGGTTCCAACTTTCATATACAGCAGTTGACAGCTCAGCTTTGCAGGATGGAGTCCTCGTCATGGACCATCGTTTACAATTTCCACCATAGGATTTTCAGTTGGATGAGAGCCGGGACTGCTTGCCGGCCACGTCATTGAGTTGATACACCTTTTGAATGCTCTTTAATTTTCAGTAAGATGCATCACCAAACCTCCTTTCAATGGATGGAATGAGAAAAGCACCCAAAACTTCAATGTTCACCTGTGCATTTTCTATAGGGGCTCCGATTGCCCATCTCCCTAGGTCCTTCACCCAACATGCAACTCTGCATCACCAATGAGTGTGGATATGTGCTCGTTTTTTTCAGGCTGCCATCTTTATGTTTCATTGGAACGGCACCAAACAAAACTTCCAGCATCACCTCCTTGGCCAATGTCGACTTGCGATTCGTCCCTGAATGTCACCTTCATCCAGTCGTCCACAATCCAGGACTGCCTCTCTTCTCTGCAGCCTTGTTTTCTTGTGTTTAGGCGTCAGAGATGGTTTATGTTTGGCATTTCTTTATGAAAATCCCATTTCCTTCAGCCCATTTCTTAGTTTGGTCACAAACTTTAACTCCCGTTTCTTTCTGCGTTTCATTGGATATGCGTTTTCTATTTTCCAGGCACACTACTTATAGTTTCCTGTCTCCACACATGGATGTCTTCCTTGGTCTACCTATATATGTTTCCCTTCTCCAACTTTCCCATTTTGTTTGCACTTGCTTCAAATTTTAGACACGGCTGACTGGGAACAACTCATGTCCTTAGCTACACTCCATTCTCAATGGAGTTTTAGAATCTTCTCCATGGTATCAGTTGAAAGTTCTCTGGTTGGGGGCCCCATCAGCCCGGTGAGGTCTGCAGGCTCTCGCTGGCCTATTTAGACTTGTGCAGGCACACAATTTAGAAATGCAAATGACCAGAGGATTTCATAATTTGTTCATCTTTCCATAAATTTCTCGCTTCTATTTGGTCTGAACAAAAATGTGCTATTAATGACAATTTCATTTAATTCTTTGAGGCATGTTTTACAATTCCAGAATGTTCTGCTGTCCACTTAAAATTGTTGTGTGTCCTAGCTCCGTAAAGCAGTGGAATGAACTTCAACTCCCAGCCGTCCCTGCAAAGGCTGATTGGTCACCTGATGAGGTTGCAGGGGCTGCTGGGGACAGGGAGGGCAGCACAAGATTTCAAAGGAAACCAAGTATACAGAGAAGTCTTTTGTTGTTTCATGTCTGGAGTTATCCGTCTGTTTGCCTTCTCCTTCAATGCCTGTGAATTCTTGTTTTGGTGTATGGATGGTCTGGTGTCTTCCTGCTGCATGAGGACAGTCTTAGGATTTGATGCGAAGAAAGGAGTGCACCTGATCCTCCTTCAGGTAGAACTGATCTTCACATTCACATACAGCGAGCTGATCTCTGGACTATCTATGTCTCCATTTCATTACATCAGTGGCCGTTTTGCTATGGACTTCTTCACATGTTGTTTTTGTTAGCTGGTTGTTATTGTTGAATTTGTGTTTATTGTAGGTTGCCGTAAAGGGAAATCAGATGGGATCGTTTTTGTTTGTGTAACTACATTTAGTTTAATACATTCATCAATTGCCATTTTAATTCCATTTGCTTTTTGTCTCTGTGAGGAAGTGTGTATGAGTCGGACCAAGGCTGGGTGCATTCCTAGGATCCCCACCGAAAAAATAAACAAATCACCGTCAAAAGTGGTGTGAATTGTAGCTAGGTTTTTTCAGTCAGCTACAAAAAAAAAAGAGCAGTAAATAAACCTGAAAGATACTGCTGAATTTAACTAAGTATATTGGGGGGTAATCAAAAATTGACCAGTCCCACTATCACTCACAGTGGCTATTTACACTGCCTTCCATTTGAACTGGGGAGTCAGAATTTCTGAGGTCATGGTGAGAAATTTTAACAGGAATGTCTCAAGTCAGATTTCCTACTCAGAAAGTCGGGAGAGACTTGCTAATCCCGACCTCAAAATCCAAGAGGGCCGCACCTTGCATCAACAGAAGTGAAGGCTGTATTATTGAACTGTTTATTAGCACTTCTGTCTCACTAAATTGGTCATACACACAGGACTGTTCATCTTCTTCAATCCGTGGATGCGCAAAATATACCGCAAACTGCGTTGTATTTGACTTGTTCAATAGTTGTGTTCTGAAAGACTAAACACAAGAAAAGGTTTTCCTGGAGGAGACTCGACTGGCTTTCTGAACATGTTATGGCAGGCCTATGCAGCCCAGAAGCCAACTCCGAGAGGCCCAGCCCACGATCCCGCCAGGACTCCAGACTGCAACTAAAATGGTCTCAAATGCAACCAAAAAATGGTGATGATCATTTCTTCTTAGTTCGGCAGTTGTGAAAGAAATCATTAAATATAATTAGGTTAAAGTTTCAAACAGATAGAGAAGGTCCTTTTTTTTTTTATTTATTTTTTTTTTATTGTTAAGCAGATGTGTGGTAACACATGTGCCACTGCGGGCTCACCCTTGCATATACCCGAGCAACATAAAGGCAGGTTTATATTCCATACTGGGTTGCGAGGGACTCCTGGCAAAAATGACGGCAGACTTGGAGACGCATGCGGGGGAAAATATTTCCAAGAACACAGTGCTACTGAGGGGACAGCCGTGTATTCCAAATGGTGAATTTCAATGAGAGGATGGTTACACTTGTGCCCGGAATTATAAACGAAGGGGTGAACGGGACGCAACTGGTCATCAAAACAAAAGGTAGGCATGCTAAACATTTGAAATTCCTCTGACGTTCTATAGGTCCCCCGGTTATGAAGATATCTGTCCCTTGTGGACTTCAGTTGTCCCTTCTGATTTGGCACGGTTCACTAAGGCGCGATTGTCATCGATCGCCTTGTGTTCACGCATCCTTGCCTGCAGTTTCTCTTTCGATTTAATAAATACCTCATGGTAAACGCCAGCCTGTTTGTCAGTAAACACGTCCGAGCAGTCACCTGCTGTTTCGTCATGCACAGCAATGTGATGAAGTCTGCGCTTTAAGATTGCAGGTGTATTACTGTAGCTTTACTGGGGTGCTCTGTGATTGATGGTGGACAGTAAATTTCATTAAAATTGTATCAAAAAATGCCACTTTGTTACTTGGGACTTCAGTCGCTTTGGCGTGGCAACGGGAGCTCAACAACAAAGACACATGGAAAAGAAGATTTAGTAAAAAATAATAGCAATAATTATAATTAATGATTCGTTACTGGACACCTGAGAACTCTGTACAAAGAAATCTTAAAGACAAATCATTAAATGTAATGTACCAGTCCACTTTCACGCCATACCTGGATTTACTCGGGGTTTATTTTCTAGGTGGCAGGGTAACAATTTCAACAGGAAAGATGTTGTTGTGGAACTCAAATTTAACCTTCACTGTCCTATGAGTGAATAAAATGAAACGGAGGGAATAAAATAGTTTAAGTTCTATGGGGGGGAAAAAAAAAAAAAAAAAAAACCCTTGCCGGTAATGCCCATCCCTTTAAATTTGGGGAGGGTCTCACAATTCAAAAGGGAATCCATAGTTGCTAATACTGCACACTTTGATATGTGCTGGGGGTCAGATGTGAGCAAAATATATACAATTTTTCCCACTTTTGAAATAAATGAAAATAAAGTATTGCTACTACCTCTGATTTGGTTCAGTTATCAGGTTTATGATTTTTTTATGCACTTTTTGATTTGGTCACATCTGAAACAGGCATATCTAAAAGGCAAATGAACAATGAATAAACTGGACTTGTTTTTCAATCCATTCATTTGTGTGGATTTAAAATCTGTCATTACAAGCTGCTTACTGGCTGGCAGGCTACATTTCTTGGTTTGAAAAATATCAGGGCCAACTGAAATTGTAACAGAATAGCCCTGCACTATGGGAATGCGGTAAACTCAGGTGTGGCATCAGTCCCAGCTCCAACATTGAAGCTACATGGCATGCAGGATTAGTCTGGTATTTCTTGTAATTATCGCGAGCAAATTCACAAAAGCATGAAATGTTAAGGTAAAGTTAACTCCTTAAGTATTTGGCCAGTGACAATATTCATGATTTTGTCTCTGCACTCCATCAAACTGAATCTGAAATTAAGCAATCATTATGTGACTGAAGTTTAGACTTTTCAGCTTTAACTTAAGGGGGTTACCAAAAAATATCACGTAAGCAATGACTGCCATTTTTCTCAATAGCCCCTACAACCCTCCCTTTCCAGGGGCTGAAGGGTATTTGACTGACCAGCTGGTTCCATAGCCAGGTGTCAGCAGGTCATTTCATTAACTACTAAGGAGGCAGAAGGGATGCAGTTAGTTCATAGTGTGGAATGTTCATTTAGAAACCATCACTGTGAACACTCAATATGAAGTCAAAGAATCGTCAATGCAAGTAAAAACAGGCCATCAACTAGGCAGAGCAAAAAAAACAATCCCATCCGAGTGGCAGTAGAAACACCAGGAGTGGTCAAATCAACCAACTGGTAATTTCTTAAAGCATACTGGTGAACTCCACAACAACAGAAGACCACCTGGCAAACCACAGCAGACAACTGTGCTGGATGATTGCAGAATTCTGTCCTTGGTGAAGACGAACCCCTTCATGACATTTAGCCAAGCCAAGACCACCCTCCAGCACATCCACCTATCATTGTCAAAATCTACAATCAAGAGAAGACTTCATGAAAGTAAAGAGAAAAGGTTTACCACAACGTGTAAGCCACTGGTAAATCTCACACATAACAGTAGAAAGATTGTTTTTTTAAATAATTTCTGGCAAAGTCTAGAGTTTTGGAACAATTTTCTTTGAATAATGTAAACTAAGAACATATACCAGAATGATCAACAGAGAAGAGCATGAAGAAGAGAAGAAATGGCTCATGATGCGATGAATGGCACAGCATCTGTGAAACATGGAGGCCGTGTTATGGCTTGTTCATCCATGGAAGTCGGTCACTGGTGTTTATTGATGATTTGACTGCTGGCAGAAGTCACAAGTGTAGAGGGTGCTGTACTGTTTGCTCAGATTCACAGAAGTGCCGCACAACTGACAGAATGACACAGCATGTGACAGATGGACAATGAGCCAACACAAACTGCAACAGCAAACCAAGTTCTTTTCAATGCAAAGTAGTGGTTGACTTGGCCATTGAAGAATCTTCCAACGGACTTCAACCCAACTGGACATGCCGTTGACTTACTGAAGACAAAATTGAATGCAGAAAGTCCAATGAACAAGCGGCACCTGAAGACAGTGGCAGTAAAGGCCTGGCAAAGCAGCACTTGTGAAATGCCCATGGTTCAGACTTCAAGCAGTCATTGACTACAAAGGACTTTCAACCAAATACTGAAAATAATCATTTATGATTAGTTTGTCCATGTATTGTTGAGCTCCTGGAAGTGGGGTGGGGTGGGGTGGGGGGGTATATGCAGAAAAATGGCTTGTAAATTTTTGTTACACCCCTTAAAGTCTACACTTCGATCACATAAGGTTTGCTTTATTTCAGATCCACTGTGGTGGTGTACAGAGCCAAAAAATATGAAATTGTCCAAACACTTATGGACCCAACTGTATAAGCTCATCTGAAAATAAGATTTGGAGATAATAAAAGTAAGGAGTAAAGGATTCAGACCGAGAAATGTTTAATTTTAACGAAGTTGTATGACAAATCCAGAAGAGTTCAGGTACCGTGACATGTTAGGGTACAGCGAAGAACCAACGTCAAGCTCTTAGTGAGGACATTATTGCAATGCTTGATCAAGTGCAAAAAGCACGAGTGGAATTGAACATTTATGTGAATAAACAATGGTGAAAAATGGAGTACATTACAATTAAATGTGCAACCTAAACGTTGAAATGCTGACTGAATCTGTCAGCATCATTCACCAGGGAGATGAGCCAGCCATGATGATGTAACTTAACAGAAACTATTCACTCCGTTACCAGTACCTAAAGGACGTATCACTCCAAAAGTTGGGAGAGTTCAAACAAGGGAACAAAACATCAATCATCACATCCCATTTGTGGATGTTACAAGCTGTACAGGTTCTATTCAAATATTTTTCTCTACATCTTTTCCCACTTCTTTGTGGGGTCGACGCACTTGATCCTCCTCCTCCTAAGTCAGATGTTTTCCTTCAAAATCTAACTTCATCCAGCCACCTCCACTTTGGCCTCCATTTGCCTTCTATTCTCCATCACTCTTTTGTCCACATATTCCTCACCACATGTCCATACCACCTCAACAAACATTTGTGTACCTGCGTAGAGGTCTTTGCCACTTCTGTTGCACCTCTGACTGCCTCATTTCTTATTGTCCTTTCTTGTAACTCCACCCATCCATCGGCATATCCCACTTCAGCTCCCTACATCATTACCAGTTTTGCCACAATTTTAAAAACCTCACAGTAATAACCATCCACACTGCACTCTGTGGGTTCTCTGCCTTTAATTTCCATCTTGAGCTACCACTGACCCTAGATATTTCAATGTATCCACTCTTTTCATTTGCATTACCTGCAGCTAAACTTCTGAATACTGATCATCACTAAACCTCATATTTTCAGTCTATTCTCAATCCTCTGTGAAAAATCTATAAACACTACATCAACACTGAGGTTTTTATAAAAAAAAAAAAAAAAAAAAAAAAAAATCCACGTGGAAGGGTTGCAATGCCAGAATGAGCCAATCAGAATGCAATTGGAGTGGGTTTCCACAGTGCAACACCTGTCTAGCTTCAAGGAGCACCTTCAAGTCTCCATTTTCCGAGATTGAAAACGCTGGGGTAATGTGAACAAAAGGAGAAAGTTTCTAAACAAAAACTTAGTAGTGTGGATGTATCCTAAGAATGCGTGTTAACTTTAGAGTCTGTGCACATAAATTTGGAAAAACAAATCAAGAGCTTCAAAAGAACTCCATAGTCGAGCCCTACACAAAGAGCAACACAGTGTCTAAAACATATCTGCATCTGATAATGTAATTCTAAAGTAAACTGCTGTGCTTTAACAATTGTGCCAAGTTCTGAAAAAGTTCTATATGAATCCTCAGAGAAAACTGGACTTTTCCAATTTGAGAAATTCTATACAATTGGGTTTCCCACCAAATCATAGTGAAGTCAAGCAAAATGACCCCTTTTATTGGCTAACTAAAAAGATTACAATATGCAAGCTTTCGAGGCAACTCAGGCCCCTTCTTCAGGCAAGATGTAATCACCAAATCATAGGAAGTTGTTAAGGATTCTTACATAATGAGCAAAAAACTTTGTACAAGTAGTGTGGCATAAGATAGCTGGCTTTTCACAGCACACAAGCCATCTTGTGTTACTCCAAATACAGCGAAGTAAGGAGCTGGGAGTAATTTTTTTTTAATCCAAAGCTATCCAAAATATTTATACCAACAGAGATTTAAGTGTAAGGAATTCCCAAAACATATGGCCTGGTGAGAGAGCCATGTTTTAATGGACAAGCATTTTATCTTGGCGCAGCTGGAAAATAATTAGGGAGGTAGGCTGGTTTTTAACAAGTACCTGTATCATCCGCTGGGTCAAAGGTGTGCATTGTGAGGAGGGTGAAATGCACTCAGGTACACAAACACTATTGGACAAAGTCACCGATTTCAACAGGACAGGCAAAACTAACAAGTTGAGACCGGACACAAATCTGGTTTAAAATATATGGAAAAAAGATGACCGCTGATCTTGTGAGATACTAGGGACAAGAAAAAAAAAAAAAAAAAAAAAACAAAATACACCCAAACAACTTCACAATACTCAAAATATGGAAGGAAAAAAGTTCTATAGGTATAACCTCTAGCCATCATTGGCACAGCTGAAACAATCAATGTAATGCAAGGCCATCTACTTTCTATTTGTTTAAAGCTGGCAGCCAAGCAATGATATCCACCCAAAATCACCATGCGAACCGTAACACCGGACAACAAAGATTTTGCCTCATGAAGACTTGGATTTTGGCTTGATCATACAAATCGTCTTTAAAAATTCTATCACTTACCGTTTTAGAAATATTCATATACAAATACATCTCCGACTACAAGATCTCTAGAAGTCTAAAAGTGACACTGCAGCTCATGGGTACCAAGTCCTGCTTCATTTGTAAATAGGATAGCCATGCTAAAAAGTCACTGCATTAAAAGATCTGGCTGCTCTTCAAGGACAAAAAGCATGGCACATGAACCTCTTGATGACCAAAAAATATTTTGGCCTACTCTACATATAAAATCTGGGTTGATTAAAAATTTAGTGAAAGTGATGAAGGATTTAGATATCCAAGACAGACGTTTCCATGATTAAGGAATGTTTGTTGGTCTACAAATCAGATACAAAATAGAGAACAGGCAGAAGATATGCTTGTGAATTTCCCATTGGGATTAATAAAGTATCGATCTATCTAGTAGGGTGGGAGGAAGTTACATGGAAGGCATGAATGTTATTGCAACTTCTCTTGGCAACATCCAGCTGGTTGACAACACAATTCAAGCATACAAAACCATGAAGTGCAACTTGTCACATCTGTTCATGTTCTGCAGTCACACTTGAGACTTCTTCCCGGCTAATTTTGGTGCAGTCTGTACCAAACATTAAAGGTTCAGCAGGACATTTCAACAATTGAAAAACAGAATTGAGGCAAAAAGAAATCCATCCATGATGGCAGAGTGTTGGGCACTGAAAATAAGAAGCATCAGACACAGAGTACAAATCTGCAGCAAAACATTAATTCAAGCCAATGAACAAAGGGTCAGCATCTTTAAGCTATTAAAACACAATTTTATAAAATTTAACTTCAGCTTTCTCCAAATTTCTAAATAGTCAATCTGAAGTTAACTGTCCTTAGCTTGAATCTGTCTATTATAAAATCACCGAGCTTTTCAGGAAGCAAAATGTTTGAAAAACTGTTGTCCAGTGCAACCGAAAAGTGAATGCCAAGCGTAAACATCGTTAATACCTGAACATGCAGTTCATGGGAGAGGAAAAAAAAAAAGTCTTCAAAAACAAACATCTATTAAAGGAACAAGCAAAACAACTGCAGAAAAAAACGCAAGCAGTCAGTGTCCAATGGCGAACATTTCTATCTCTATATCTACATATACACACACCTCTCATATTTTACATTACATACTGTATATACACACACCCACACCTTAACTTGCCATTTTTGCCTTTTCAATCACAATTTGAAAATGTGCCCACAATTCAACTGAGCATATCCAAGCAATCGATTATATCCACTCCAAGAGTGGAAACTGCACATGTCATTTACTTTCTTTGCTGAAAAGTAGCCAGAAATTCCAATACAGACAAGAGGCCCATGCAATCAGAATCTCATTAAAAACCTACCAGGACCAAACAGGAAAGGTATTTCTTAACTTTCAAAAAAAGGAGCAAGTTTCAGAGGACGAGAACAGATTATGAACAGGGATTAAAAGGGTATTTCCTCTCTAAAATGATGGCCGATAAAAGGAAAAACAGCCATATGGATGAAAACACCAAGTTTTAGTTTCCCCATAGTCTCTCTCGTTGTTCCACACTGTGGCCTTCAGCCTGAAGGGTTCCGAACTCATCACAAAGCAGCACATTCTCAAAACAAAAGGACAGAAATGAATAATGAAGACATCAGTAGTTTATTGTATGTTAAGTTCAACACAATCAAAATGGGAAAAAAATGAAACTATACTCTACCTGTAATGCAATGCTGTAGTTTTCGTCTATCACCAAGAAAAAAACAAACTTAAGCAACAGATTCAGATAATTGGCCATTATACCTGCTAAAGAACTGGAATGATACATATTGCTGTACAGTTAGTTTTGACAATTCACTGCACTTGTAACAGTGGACACATTTATAAGACTGTGCTTCGGAAGGTACCATAGGAAAAACCATATTTAAATAAACCAAAAAAAAAAAAAAAGTGGAAGTGGGTTCCACAGTACAGAAGTACAAATTTCTGAAGCATTTATATTTTAATGGTAGACAAAAAAGCACAACACTCCTGAATATTAAAAAGGTACCACAGTTTCAATTCTAGTGCAATCTGCCATCTCTCCCAGTTTAGGATGACAGCAAATCAGAACCCCCTTAAGGATAAATGGGATCCAAAAAACTGTCATGATGAAAAGTAACTCAGATAGGTACAGAACAGGAGACTAAGTGTGATATGGAGGGGAACTCACTGTGCCACTCCCCTTGCCAGGCAAACAGTTCATCTACTTCCAAGTTACAGAAACAGCTGGAAAGTTTAAGACATCAACTCACACAAAATGAATCCAACACTCTAATATTATGGAAATGCAAGTATTTAATTTGTGTCCCAGAAATGTTGGAAAAAGTGCAAGGACTACCTTCAAAACAAGGAAGACCCCAAGAGTCATTTAATAAAGTGCGCTACAGTCAAGTAAAACTTTATATAGCGCAAGACCAACAGTTAGTAAGCAACAGCTGCAGATGTGTAAACATGTAAAACTACTTGTGCAATTTCTGCTCCTTGCAAGCTGCAGCCAAAAGAGGTCTTCCATCTCAAACAGCAGCTTCAAGATGCTTCCACACAGACTGTAGAAAAGTTGCAAGAAAAACATCTCATAACACACTGCCTTAAGACACAACATAATGCCTTTAAATACATAAAGCAGGGACGTGGAAAGGATGAGAAAAGGTGGGTAACCACAAAATAACCAAATACAGTATTTTAACATTACCTTATTCAAATTCTTGAACCCCCCCCCCCCCCCCAACCACAGTACATGAAACAGCAAAGTCAAAATATTTGACTCTTTCCCATAATTAGGGTACTAGCAAGGAAAAAATGGGGAATCCCACCCCCTCAGTATCAGTATAACCAAGGCATTATCTGCACATTTCATACCGTCTCAAGTTACAATGAAGTGCTGATCAGTAAAATTAACTCTAGAACCTTCCTTGCATCACAGTATGGAGGACCAAGCTTACTCAAGTTTCAAAACAAATGGGAAGGTCAAATGACCATCTGAAGCCACCAGTTCTTGTGCAAAGAGATAACCGCATCTTTTCCTGGTCACAAAATGTACAATATGAATCAAAGTTGGGAACATTAACACTGAACACTAGACACTTAAGTTACACATCGATATTTAAATGGGAGCTGAGGAGAACACCACTAAAGCAAATACTATGCAATGTATTTAAAATGTTTAGGCACCTTGAACTGAGCTAGACGCATTAATGCAATACTGCCCTTTTAAACAGAAACCCATTCAATGGATTAAAAAAAATATATAACTTTTTTTTGTTTTTATGGATTTTTGTGTTATTGTCAATGGAAAGGCAAGGGATGATGGTGGGGAGCAATGCTGTATTACAACAACTTTCTCCTGGGGGAAGAAGGGAGAGAAGAAAAAAAAAATGAAAACCTGCAACTGTTTGTTATTATAATAAAAATTCTGCTCATCAATGGCTGACAATCCCTTTGTAGCCACTTGGTTTACACAACTCACTTAGTGCCACCCCCTCAGCACTGTAAGCAGCAAGACAGGAATGATGGAAAAAGAAGGCACCTTCATGCTTGTTTTGTCAAATTGTTAAAAGAAAAAACGCCAACACCGTCCAATAAAAACAGTTTCTTGTACAATTTGAATCTCTGACTTTCAGTATAAGGACGGGGGGGATGGGGTGGGGGGAGCGCTTAGGAGTCTTTCTTATGATGTATTTGCCAGGGGTACGGTAGAGAGGGGGAAAAAAAAACTCAAACAAGCAGACTGAAAACTTTCTGTAACAGTGAATCAAACTCCACTAGTGTTCAGGTTGGCATTTATTTCCTTATCCCTCTGAAGTCCAGGGCTGCTCCATATTAATTTAGATTCAAGAAAATAAAGATTTTTTTTTTTTTTAATCCAGCAGTACTGAGGCAAAGTTACTTAAGGGTTAAGGATGTGAAAAGCAGATTGAGGATTCACCATTCTGCCCATCAGCCAGAGGACAAAACTACTACGAGGTGTCCTCCTGCCTCGCCCCACAGTGCATGTAAAAATGACGAGAGTACCCATTAGTGCATATTGATGAGTGCATAATTGCAAGTTTTTGATTAGCAAAAGTGTTCTTAAAGAAAAATTAAAGGCAAGCTTTTTTCCCCCCAATTGCACAACTTTGCACCATTTGTTTCCAACAATAATGGGCAAATCTGATTTCTAAAAAAATGTGCAGCATAGGGATTTAATGAAAACCCCTACCCTTTAGACTTGAGGCATGAATTTGTGTTTTTAAACTAATTCTCTTCTCCGAATGCTGATGGGCTGCACTATTGTAGTTTAGTCTTTCAGTCCCTCTTTCACATTGCAGATTTTCTCTTTCAGATTTTTATGTTCATGAAACCTGTTGAAAAACTGGACTAGGATGTTCAGCTCAAAGTTGGTAAACGTATGTTTTGTTGTCACATCAAAGAAATGGTTGACAGGCTGTGTCACATTCCAAAGCCAAAAAAATGTATTCATATATATTTATATGTAGAATTCATTAACAAGAATGTAAAGATGAAGAACATGGAACTACTTCCAAACTGTAACTGGTGTTCTCAGCGACGCTGTGTTGAAAAGCGACTCTCCCCCTGACCAGCCCCTCTTCCCGAGCTAGGGCCTAGCTTTTGCACCAGGCCTCCTCTTGATGGTGGGCATCTTCCATCTCGGTCTCTCATCATCCCACCTCCAACGACACCTCGGGGTCCACCAGGGCCTCTATCATTGCGCCTCATGTCTCTCCGATCATCTCCTCCCCGTGTCTCCCTCTCACGAACTGCTCTGGTCTTCTTCTCCTCCACGTTTAGTCGGACTTCTCCACGAAACATGATGGGCTAAACAAAATAGGGGAGGGGGAAGCTAAAATTAGCTTTTCAAGATTACGCATTAATAAGAACAAAAGATAACAATGAACAGAATAAAACTGGGTCATTTTAATAACCCAACCAAGAAAAAGCATATATAGCTCCCTTCTGCACAGATGGCATAAGCAGCTGTTGAGAGAAGCCACTGACCTCAACTACACAAGTACCAACTGAAATGGAGGACGCATACCTTTGCTGCCAGTATTCTTTGAACCGGGTCACAGTCATCAAAAACCACAAATCCAAAGTTAGGTAATTTGCCCCCAACTCCTTTGGTATTGATCCGCAATTCAACAACATTTCCAAATCCTGTCAAAGCAAAATGGAGAGAGGAAGGGAGTTGGGGAGAGGAAATTTTATGAATAGTTGCATAGAAACCAATTTACCAAAACATTGAGTATTTTTGACCAACTGTTACTGTATGTCTCAAATGTAAACATGATGGTTTTTGACTGTTCAAAACAAACAAAAAAACTTCTGAAACATTAAAACTGCCATTTTTATAATCTAAAAATAATGGGGATAGAATACGGCAAACAATTTTGATGCGTTATATATTCTATAGAGTATTAAAGGATTACTGTGTGCATTTTTCAATATTATAAATGATCACCCATATACATACAGTATATACATCCACCCATAGATACATATAGCAACTTCTATACACAGCATATCACCTAAAGGGTGGTATTACAATTTGCATTTTCAGGCAATAACAGTACACAGAAAGACAGGATTGTTTTTATAGTTCAAAACTAAAGAACTTAAAAAATATACGAGAAAATAAGAGGCACACTTTCTTATACGGCAGTTTTCACAACTGGGCACTTCTGCCTGCTAAGCTTTCAAGAGATAGAATATAATAAAAAAATTACAGCCAAAACACTTAACGCAAGGACGCACAGAAAAGTGAAGAATGCGCTTTCCAGCCCATATAGTATGTTTTAGTGCAGTGTACAGCTTTATCAGTAACCTCCATGTTCTAAAAGTATTTTATTCCTAACACTGGCATTTACTAACCCACCATTGAACTACATTGAATATATTGCCAAACTGTATTGCATACAGATTGATTGACGGTATTAAGATGCCACAGAATTAGACTAAACAGATGTAAGAATGTATATTCTGGTACAGTCATTCATCTTTAAATCTTAAAGACAGACCACAAACTATAGGGACAGCACACAGCATTTTTAACATGTAAGATTCACATTTAGAGACACCTTTTATAATGACGTACACTCCAATAGATTTTAAACTGGCATTTAAAAAGGTCAGTCACGTACAATGCAAGTGCTATGGGTAGAAGATGAAATGTTGCCACCCATATCATTTTCCAAAGACCCATGAGGATGAAGGGATTTCTAACCAAATAGCAATGCATCACACAGGGGGGTTACCCTCACTCAAAGGTTGTTTTCATTCTGACCGCCCCTTTTCTCCCTCAAAAATAAAATTTGAACGATTTGCAAATGTCACTCCTAACCTGAGAAACGAGCTTCCCATAATCAACACTGGTCCCATTCAACTGTTGTACAGGTACCCTTTGAAGCCACACCTCCTTACAAAGTATTTTGGGAGTGCTTACCTGGGTGTGTGCAGCAGTATAGACCCAATAGACACACACCATTTGAGCTTTATGCAATAAAAAAATCAAACCTAGAGTGCATGTTTTAAAGTTTGGAGGAAATGTGCTATTTAGCAGACTTTACTGAAATGTTTAAAAAAAATAAAAAATAAAAACACCTTCCATTTTTCTGCCTACAAGCAGGCTGACATGCAACTTACGCATGAAGAAATCTTTTAGTTCGTTTTCATCAATATCATGAGGCAGGTTTCCAACAAAGAGCTGGTGACTATCTGGATAGCGCACTATACGTCTGGTGTCCATTTCAGTTGGCTCAGCGTCTCCACGGCCTACGAGTAATGAATTAGGAAGAAGGAAATGGGAAAAAGAAAAAAAAAAACACTTTAAGAACAATGAGTATTATACTACTGAAAGAAAAAAAAAGGTAATTTAAATTTGTAAGGTAATTTGCATTTTTACAGCTTTAAAGCAACTAAACATTAATGCAGGAATTATATTTTAATGCAATTACTTATCAATCTGTAGTCAACCTAGGGGAAGATTAAAAATCACATTTTGTATTTGCAAATTATTTTAGATTAGACTTAAAAAAATAAATAAATAAATAAAAAAAGTGGAAGTATCCGCACTAGTTATGATTACAGTGTACCATTTTGGGATAGAAATCAAAATATTTTTTTGCAAGGCAGTGCACTGAATCATTTGATTGCTGGCATTAAGCTTAAATATTCTACCAAAACCTTCTTAGCACAACATTACTGTTAAAAAAAAAAAAAAAAAATAGAAGCTTTACACTTTAAACAGTATTTACTAAAAATGGACTAATCAGACTTGCATTTTTAACACTAACACTCCATTATCAAAGCGTCTCGTTTTTTCAAACTGCTTTCTGTCGAGATGTTATAATCAGTAATGAAAAGCCTCAGACAGTACAGCTAGAAAGTGTTCCTTTAGTGGTAATGAATGTCACATTGCTTTTTGCACACCAGAGAGAAGTTCAGTGCTGGAACTTGGGCAGTTTGAGCAAAAAGGCACCAGCTGTACAGGCTACTCCTTGACATTTAGGCTGGTCCACTTGAGGGTGACTGCTTCATTATGTACGGGTAAGAAAGTCACAACTCAATGCCAAAATACCAAAAGCAGTTTATTCTATATATCAATATAAAGTCACTTAAACAGTGAAGGGCAAGACAAACTTCCCAGTTGGAAGAGGCTTACAGGGATACTGGCACGGCTGTCAGTATTTGCACACCAAAGCTTTCCCCTCTCTGTCTGCACAGTTTGGCTCAAAACTTTTTTTTTTTTTTTTTTTTAATTTATTTTTAACTTCATCTAAGCCCTAGCTGAGGCTGGTATGTTTAATGAAGATCTGCATGGATTTTTCCTAATGATTGACATACTGAAGGAGAGATACAATGGCTAACAAAATTGGACTAATAACCTTTGTTTTGTCAATATGATAAATAGAACTTTTCGTCCCCTGGAGGAAAATTTGGCATTTTAAAGAAGCTCTTTAAATACATAAATATGTAGATAAAAAGGTATACAGTTTTTTTTCTGAACACGCTGGAATGAATATAAAGCAAGAAAACTCAAAAAGAAAGAAAAGTTGACTTGGCTGTCACAGTAAGGCATTATGCAGACATACTGCCGATGGCTTTTTTGCCCTTGTCCTGTCATGAAATCTCTCATTTTTAAATTTGGGGATTCAAACATTTCAATGGGCAGATAAAACTGCATAGGGCTAGACCATAGTGTCCTGGAGAATGTAAGGGAGTCTTTCAAGTAACAGACAGACACTTCTAAATCTGTTGTTTTTAATTTTCTGAGATTTCCATTAAAATGTTTATGGACTGGAGAAGATACACATTCCTTATACCACTTACACCACTTTTTAAAGTATTTTACTGAACCAAAATATTGCACAATAGACATGATGTAAATGGGAACAGGATAGCTCAGCATCTCATTGTTTGACTGCTAGTTAAAAGAAAAAAAAAAAATGAAGGGTTCTAAATATTGAAAGCAGTCAAATAAAATCAAGGTAGATGCATGTCCCATTAGCAACAAATGGTTATAAAAACTGCTTAAGGGAACACTTGATCATCCCAGTCTAACACCAAGTTAAGCTTCAGGATATCAATCTGTCCAGTTAGGAAGCATAAGTAATTGGATTGAGGGGGAAAGGCAGATTTTCAATTCAACACACACAGTATCATGGGAATGTGCCTTTCCCATTTATCTTTTGGGCTGAGCTTTCCAGAAGTGTTAATATTTTAGCAAAACAAAGCATGTATTTTGCACATTCTGAGAATACAAGTGGAGAACAGACGTGGATAATGGATACTCACAGGCGGAGTGGTGGCTCTGAGGCTAGGGATCTGCACTGGCAATCGGAAGGTTGCCGGTTCGAATCCCGTAAATGCCAATAGGGACTCTGCTCTGTTGGGCCCCTGAGCAAGGCCCTTAATTTGCAATTGCTGAGCGCTTTGAGTAGTGAGAAAAGCACTATATAAAATGCAAAAATTTATTACACATCCATGGGAAAAAAAAAACATTTTCACGTTTTTCCATATTGTTTGCCGCAGCCCACAGTTGGTCACCATTGGTTCTCACACAGTTTGAATCACTATTTTAAACAAAAAACATGATAAAGTCTCAGCCACCACTACAAATTCCATGGGGTAGGTAACATTAAAATACCAAATTACACAAGAGTTTTTCCTTCATTCAGAGATGCACAGATATGTAAAATAAGTTAAATAGAATTTGAGATGTGTGTGTGCATTACCCTCATCCAACATCCACCTATAACCTGTGCTCAAGTTAAAGAGCAAATGTCATAAACCGATGGCACCAACCATACCAACTCCTGATTATTTACTGTATATCAAGAGTCCTCTTATCCTTCAGGTGTTTAAACTAAAACTATTTAGTTCTTTCCAGCTTTCCTTGCAGTTCATACTCCAAAAACTTGGAAATGTGTCAGGTCACAGTTCTCTAGCTTGTCCATTTCTTTGTAGTAATATACAGAGACCATAACACCAGTATCAAAAAAGCCATACATGATATTCAGAGCCATTTTTGTCACAACAGCTTTATAGGTTTAGTGTACAGTTTTGCATAAAGCTAAGGTGTGATTTTTGTGCAGTTCTCTTGGCAGATTTGCTCCACTTCATATTTTATGACCCCCATTTTCAATTTGTGCCACAGAATCTCAGAGGAGCAAGGATTTCTACTGTGTCACTTGAAGACCTGGATATTTAAATTTGAATCAACTCCAGTAATACTTGGACTATTGTGCTACGCTTCAGAATATTGGTGTTTCCTGGGGCAGAAGGTTAAAGAAAAACTACTGGCTTGGCCTTGCTATATCAAAATAAACTTTCCTAGAACTTTGGGTTTATTGTTATGCCTGTAGGATATTGATTCCTTTATTAACCATTTCTTTCTGGCCACACTATCACACACTCCAATTTTACATGTAACTTGACCAATACTGCAGACTCCGCACCTAAACCCACTCTCAGCAAAGTGATCTCTGGAGATCTTTAAGGATATTTGGCCTTTCAGTGAGCTTTCTTAAAAGTCTACTTGTAAAAGGATCTGAAGTTTTGAGATTGGTCAAGGTTGTGCTGGTGTGATGCAGTTTCCACTTTCTGATTGAGGCCACAGTGCTACAAGGAAAGACATACACACATATATATTATATATATAATTTTTTTCTAACAGTGTTACATTTTATTGCTACACCCGACTTCCACAGATGATGTTCACTATTTTAACAAATGTTTCTAAAAAGGACCAGGACTTTTAAAAATTGTCCAATTTAGGGCATGCAGTTTCTGTACAAACTGAGGTCTAAATACTTATGCAAAGATACAGTATTAAGTTTTATTCAATAAAAATGCAGATGGGAGGAGGAAGCGATAGTTTGTCCTAAAAACATTTAAAAGATTAAACCAAAGCTGAACATAAGCACAGGAGCAAGAAGTGATGTGTGGGGGTTACAGAGGGCAGTATGGTCAAAAACCCAGGTATAAAAACAGGCTATAAATTAAGAAATAAGAAATTACTGTTTTAGCACATACTTCACACTGAAAAGTATTTACAAAAACAACAAACTTACTACTTCTTAATTGTGCATTTCAGAGTAATAACTTAATGCTCAGCTCATCAAATACAGACAATAGTAGGTGTTCACCTATGAATGTACAACTTTTTTCGCCTCAGACACAACTTCTTCCTGTCTACATCAACCAACCAAATGGGCACAGATGTACATAACTCAAACAATATTAAACATCGCAGATATACAAATAAATACACTAAGACTTCACCATTGTGTTTCACATTTAAATGAGTTTTCACATTTTCTTTTTAGCATAGCTGTAAAACTTCAAACTCCATACAGGAGGAAAAAATTTAGGTAGTGGAAGTTCAAGTAAACAAGAATGATATACCAGATTAAGTGATGACAATTCACTTCCAGACAAAATTTTTCAAATCTATGTTTGATGTGCAAGACACACCAATTGACTGAAATGAAACAAGTAGACGTGTGCCTTTGGCAATACAGTAATCCCTCCTCCATCGTGGGGGTTGCGTTCCAGAGCCACCCGTGAAATAAGAAAATGTGCGAAGTAGAAACCATATGTTTATATGGTTATTTTTATATTGTCATGCTTGGGTCACAGATTTGTGCAGAAACACAGGAGGTTGTAGAGAGACAGGAACGTTATTCAAACACTGCAAACAAACATTTGTCTCTTTTTCAAAAGTTTAAACTGTGCTCCATGACAAGACAGAGATGACAGTTCTGTCTCACAATTAAAAGAATGCAAACATATCTTCCTCTTCAAAGGAGTGTGCGTCAGGAGCACAGGCTGTCAGAAACAGAGAGGAAAGCAAACAAATCAATAGGGCTGTTTCGCTTTTAAGTATGTGAAGCACCGCCGGTACAAAGCTGTTGAAGGCGGCAGCTCACACCCCCTCCATCAGGAGCAGGGTGAGTGAGAGTGAGAGAGAGAAACAGAGAGAGAGAGAGAAACAAAACAGTGAAAAATCAATACGTGCCCTTTGAGCTTTTAAGTATGTGAAGCACCGTGCAGCATGTCGCTTCATGAAGCAGCTGCACACAGAAGGTAGCAACGTGAAGATAATCTTTCAGCATTTTTAGACGAGCGTCCATATCGTCTAGGTGTGCGAACAGCTCCCCTGCTCACACCCCCTACATCAGGATCAGAGAAAGTCAGCGCAAGAGAGACAGAGAAAAAGTAAGTTGGGTAGCTTCTCAGCCATCTGCCAATAGCGTCCCTTGTATGAAATCAACTGGGCAAACCAACTGAGGAAGCATGTACCAGAAATTAAAAGACCCATTGTCCTCAGAAATCCGCGAACCAGCAAAAAATCTGCGATATATATTTAAATATGCTTACATATAAAATCCACGATATATATTTAAATATGCTTACATATAAAATCCGCGATAGAGTGAAGCGCGATATAACGAGGGATCACTGTACTATTGTTAAGGCTGCCTTCAACAAACAGAAAAGCAGGAAAGCACCTGGACTTGAATTTGCTTTTACAGTTACACTTCAAAACTTAGTACTAGTTTGTTGTCACAGTTTAAAAAAATATTTGAAACTGCTTCAAGATAGCCAGTATAAAACACCTGTTCCACTGGCATCCACTTTGTCCTGCCTTAACTACAAGAATGGTGCTTGACACATTGTAACAAAAGCTTTTGAACGACCTTGTGGCTAACCTCCTACCTAACATATACGTGGATTAAAAAATAAAAAACCGACTAAAAGTCATCTGCCTTCACATGTTAACAACTATTCTAGGTTATAAAATAAAGCAGAGGAACTCTGACAAATGCAATTTCAAAAGTATTCATTTTGTATTTGTTTTTAAAATATAACATTCTATACAAATTGTACATCTGGTCTCACCTTAACCTTTAACTTGGTTCTTAAAATTTTAAAAGAATTTTAAAAAAAGTCAGCCTACAACCAGTTTAAAAAAAAATACAGTACATCAATAGACAGATGAACATGTACCAGAGTCAGTTTGAGATCAGTGAAGACTTAAGAAATTCACCATTATAGTCGACTGTCCACATACCAGACCTGGGTCCCCTGGCAACATATCCTGGTCTCTCTCTAGTACGCTGATCACGGACCCTGGGTGGTGGTGCCTGGGCTTCCTGTTTAGGTTCAACTCTTGGCTGTAATATCATAATTAAAAAAACAAAAGCAGTAAGACACCTAATAAAGTAATAGGTACTCAAGAGATATGCTACAGAACTGAAAACAAAAACAGTAGCTGACAAATGTATGAAGCAATGTTCCTCTTCATTCACACAAGTAATAAGATGTTTGAAAACATTCAAAGTGCAATAAAAAAAAAAAAATCTTTCAGAAAGATCATAGCTGAGAAAACACAATATACACTACACACCCTTTAAGTCTATAAAACAATGTCCAAATCAGGAACTCAAGTGAAATCAACACTGTCCATTAGATCAAGTTTTGATATACTTAAAGAACATAAATACACACTCTGCATCCCCTCCCCCCAAAAAATAATAATCAGATTTGTTTGCCATATGCTGATTGTGTATTAACCAAAACAGACAATATAGCCAATATTTCTAAATGAGAAGTGAATTGGAACAATACATTTATCTGTGTGCAGCTATGATATGTATACTTGTGATAAAAAAAACTTAAAAAAAAAAAAAAAAAAAAGTAAAACACTGCAAGAAACTGTCAGTTTAAAACAAAAAAACAAAGGATTTGTGTTAAACACACAAAAACCTGAATAATGTGGTTCTGTTTTTTTAAAAAAAGAAAAGCACCACACAAGAACATGCATACTGTTACCCCCCTCCCCAAATAATTATATTACAAAAAACTCTAGTATATGCTCTACTTGAGGTGTAAAAGAGAAAAATGCCAATCCATTCACAGATTGATTACCTGTGAGGCTGGTGCTTTAACAACATGGGGTGGAATTCCAGAGGAAGGGACTGAACCACTAGGAGGCAGGTTTTTACTGGTTACTGAGGCCCAGGAGAAAGCCTGCAGGGAATGCAACAAACCTAGGCTACTAATCAAGACATTCATAACCTGCCTTTACATAAACATCCTTTTAAAACATAAGGTGTGGGAGAAGACAGTTTTAGCAGTTTCTTGCCAAGTGGAGAGTGGGTTTGGGAGAATTTCAAAAGGCTCAGGGACCTTTCACCTCTTTGGTAACAAAATGACAATTTAAGATCAAAATGAAAGCTCAGCACAGTTGATGGTTGCCATGTGCCAGTGAAGAAAACCAAAACTGCCTTATTATTCATCTGTGAACCAGATGAGATGACAATTACAATAAGCACTCAAATTGGATTTCCTGGACTGGTGAAATGAAGCAAAGATGCTTTTGGATCAAGGGTAAAGGCAATCCAGAAAAATGTAGCATTATTTATAGGCAGTAATTAAAGGATGACAGGAGTAGCTACTCAGACACTCCTGACACAATAGAAGGGGAGTGGGGGAAAATTCTGTCAATATTTCATACTTAAAACAAAGTCTAAAGCATTTCTTAACCAACTGATAAAGACTTATGAATCTGGGGTCTACTGAATTACGTTACTTTTTTTTATTTTACCATGTCGCAATAAGTACAAACAAATCACAAACCAAGAAGAAGATTGGTCATATTTGGCAAATGCATTTAAAACCCTTTTTGCTTTGTTTGAAGCACAGCATATTAAAAAAATACACAGACTGGCAGTGGAAATAAGCATAAAACACACAAACAAAATGGGAGTTGAACTTAGTAACAGACCTTGGGAGGCTCTTGGGTGCTAGATGTAGGTTCAAAAGGGGGTGAAGGCGTTCGCTCTTCCAACTCCTCTAAAACTTTCTCCTCAATTTCAGGTTTCAGTTCTTCACTCTTTTGCTCAGGTTCAGGTTCCGGGTCCATTTCTGGAGTAGGTTCTTCAAGTGTCTCTGCTACACCATTGCTATACTCCCAAAAAATATTGAGAATAAGGTCAGCCCTGGGGCTCCCATCAAACCTAAAAACACCCCCTCAGGAAAGTACAGCAATATAATCATAATCAAAAATTACCCAGTTAAACAAAAAGCTACTTCTGATTTAATGCTCATTAAGACCAACAGGAATCAGATATTGTGCACTTTAAGGGCATACTTGGAAATTTAAGGACACTTTGTTCACAAGGATGGACATTATTCATTTCTTCTGGGAAAGTGTTTACAAATTATATTTATTATATATATATATATAAATAAAAAATAACTAGTACACTGGGTAATAAGCATTGTATATGAATAAGAATATCTCCAAAAGAGATGACTAGGCAGAAAGTTCAGGCTAAGGAGAGAGATTTTTAAGCAGTAGCACTAATGTACCACCCAACAGCTAATTTGCTACTACTTTTCTGAACCACATTTCACTTTCAGTTGCAATGCAAGGACTCTATGTTAAGAACAGTAGGCTACAGAAGCAGATGACCAAGAACAAACACTCTTCCCTCTTGGGCCGTTTGTGATCTTCCTTTATAAAACTGACTGCCACAATGCTTAGATCAGCATTCTGTTGGCCTTCAAAAATGAGTTGTGGCTTTTAGTGGTTGAGCCTGATGTGAACAATTTCAAGGTATAAGCATTAACAAAAAGGATAAAATGAGAACTATAAACCTTTTATCCCGAACATGCATTTTTTCCAAAGCATTTGAGGAGAAAGGTAATGTTGAGCTACACAGCCCCAAACACCTACAACTGGTATCCTTCAAAATTTCAAGTTCACATAACTTTACAGACAAAAATTCCATAATCCCAATACTTGGGTCATGGTATGATAAAATTGGCACTACCACCCCATATCAGTTCAGAACTGTGAACTATTTCATTTTTTTTTTTTTTATTGGACGATAATCAAAATTAAAAACAATATCCCTATTGGCAATATTATTCCTAAACAAAAACTTGCTTTATTTATAAAATGGAATTAAAAAAACGGATTGAGGTATGTGTTGCTTGCTTTAGAGTATGAACAGGAATATTTTATCACTATTCTTCAAATTAAGCTTTCTTCTGTGTAACACACTGAACCCAAAATGTACATGTTAACCGCAGATGTATCATTTGGCATATGAACCGCTGCAGCAATGCTAATGCTTGCAGTAGGTCCTCGGCTGTGTAGTGTGTGATTAAAATGCATTGTTTTTTCATTCTAACAGGGGGTACTGAAAACCTTAACACTGCAAGACAGATTAATATGCATGATGCTTAAAAGAAATATCCAATGCCTGTTAGTGTTTCAGTGATATACAGAAGAAATTAACCCAAGTAAATCTCCTCACCAACATAATGTTACTGCAACATTAAATTTTAAACTATTGGATAAACATTAAAACATTCTTAAACAAAAAAGTCATGTGTGACATTTCAGTAGTTCTTGTATATCTCAAAACAAACTGAATTATTAATCTAAAGTCAATACAAGGCTCAATTATCTGCAGCTTGAGAATTCTGCAGACACTGGGTAGGCATTGTTAGTGTATAGTATGTATCAGAGGCATCAACGGAATAGCTAGTAGATACGAAGAACAGCACTGAGGCAAATTAGGATGCACTTATTCACACCAAAGGTCAGATTCAGCAACAAACAATTGCTTAGATGTCTATGAATAGAAAACTGACTGCTTTTAAAACTTTGATGTATTGAGACAAATTAACTCTTAGCTAACAAAAAAAGCTTGGTGGCCTTACGTGCTCTTTTGGTTATCAAACATCTTTTGTTCACATAACTACTAACAGCTGAACCAGCTGTATAGAAAGTAATTGCTGGATACCAACGAGTCAGGCTTCAAGAGGAACCACTCGACAGACAGCTCTACCGACTGTGGTTGACTAGCTACACAGTGCAAGAGATAACAGGTCATCAATCCTAATTCTGCTCCAAATCCTCTCTTCTGCCTTTGACAAAGTCAACCACAACATCTTTCTTGTAACCCTCTTTGACCTTGGCATCACTGGGACTGCTCTCAGATGGTTTGGGTCCTATTCAGGCAGATACTACAGAATGGCCTGGCGAGGGCAGTTGTCAAAGGCACAGCAGTTGTTCACTGGTGTACCCCAAGGATAGGTGCTGGGTCCTCTACTCTTTTCTCTGTATACCACCCTGATGGACTCCATAATCCAATCACATGGGTTCTCTTATCGATGCCATGCCGATGATACATCCTAGTACCAGTTGTCCTCTCCCTCCGCCCACCCCCTAAACCCCCAAGAGAGAGGGGACAATACGCTGTCGGATAGAGTCTCTGCATATCTTACTGAGATCTCAACCTGGATGAAAGAAAACCACCCACAGCTCAAACTGGCAAAAACGGAGCTTCTCACGATTCTAACCACCAGTCTGTTCAACTTACCATCTCTGTACAGCTTGGCTCACTGTCATGAACACCCAACAGGTCAGTTTGCAACCTTGGGATGGTGATTGATGAGCAGCTCTATTTATCTCACCACATTTCTACTGTTTCTCGTTCATGCAGGTTCACGTTGTACAACATCCGCAACATCAGGCCCTTTTGGACAGAGTATGCAGCATAACTTCAGGTCCAGGCTTTGGTCTTGTTGCAACTACTGCAACTCACTTCTGGCAGGAGTACCCACATGTGCTATCAAGCCACTGCAGAAGATCCAGAATGCAGCAGCCCGTCTTTATTTAACCAGCTGGTCACTATACTAGCTCCCTGTAACAGTACGCATTAAGTTAAAATCCCTGATGTTTGCCTACAGAATACTCAATGTGTCAGCACCCGAGTATATGGAGACATTGGTGAGATGCTGTGCTCCTTCTTGCCCACTCGGGTCTACAAGGAAACAATCTGCTGATTCCACCTCTACGTGGCTTCAAGTCTCAATCCAGACTCTCTGTGTGTAGTTCAGAGTTGGAACGGGCTGCCCACCTGCATCTGTACTGCTGACTCCCTCAATGCACTCGAAGTAATTGAAGACCCATCTGTTTTGTGAATATCTGTCTAATTGAAAAGAAAAACACAAAAAACTTTGTGCTGCGATACTTTATATTCTTGGCTATTTATGTGTAATTGCTTTATTGACTGTAAATGTACAAGCTATTACACCTTTTCACTTGTGCCAATAAACTTTTGTTACCTGTTGTATTACAATTGCTGAACAGGCCTTAGCCTAATGTTACAATAGAGCTAAACAATAAAGTAAGTTGCTTTTGGATAAAAGCTTCTGCTTAGCAAATAAATGTAAATATAGAAAGCGTGATACGTACGGGACAGGGTGAGAATCAAAGTGTGTACTGTTGGGACTGTCCTGCACAGGCTCAGGCGAAGGTGGTCTCTCCTCTTCTTGCTCTTCTGCTTCATCCTCAGATTCTACAGAGAAGCAAAGTACTAGGTCAGAAAAGATAAACCAGTTGAATATATTTGTCAACACAAACAAAGTGCCAACCATATAAATGTATGGGAGTGCAAAGATCTTGTTAGGAAGTACAGCATGACACTCCTATATCCACTACTGGCGACTTACGAAAACCAAAAATAACCCACCCCTAAATTAGTGGCTCGTTTTCATTTGCTAAAATAGACACATTGCTGCATTGCTTTTTTTTCCCAGTCCGCCATTGCTGGTTACACTCTTACAGTGTATGCCCTAATGGTTATCCTGTATTAGCACTGCTTTTGACTGCACTAACACAGATGGAAAAGACATAAAAATTGCAATGGCATCCATAAACCAATTTATCTACATTAGCATACATACCTTCATCAAGCTCTGCTTCAGAGTCTCCAAAAACCTCATCTTCATAACGAAAGATATCATTGTGAACATAGAACTTGTTAGCCACCGAGCCCTGAAAAACATCCATTGAACAATTCTGTTACATTTCATTCAGTGGTCTGCATTTCCACTTTATACCATATCTGCATAACTTAGGTCAACACAGCACAACAGCAGGACTGGCACTTTACACTACCATGGTTGAGGGCATAGTTTAAAAAAATAAATAAATAAATAAAAAAAAAAAAAAAAAAAAAAAAAAAAAAACACACCCTCCCACCAACAACATTCTGAATTTTTTGTACCAAAAGCCTTCCCCTAGCAGTTGCTTCGTTAATTTAACCTCGATTCCCTACGCGTGCATGAGTAGCGAAGAGCTAAGAACCTCTAAAATGGCACCGGCATCTGGCAAGAGACCAGATGCAAATTTGTGCAAAGCAAAATACTCCATGGATGTTTTACGTAATTTCGTTGAGTAGAACTCTGACTTGTTGGACGCAGAGTTTGATGCAAGTGATCTGGAGATGGACATTGAAAACGAAAGTGAGATACCAGCATCATCGGATTGGTCCCCAGATGATCGTGGGGATGAACACTTTCATATACTGTAGCTGATGCTCCTACAGCAGCATTCGTCTGGGAGGCCCACCACATATTGCGTTACATTGCAAACACCACCACAACCCACCTGCTGTGCGAAGACAGCCATGCAGCAGGCCCACTGTGCATTCCTGCTGTCCACTGAGGTGCCCCCAGCCACCAGAGATGTAACAGACTTTTTATGTTGATTTGTGTGTGAAATCTATTGCTTTGTGTGTTTTTCAGAAAACAGTTTTTTGGAAAAAATATTCAGCCCTCAAAGAGTTAACTATTAGGTGGTCAAGGGATAAGGGAAATGCTCAATTAGGGAAAGGGGATGATTAGAGGGCCATAAAAGGAAGAGGCTGTCATGGGCAATTTAGTCAGGACACTGAAACAATTCTGTATTCAAAAGATGCCCAGGTACCTTTAATGACCACAGCAAGTCAGGACCTCAGCTTCACATCTCATCCAAAAGATGCCTCCATATTTACAGCACAGTGTACCCAGTCACTACACTTGGGGCATTGGGATTCACATACTGACCACAGGTTAAGTACCCCTGCTGGGCTCTCTAACACCTGTTCATCAACAACCCTATCTTTTCCTAGATAGTCTCCCATCCAGTTACTGGCCAACCCCAAAAACAGTTTTGTTTTAGGTGGATGACCAGTTCTGAAGCATAGGTGCTATGACTGTTGCAGGCTTCCTTTCCAATTAAATATAATGAGAAATAAATGCCATATTTCTGACTTTAACTACTATAATGGATTTAAATCAACATTTTACACAGGATTTTCAGTGGCAGGAAAAAAAAATACTTGGCTACCACCAACATGTGTTTTGGAGGCTGCCGACTTGACAGAATGCCTAAAAACAAAAAAGTATGAACTTCTCTACAGTTACATTTCTTTTTCCTCGAAAACCGGCATAAAAAAAAATGTTGCATTTCTTGGCAAAAAAATATATATCTGATATTACTGTAAAACATTAAAAGTCAAAAGTGCAGAAGTATAATGATACAAATACTGAATATACTGTCAAAATGTGTTTGTGAGGTATATCTTGAAGCACAGTGAACTACAGTTGTGGGAAAAAGTTTTGAAAATGACATGTATTGGTTTTCACAAAGTTTGCTGCTTCCGTGTTTTTAGATCTTTTTATCAGATGTTTCTATGGTATACTGAAGTAGAATTATGAGCATTTCATAAGTTTCAAAGGCTTTTATAGACAATGACATTAAGTTCATGCAAAGAATCAATATTTGCAGTGTTGGCCCTTCTTTCTTTTTCAAGACCTCTGCAACTCCCCCTGGCATGCCAATCAACTCTGGACCCAATCCTGACTGATGGCAGCCCATTCTTGCATAATCAATGTTTGGAGTTTGTCAGAATTTGGGGGTTGTTTGTTTGTCTGTCTGTCTGTCTGTCCACCACTTGAGAATTGACAAGTTCTCAGTGGGATTAAGGTTAGGGGAGTTTCCTGGCCATGAACCCAAAATTTTGATGTTTAGTTCCCCGAGCCACTTAGTTCTCATGAACCCAAAATTTTGATGTTTAGTTCCCCGAGCCACTTAGTTCTCATTTTTGCCTTGTGGCACAGTGCTACATCATGCTGGAAAAGGCATTGTTGGTCACCAAACTGTTCTTGGATGGTTGGGAGAAGTTGGTCTTTGAGAATGTTTTGGTCCCATTCTTTACTCATGGCTCTGGATCAGGGCACTGCCAGTGCAGAGCTTGCTCAGGAATGGCAGCAGGCATGTGTGAGCGCATGAGGCAAAGACTTTGAGGATAGCCCGGTGTCAAGAATGGCAGCAAAGAAGCCACTTCTCACCAAGAAAAACCATCATGGACAGACTAATATTCTCTAAAAGGTACAGGGATTGGAGAGCTAAGGACTGGGGTAAAGTAATTTTCTCCAATGAATCCCATTTCCAATTGTTTGGGGCATCTGGGATAAAAAAAAAAAAAAAGATTGTCTGGAGAAGAAAAGTGAGCGCCACACCATCAGTGCTGTGTCATGTCAACAGTAAAGCATCCTGAGACCATTCATTTATGGGGTTGCTTCTCAGCAAAGGAAGTGGGCTCACTTAAAATTTTGCCTAAGATCACAGCCATGAATAAAGAATGGTACCAAAACATCCTCAGAGAGCAACATCTCCCAAACCATATATATTTTCAGAATGTTTACTTTTAATATGAGCACTCAAACCTTAATTTTTTATAAAATTTGGCAGGGCTGCTGTGCTTTTACCTATGAATGAAGTGTACCTAAGCATGAATGGAATACATTCAAAGTAATACAGTAAAAGATCACGAATACATAAAACCACAAACATGTAGCTTCTTACCTCTGGAGCCAGTACAAAAGTCTGCATAAATTTCCGCATTGGTTGGCCATTGTTAGAGAGTTCACCGATCACCTGCACTACTACCCCATCATTTAAGGTGGCATGAGCATCAACATGGCGAATCTTGGTGTGGCATTCACTGAAGAGAAGGGACATCACCTTCTTATGGATTTCCTGTGTACCAAAACAGCAGATTACACAAAGAAATATTTTTATATTCATTATCCAAGAATATTGGATTAGTCATGAGCTGCACATTCTTTACAAGTATTACAAGCCCATGTTTGACATCTGAAAATTTTAGAAGACTATGAAAGCAAACAAAAACTAAAACATTAACACAAGACACCAGAGTTTGTATCTACTTTATTTAACATATTGCAAAGCACTTTCAGCTACATCCGGTTTTAGAAAATGTGCTATAGAAATGTTGGGAGGCAATAGGCTGATTTTCAAAACAATCTGTTTTAAACCCCGAAAAATAACAATTAAAATCCTTTTCCACATTGGCACTGAAATTTACACCAATTTCATAACAAATTGTGCATTCAACAGTTTAAGTATAAAATGACAATCTCCAATGCACTCCTAAAAATACTACTCCATAATTAAAATGTGTCCTTATGAAGTGGTTTGATTCAGCCATAACTTTAAAACTGCTAAAACTGTTGATGAACTTTGCAAATCACTGAACAATCATACTAACAAAAGAAATAGTTTCATCAGCTTTTACATGAATGAGGAGTACAACTACTGAACAGTTCAACGATTGTTTTTTTTTTTTTTTTTTTTTAAACTTGTACTTACAAAATTGGTTTCCAAAATAAATTACATTTCATAAAACTAAGTGAACCTGAACATAAAAAAAAAAAGTTCATTTGAAGCAATAAGAAGAAAGTCCTTTATTTACACAGAATCTAGAATCGGTAAATCATTTTATCAACTCATTAGAAGGAGAGCCTACACACACACACACACACACACACACACACACAGACACATGACCAATTTGTGCCCTTTAATCTAAGTTTAGTTTTGCCTCCATGGCAGGTTACAACACCTTGCTTTCAGGAAATAAAGGAAGTTTCAGAACACTAAAGGATACATTACTAGATATAAAATGTACACTCCCAACTCCACTTCTTTAACCTCTTTGGCATTAACCAAGCATGACTTGAGCTTGGAATCCTATGTAATTACAGTTAACCCAACCCCACCCACAGTCAGACTCTTGGTGATGTTTAATGATGTGCTTTACATTTTTAAGACTAAATGCTCAGGACAGTATTCTGCTGCCATCTAGTGGCAGAAGCGTCATGTTGCAAAAAAAAAAAAAAAAAAATTCTATGTGCTTTCCCACTAAGGTATCTGTCTCATCAATATTCAAGCCTTAAACCAAAATATAAATGGCAAGGAAACAAGAGGCTATTAAACCGGTTTTGGAACAAACTGAATCTAACAACAGAGATGACAATGTGAATTTGTCATTAGATGTTAACGTGTAGTGAAACTGGGCATACGGCTCAGTGCAACCAGGTGCTGTATCTACATGGCAAAAAAAAAAATAAAACGATTGTGATCTAGTAGAAGGACATGTTTGCCTCCTACTCACTGTCCACAATGCAGCAACTGTCAATGTTTGGGTCAGGGGAAATGTGCAAGAGTGTCTTGCATGGTTATAACCCATAATAACCCAAGGGGCATGTCAGGCAGGAACAGACTTTCTATCCTCATGTACAAAGAAACACTCTCGTATTGTCCCTATGGTAACGTAGGGTAGTGCACTGGCGACTCTTTCAAAACCTACCAAACAAAGGTAATATACTAAATTTGAATCAATGCAAAGTAGGTATGTTGAGGTTTCAGTATTTACTTGATCCTTTTACATGGTGTAATATGAATTGTTAAAAAAAAAAAACTCAACATTTCACTCAGTTATGTGGGGGCAGACATAATGCTAAGAAGATCACCGCATGTAGAGTGTCTGTACAACATGGCTAAGAACACCAATAAAACCCCACCGTCCCCTCCAAATTGCAATTGCAGAAACCTTTGAAACACGCAAGTGAAAATAAAATGGTAACATTCATGAGGAACAAAAACATGCCAATTTCCTTGCAGGACTAACACTATCACCATCTCCAAATTTTTGAGTGTACTCCAACAAGATCGAACGTCAACATGTGCACAAAGTTTTGTGGGGGGGGGGCGGGGGGAGAATGCCACATACACACCCCTCATCTAGAATGTCCTTTCTGAGCTACATTCCCATCCTCTAAACTCACATTTATGTCTTGCTGGTTAAAGATCAGATACATTGGAAGAATTGTGAATTGAAGATTAAGTGTCATGATCTCAAGGGGGTCTAACAGTACTAAGGTGTTTTTTTTCACCTTGCCCATAATTTAAGCAAATACAGATTGGGATTGGACTTAAGTCACCATATTAGTACTTTAATGTATAAAGACGACATCCATCTTCAACAATACTTACAGCTTGGCCATAAACTGCTTCTGCTGGTTTCCCATTGGCTTCTAATCCCCCATGAACATAGGAAGAATTTCTTCCATAAAACCTTAAAATAAAATTAAATAAAAACAATGTTACTCTTTCCAAGAGGACTGGATAACAAAGATACCATTAAAATTATACCGGACAAAAAAAAAAAAAAAAAACCACCCCAAAAACAAATGGACACCACCACTTTATAAAGCTAAAACTAGAAGTGCTATTGTCAATGATTGGAGGTTCCTTCTCACATGAAATATGTTGAATTGCACTGGAGCAAATGACCTTTTTTCAGCTACATCCCATTGATAATGCTCCAAAAATGGGAGATTACAAATACAAAGCACTATTTAGTATTTCAAGTGCAGCGAGAGACAAAAGTGAATATCCAGCTATGGAAGGCTGGCATATCTATGATGTCCAGATTTGTCTCTGGAGGGGGGGGGGCTTAGGAGGAGAAAAAAAAAAAAGATGGTCAAATCAGTCACTAACAGACAGTACAATGTATGTCAGTCATCACTCCATCTTTACATAGCACATAACGACAATGCAATTTACAAAGCAAATGACTGCATCATTCAAGTTGATTTGGACATGTGCCAAGTGATGCCACATGATAGCAAGAAAAAGGGGCTTCTTCCTTCTCTTTCTATACGTTTTTCCAAATTCATCCTGTTTTTATTTAATCCAAGTCCAATATGAGATGCTCCTTATTCAGCACTGTTGCACAAGGTTTTTCACGAGGACAAAGATGACCAATTGTTCCAACTGTGTTGAATATCTAGTCTCAGTCAAGTATACAAGTGCCTTTCTTCCTCTTGTAATTATCTGCTTTGCCCCTTTTTTTTTTTTATTATATAAAAAAAGTGTACTTGTCTAGTCATATAGCCTTACTGATGCAACTAGCAGCTGAATCTTCTTCATGGAGAAGACCAACCTTAAAATCCTACCAGAACAGAGGCACATACAACATTCTAGTACAGAGCTCTCTCAAATATATACTGTACATGCACACTATCTAGAAATGCATCTTTATCTAAACATACACAGATCTTCACTTAGCACTGTGAATAAAAAGTACAACATTCTCCAGACTAATTAATAGTTGCTTAAAAGTAGCGTGTGAAGAATCGAAGCCTTCAAAACAAAAACAATTTAAAATACAGACTTTTACCAAAACAGGGCTATTTGCATAAAGACAAGAGAAAGTAGAATAGGCCATAGTTCACAATGTGTTTGTATAACTAAAGTGGGGGGGGGGGGGGGGAAGTTGTTGCCGATTTCTCAAACACATTGATTAAACATACATTATTATTTTTTTTTAGTAAGTCTTTAAATATAAATTGGGGAACAACTGATTTATTGTTCAACAGGCCCCAAGTTGACACTTTCCTGTGCGGTACAACTGAATGCTGAGAGCACAAGCATAAGGGAATATAAAAACTCTATTTTAACAACCCCCTCATAGTAAATGATAAAATGTTAATACTGTATAGTGAAAAAATGAAATATGAAGGTAATGTATGCCTTACTGATTTAGGCATTGTGTATAAAGCCATGAAGATTGACTGCATGTGAAACTGTATATTAGCAGAGGTAGATAAAACAAGCACTGATGAAATCGAAAAAAGGATCTTTAAAAATATGATTTGCTAGCTATGACAAGAAAAGGAGACTCTGGCATGTCAATTATTTTCCGTTGCCTTTAATGTGAATGAAATTAAGCTTTTTGTTGCTGGAATGGATGCTGAACTATTATAGCATAAAGCAGCAGCAAGTATGGGAGCTCAGATTTAAAAGTGTATATGGGATCAGGGGGTGGGGGGCAATACTTGAGGTGCCAGAAACTGTAAAACTCCCCTGGCAGAGAGTGGGATAGAAAAATCAATCCCAGTATGTACAGCGAAGTGTTGTGTTTAAGAGAATCCTAATGATGCAGACCAACCACTCAAAAATACCCTGTAAACTTAAAAGTATTAATTTTGTGCTGCACTGCACAGTTGTCTGATAGTGTTTCATTTACTTAAAAATCAGCATTGTGACAGTAAAATAGCAATTGTTGTGGGTACATTTATGAGAAAAGAAACAACAAATACTAAAATGCATCCAATTAAAAATGCTCAATAAAGAAATGGGAGTTAACATACCACACCCCCTACAGAAAGGCATTTATAGGACACACCAGCCACATAAATCAATAACTGCAGAAAATATCTTTACATTTAAAAACTGTTTTTAATTAAATATGACTTTCTGCTCACTTCTAGAATGTAGCTACATGCTGTATGTAAGTATACATGGCTATTACGTTGGGTATCTAGCAGTATATTGAAAGGCCATGGATAGTACAATGGTCAAAAAAGTTTATATTTTGAATAGTACAGTATGTTACAAAAATATAAACTACAGACTGCAATGTACTGTATTTAAAATAAACTAAATACAACAACAACATATATAATGGAAAAACATTTAAGCAAAATTATACATTTACCAGATTAAAGTCAGATATTGTACCCAACATTAAAAAAAACTCAAGTTAGGAGCAAGTTGATAAAACTGTTCTGTGAACTTTGTTTTGTATCACTGCAAGTGATAACTTTAATAAACAAACATTTCAAAAGTTACCTGTGCAGGAAATCGGGTGCCTTGTTTAACAATGTGTAATACTGCCTCACGAATTCCCGCCCTACCAGCAGGGGACTTGGCTTCTCCATCACCATTTCTTTGGTAAACAATATAAAGGGCTAAGAAGGAGGTGAAAAAATAGAGCATTAGTCAAATAAAGGGAGTTAATAATAAAAAAAATTACATTTATTGAGTGCCTTTTACAAACCCAAGGTCACTTTACATACAGAGTAAAAAAAAAAAAAAAAAAATTTACACAGATGAAAAAAGTTCATAGAAGAGGAAAGTTTTCAGTTGAGATTTAAAAGTGCATAAAGAGGAGCAAACTTGGAGAAACCGAGGAAGAGAGTTCCAGAGTTAAGGGGCTATAGCACTGAAGGACCTGCCTGCCCACTCAGGGTGGAGAGTCTGGTGCATGGGACAGTAAGGAGATTACTGCTCGAGGTCCTGACAGTGCGACAAGGAGTGTAAGGAGCTGAGTGAGGTAGAGGTGGGGCAAGATTATGTAGGGCTTTGAAGGCGAAAAGCAGAATCTTGAATTTAATCCTTGATGGAACCAGTAACCAGTGATGCTGGGAGAGAGCTGGGGAGATGTGAGCAACACGCTTTGTGTGGGTGAGGACTCTGGATGCGGAGTTCTGAATGTACAGTAGCTTCTGTATAGATTTTGCAGGGAGGCCAATGAACAGGGAATTACACAAATTGATGATCATACACAGGCTTGGTGCACAATAGAAATAAAATCCTGTAGTAGTACTTTATATTCCCCACTTTGTGCCCTTATTAATGCAAGTTATTGCCAATATACTAACCACCCAATTGTGCTTCACTCACTCAGAATATGGAACCAATGTAGAAAGCATTTTAAGATGGAGAATCTTATCTGTGGCACCTCTGCATGAGAACCACCTTTTTTAGCCCTCACAAACATATGCAGTTTTTAATATCTGGAAAACATTTGGGATTAAATTACTTAAAGATCTTTATTTAGACAACATATTTGCATCCTATTAACAATTACATTACAAATTTAACTTTCAGGCAACAGATTTATCTTCAAATCAGAAAAACTTTGTTAAACAGAACCTGCCCGATTTTCCTCATCTCCCACCTTCCTCTATGCTGGAAAAAATATTGCTCAGTCTCGAGGAATCAGACAACATTTCTGCAATATATAAAATTATTTTACAGTCCTTCCCTTTCAAAGATCCAAGAGGACAATGGGAAAAAAATCTCTCACTCATATCAGAAAAGGAGTGGAAGGTAGCAATGCAGAGAATTCACTCAATTTCCATATGTGCAAAGAATACAATTATTCAACTCAAAATTATATAAATTAGGCGAGATAAAGCAGGGACAGAGGATGTGCACAGGGACGAGGATTAAGAGACCACAGAATTTTAAAGTGTGGAGTTACTTTCAATTTCAAACTGGTAAGAAATCTATCTGTCTGGGTCCATAAAACTGAGCTCCTGACCAGAACATACTTTGGAACAAGTATGATTCTGCACTCAGTTACACTTGGCAAGTAATTCTCAAGCACAGGTAGCTTCAGGTCTACTTTTTCTCATAGAAGTATAGAACAGAACCCAAATGGTTCAAAAAAAAAAAAAAAAAAAAAAAAAAATGCAAAACTTCTCTTGCAGATCACTTCCTTTAAAAGGTACTGACCATTCGTCTTGCAGTTTTTGCTGTCGTTTAGCAGATTAAATTAAATGTTTCACTCTTGGCAAGTTTTGCTGATGCTTTAACAATGGTTTCAGCCTTCTGCCCCCTTGAAAGTGTGAAGCTAGACTACAATTGGTAACAAGACTAGTTGCTATGCACTTTTTGGCAAAGTAAATTGTAGAGCATATTTGCACAGTTGTTAAGTACAGCATTATGCAAGAAATAGGTTTCATTTACTGAATAAAATAAATCGGCTAATAAATTTATAAGCCTAACGTTGGTTTGTTGCAGGACTACCAGACACAATGCTGGAATCGACCCCAATGTTGATTCCTGAAACTGACATTTTAATACCGAGCCAGATTTAATTTCCAAATTTCTTTTTAATAGGTTAACCTAGGGCTTGCCTGCTTTTCACAAAAATTTGTCAAAATCAGGAGTAAATATAGAATGCAAAAGGGGAATAAGCTTGTTTGCAGAACAGCGGACTCATCTAGTATTTTTGTGACACGTCTACTGCACAAGGCAAGACAAGCTGTCCTGCAATTGATATTCAATTTAATGAGACAGCTTGTTTGCTGGCTGGTTGTACAAACATACTTGAGTGCTTTTTGTGAAGCCATAAGATTCAGTTTTCCATTTTAAAAAATTCTGTAACATTCTCTTTCCAAATGCCTTTATATAGCTGAAGGCTTCATGCTTTTATTTGGTAGTAGTACACTGCAGATAACACACAAACCATTGCTCGCCACTTTTCCTGTGAAAAGTAAATCTAGACAATGAAAATCCAAGTTGTCTTATTTTAACATTCCTGTTTGGTTAAGGTTTTTGGGATGAATCTTGCGAGATGGATACAGAATTGGAAGAGTTCAGATTAGATGCACTTAAGGAACTTGCTTGTGTTCAGCAGCTTTCTTCAAGTTTGCACGTAACTAGACTTGTGGACAAAATAAAGTTCTATCTCCCTACAAGGATGAATTTGGCTTTTTACAGAAGCTCTTTAGATAAATACATAAATAGGTAGACAAATACACACTGGAATTACTATAAACCTAGAAAAATGCAAAAAGTTCTGACTTGGCGGACACAGTCGCAGATAGGCATTACGCAGACGTATTGCTGTTGGTATAAAGGAGCCCCGGTCACATTTCTTGACAACACTTGTTCTGAATAACCCATTGGCTGAAAGTGGCGTGTTAGTATTGGACTAGGTACAGAATGGAAATTTGTGCTGTTGTCAGAATAAGTGGCTGTTTATTAGCCATTTGACATTGCACAGAACAAATGTACCCAACCTGTGTTTCCTATTCCTCATCCAATTCTGAATTTAATTTGTGGTGTTGCATTCCCAGTCTTGTCAGTATGATACCATGGTAGTATTGTATCAGTAGTAATACTGTACCAAGACAAAATACCAGATAACTGCTACAAGCCTCACTTACCCAAACTTCAGGTCTCCCTTTTAATTTTCCAGTGCATCAAAGGCTAGAGTGTGGAACATCAACCACATCAGACAGCAGAACGATGAAGAGCTAAGCATTAGGTCTGCACAAGATGTTTTTAAACCTGCCTTTTACTTCCAGGACAAAAATGTCTAAATGTTGATACCATACATTTTAAAAGATTTAGATTTTAGATACTGCCAGTGCTAGTATAAAGTACCGTACTATACCAGGATGTCTAGTCAATGAGACAGACATACAACAAAAATCCACTTGTAACCCATACATGGCAAATTGGAAATTCAACCACTGTCTCGATATGTAAAATTTACCCTTGTATCTCATCAAGGTTGTACAGGACAAGGACTCTGGAAACAGCATCTGGCAACCCAATTTAGCTGCATTTCTTAACTTGCAGGAGGAACCATAACCTTAAATAATCAATTCCAGATCTCATATTAGTAGCAAAAACTGAAGCAGAACTAAGACACTAAAATGGAAAGTAGGTTTGGCAGCAAAATGCCTTAAAGTAAATGCAGGAAAGACCCTTCTTTCAAAACCTCATTGCATCTTCTGAAACAACTGCCCACTGCCTCGTCTACCTTCAAGTCTCTCTTAAGTCATCCTGTTGCTCCAAAACTGTTGTCATCCTCTCCCAATGATTTTACAGTTCAAGACCCTAACTTAAGAACATCGTCCTACTCTCCTCTGTCATTCTCATCTGTTCTACTGTACGGGACTCTTTGCTGATCTACTATGTAACCACAGACCTGCCACCAGTGCCTTGAACCCCTTCCCTTCACATCTTCAGTCCATCCTTTTCCTTGATCCTCTAAATCTCATCTCTTTTCAATACCTAACTGATCTCTGGTATCTTCACTACCAATTTCAAGAAGCCTCATGTAACCCACATTCACAACAAACCCTCTATCAATCCTTCTGCCATTGAAAAAGTTATCATCCCATCTCCCTTCCGCCATTCCTGTCCAAAACAGACTAGAACACGTAATACACAAACAGCTATTCATTTCTCTGGCAACAATCCACTAGATCTGCTTCAAACTGGATTCTGTCCCCTGCTAGTCTCTTCCCTTAAGAAGCTTGGAATTAACACTCCTGCTTAAAGAAGGTTCAAGTCCCACATCTTAGAAGACTCCTTTTATTTCATCTAGTCTAACCCCTAATTTTCTTCAGAGATGCTCTCGAAAAGGTGTGCCTCAGGGATCAGTTTTGTGTCCACCGCTCTCTTTCCTCTCTACATTCGTTCTTAAGGCAATGAACATTTCTTCTCACGGCTTCTATTACCACCTCTGTGCTGATGACATAACTCCTATCCCTCTTAAACCTCCTGCTGTCTAAAACTTAACCTTTCAAAACTCAAATACCTTGTAGTTGTCATTGATTCTTCTTTCTCAGAATGGTCTCCAAGCACTGCCCTTGAGGATGTCACCCTTTCACCATCAGATCACAATCAGGAATCTTGGCGTGACTGTAGACTCGTCACTTTCAGTCAGTCAAAGATATCTTCAAAGACCCATTTTTTATAAAATATGATTCGACCCTTCCTCAATTTTCATGCCACACAATTCTTCATTCAAAAATGGGTTCACTCACGTCTGAACTATTGCAACTCTCACCTGGCAGGACTTCCTTCAGCGGTTATCAGACCTCTCTGGCTCCTCAACTAGTGTTCTCATATCCTCATTTCGCTGTTACTACTCCTCTTCTTTGGCCTCTCCAGTGACTTCCCATTGCTGCAAGGATCCAGCTGAAAATTTGCCTTAACCTTCAGTACTCCGATCGTCAATATCTCCAATCCTTGGTGTCTTCATATGTCCCTTCAAGGATTCTCCATTCTGCCTCTTCAAAGTCTGCCAACTGTCCCTCTTCTTGCTAGATGTGTGAAGACTGGACAATGTTTCTCAGTTCTTGCTCCAAAGCTGTGGAGTGATCTCATTTTATCTATTCGTACTGCACGCAAAATTTACTTCAGTCTAGATGTCTTCTGAAAACACACCATTTCTTTAAATATTTTTGGATCTGCTTAGCTTCTCTCTTACAGGACAACTGTTGGTATTGCACTGACAGTTTAGGATAATGATTTGTATCATTGCCTTAATCAAGCTGTAGGTAGGATTATATAGTAGCTCCATTTCCTTGGTCTCACTACCTTGTTCTCTGTTGCTTTGATGGTTTCACCTTCAATTCTCATATATATCGTAACTTGCTTTATAGTCTTGGATAAAGGCATCTGTTAGGTAATACAAGTGTACATTTAGATATCGTTCAAGGAGTTGTCTTGGAGAAAGTAGGGATGATCTGCTACTATGGTGGCATTCAGAGTGGAGATGGTGATGCAAACACAGAAAGAAGGGTATGGAATTAAAATGAATACAGTTATAGCCATATAAAAAGGCATGTTCTATGGAAGTAAAATTGGATTTATGAAAACAAAAACTGGAATAATCAGGTTGTTGTGATGGGTATCACAGGGAGGAAGATAAATGACAAGTAATGAGAAAGTCTTGATGTGGAGGCAATAGGCATCATACCGAGGAGAAACATGGATATGTGGCATGAAAGGCCATGATGAATGTGGAAGGGACGAGGCACAGAAGGAGAATGAAGATGACATAATTAGAGGTTATGTTAGAGGATGATGATGATGGGTCTTACTCCAAAGTATGCTCAAATCAGAATGACAGAAGGGTTGGATGGGGGAGGCAGGAAAAAAATGGGTCAATCTGCTAACCTTATTAAACAAAGAAAATGGCCACGAATGATGAGCAAACCTAACATTGGTAGGATAGGTGTCAGCTCTTGCTTCTTCAATTTTCCTCATAATATCAAACTATTCTATTCTGTCGCTTTTTAATTTTTGTTTTCTTTAAACTGAAAGGATCCAGCTGAAAAGTTTCTTCATAGGTCACAACCTGCAGATCTGAAACCATTACAGTAGCTCTTCTCCAAATCAATCTTATCTAGCACTATAAAGTCTTTTTCCTAATGCAGATTTCGAAAGTGCACATTATATTCCACATGTGGCTTTGGAGCCATTTTGTAGAACTCGAGAATAACTTCACTTGCTGTGTGGCCAAATATCCTTACCAACCTATTACTCAATTGTACACTGGCAGTGTGTGAACAGTCAAAAGTTCACAAGGACCCAAAGTTCAACCCAAGAAAGTATATTCTTAATTTCAGATTTCCCACAGTGTACTTAAATTTCAGACTTGTTTGAAAGATGGTAAATATAAAATCTGTTTAGTTTGATCTATAATGATTGTGTCCAGCTAGGGTACCGATGGCTCCATCTACTCTTGAATGCCTTCATTATTTTTTTATTTTTTTAAACTAGCTTCCTAATTGCATTTTGCCCAAGTCATTTATACAAAGTAGTAGAAGCAATCAAACAGGTTAGATTCACGGGGCACAACACTTTTCCTTCACCATAACCTGTAACACTACATCTGGAATACCATATCTTGTTGTCCGATTACTATATATAAAAACATGTACTACTTTATCACTAAATTTTCAGATATTCATGAAAGGTTATCTAAAAATGAACTTCTAAGATATTTATCCCACTTAAACTGGTGAGGATTCAATATATGCTTTTGAACAAATTCTTTGATTGTCACAGATCGCTTTATTTATAATTATTCTTTGAGATTTCCCTTACACAATAACAAGGGTCACCAGACCTACTTAAGCACTAGCATTATTCAGATATCTTCAATTACAACTTAATTCATAAGACTTTTTATGCAGTTTAAAAAAAAAAAAAAAAAAAAACACTTTACAAATTGAGTTTGTCTACAAGTCACTGTTAAATACCCAACACATACTGTTTAGAAGCTGTATTCACATCAGAGCTGCAACAAAAATCTTTTAGAGCCAACTATTTGGGTGAATTAAAGCAATTAACCATCTTAATTGAAAATTATGGCCTCTATAAATTATATCTGGAGGCCTATTACTGACAAGCAACAGGCTTTCTAAAAATTGTACTGTATATACTCACGTTTAAGTTCTCCTGCGGGTAAGTCGGGGCTTGATTTTACCATATAATTTCCGGTATTTTATAATATTGGTCATACAAGTCAAATGCGGAAAACTCGCACTACTGGTCCAAGAGATGATATGTTAACACCCACCTGAGACAGTAACCACAGAGCACACTGCCTTTTTTCCCCCCACCCTATGTATCGTGCCTACGTGACCACACGGTAATAACCCAAACTATTCCAAAGTGACGTTTGCACCATTTTGTATTTTTTGTATATCACTCCCTCGCACACCTTTATCGTAAGAGCATCCCTTCTCTACGATTGAGCATTTGATCAAAAGAAAATATGAAGCTGGTTTTAAGTTAATCATTGAAGTGGCAAAAGAATTTGGTAACTGCGCTGCTGCAACAAAATTCAATGTGTGAGAAACTGGAGCGAGATTGGAGGAGGCAAGAAGATGTGTTCAAAAATAACTTTATTTTATTTTTTTATTTTTTTTTTAAAAACGGGTGTATAAGTCGGGGTCTGATTCTATGATCGATTTTTCAGGTTTCAAGACCCGAATTATACGCGAGCATATATGGTAATTTTAAACTCATTAAATCAAAACAAAGGGAAAACTTGCATATGACAATCCTTTTGTTTTGTTTTGGACAAACTAAAAAGGCAATTCAAATGATGCTTGTAGAGTTGTTCTGTCAGGAAGAAAAGGTGTGAACAGCAGCTAATCATGAGTCACAATAAGACATCATATGGACATCATCAGCCATTAGAGCAATTCATACCTCCATCATATTTACATACTGTATGTTGAAATTTATTCATGCATTCATTTACTAAAAAATGTGCTTAATATGTTCAGAACATTTGCTCATAATGCAAGGAGCTGCATAGTTTTTACTGTAATATTTCATAGTTGTATTTATTTTCTAATATTCTTAAATACCTTGTTTTGTTCTTTATTTCACCTTATACAATTTTTTGTATTAGGAATTTGTTATTTTTCGCATACCCTTTTGGGTCAGAGTGCAGGGTCAGCCATTGTACAGCGCCCCCGGAGCAATTACAGGGCCCAGCAGAGTAGGATCTCTTTAGGCAGTGACGGGGATTCGAACTGGCAACCTTCTTGATACCAGCACAGATCCTTAGCCTTGGAACCACCACTCTTCAAGACAATTTTGGTAGACAACTAGCTGTACGCAATCGTCTAGGTACTCCTATGGAGAAGGGACAAGTTCTGTGGTGAGCTCAATAAAAACATTAAGACTTTAAAAGAGTCCTCCTTAAATAAGCCAAATGTGCAATCTTTTACGGAATCTTTTACTGAATCCTCTCTCTGTCAAGGTCACATCATCAAATCAGTAGGCCACATTTGAACATCTGTTCTAAATTTATGTGCACGGATGCATGTGTCCAAGGGCAATGCAATGACCCAGCAACCTTGAAGGTGGACTGGTGATGTTAAATTGGCCCTGATGCGTGTCTGTGTCCACCCTGTGAAGGACTGGCTCCTTGTCCAGGGAGTATTCCTGCCTTTCACCCTACACTTGTGGGGGGAAAAGCTGGAGCCTATCCCAGCAATACTAATCGGGATAAAGCAGGTTTTGAAAATTGCTGTTTGAGAAGTTTGCTATTTATCAAATCATGAATACAGGTGCTGGTCATAAAATTAGAATATCATGACAAAGTTGATTTCAGTAATTCCATTCAAAAAGTGAAACTTCTATATTAGATTCATTCATTACACACAGACTAATGTATTTCAAATGTTTATTTCTTTTAATGTTGATGATTACAACTGACAAGTAATTAAAGTCCCAAACTCAGTATCTCAGAAAATTAGAATATCAATTAAGACCAATGCAAAAAAAAGGATTTTTAGAAATGTTGGCCAACGGAAAGGTATGAACATGAAAAGTTTGAGCATGTACAGCACTCAATATTTAGTTGGGGCTCCTTTGGCCTGAGTTAGTTAGTTAGTTAGTTAGATAGATACTTTATTAATCCCAAGGGGAAATTCACATACTCCAGCAGCACCTTACTGATACAAAAAACAATATTAAAGATTGATAATAATGCAGGTAAAAAAAACAGACAATAACTTTATATAATGTTAACGTTTACCCACCCCGGGTGGAATTGAAGAATCGCATAGTTGGGGGGAGGAACGATTTTCTCAGTCTGTCAGAAGAGCAGGACAGTGACAGCAGTCTGTCGCTGAAGCTGCTCCTCTGTCTAGAGATGACACCGTTTAGAGGATGCAGTGGATTTTTCATAATAGGAGCCTGCTGAGCGCCCATCGCTCTGCCACAGATGTCAAACTGTCTAGGTCCATGCCAACAATAGAGCCTGCCTTCCTCACCAGTTTGTCCAGGCGTGCGGCGTCTTTCTTCTTAATGCTGCCTCCCCAGTACACCACTGCGATTACTGCAGCAATGCGGCGTGGCATGGAGTCGATCAGTCTGTGGCACTGCTCAGGTGTTATGAGAGCCCATGTTGCTCTGATAGTGGCCTTCAGCTCTTCTGAATTGTGGGGTCTGGCGTATTGCATCTTCCTCTTCACAATACCCCATAGATTTTCTATGGGGTTAAGGTCAGGCGAGTTTGCTGGCCAATCAAGAACAGGGATACCATGGTCCTTAAACCAGGTACTGGTAGCTTTGGCACTGTGTGCAGGTGCCAGGTCCTGTTGGAAAATGAAATCTGCATCTCCATAAAGTTCGTCAGCAGCAGGAAGCATGAAGTGCTCCAAAACCTCCTAGTAGACAGCTGCGTTGACCTTGGACCTCAGAAAACACAATGGACCAACACCAGCAGATGACATGGCACTCCAAACCATCACTGACTGTGGAAACTTTACACTGGACCTCACGCAACGTGGATTCTGTGCCTCTCCTCTCTTCCTCCAGACTCTGGGACCTTGATTTCCAAAGGAAATGCAAAATATACTTTCATCAGAGAACTTAACTTTGGACCACTCGGCAACAGTCCAGTCCTTTTTGTCTTTAGCCCAGGCGAGACGCTTCTGACGCTGTCTCTTGTTCAAGAGTGGCTTGACACAAGGAATGCGACAGCTGAAACCCATGTCTTGCATACGTCTGTGCGTGGTGGTTCTTGAAGCACTGACTCCAGCTGCAGTCCACTCTTTGTGAATCTCCCCCACATTTTTGAATGGGTTTTGTTTCACAATCCTCTCCAGGGTGCGGTTATCCCTATTGCTTGTACACTTTTTTCTACCACATGTTGTCCTTCCCTTCGCCTCTCTATTAATGTGCTTGGACACAGAGCTCTGTGAACAGCCAGCCTCTTTAGCAATGACCTTTTGTGTCTTGCCCTCCTTGCGCAAGGTGTCAATGGTCGTCTTTTGGACAACTGTCAAGTCATCAGTCTTCCCCCTGATTGTGTAGCCTACAGAACTAGACTGTGAGACCATTTAAAGGCTTTTGAGTTAATTAGCTGATTAGAGTGTGGCACCAGGTGTCTTCAATATTGAACCTTTTCACAATATTCTAATTTTCTGAGATACTGAATTTGAGACTTTCATTAGTTGTCAGTTATAATCAACATTAAAAGAAATAAACATTTGAAATTCATTCATTACACACAGACTGATGTATCTAATATACAAGTTTCACTTTTTGAATGAAATTACTGAAATAAATCAACTTTGTCATGATATTCTAATTTTATGACCAGCACCTGTACAATTGCAATTGAAAACGTTTCAGGTGAGGTGGTCTTATTTGACCAGCCACACAACAATAAAAGTCAGTACCCTAACTTATCAATCATCTCAGAGGAGAAAAGCAGTCCTAACTGGTTCAAAAATCTCAGGATGATGCAAATTTGGTACACCTCTTAGGATGAGTAACAGCATTTTATAAACATTCCCGATTTAGAAAACTACACCAGGTTTTAGGAGAGCCCTTGAGCTCAGACAATGACATGAAGGCAGAGATAAGCACATTCTGAGAACAGAATGTATAGGAATTGCTAGATAAATTCTTTAAAAAATAAAGAGCAATTTGACATCTCATATATATTTCTCTTCTGGTTCGTCCTGCTTCCACTTCAAAACCGGTCCCGCCCACACACAGCATTTCTCGATTCCTATTCGTCCTCTTCCATGTCATGCACTATACTGGCCTGCTGAGCGTAATCCATCCAACAAGCACTCGAGGTGCTGCCACAACGGTAAAGTAGCTTTACCACCTATGTGGAAGCCACCTGTGTCTTTACAACAGCTTCTTACACAGAAAACATCAGAAGCTAAAAATTATGTGAACTCTTCTCTAGCGTTTGCTTCCGTGGGTGCACAGATAACCTCCTGGCCACGGAACATACTGTTTTAAAATTCACGGGCAAATTTAATCACCAAATCTCTCCACTATATGCTAACAATTCTACCTCTCCAGGATATGGACAGTTGTATGTTTTTGACACAGCGCAAGCTACTGAAGTACGCATACAAAATAAAGCAAACTCTGCATGCAGCGAAAATTGACTTCTCCAGCTAGATTCCATGCTCAGAACCATCAACCACTTCGCTAAATCATACAAACACATGCATGAAATCGCTCAGTCCAATCCAACAGCATCTGTACGAATGGTTTGCAAGGAAAACCCTAGGCAGGATTTACGACGATACAATGCCCCGACATGTCACACCGATATTGCAGCGATTTTCGTCAGAGAAGATGGCGAAACGCCTGCCAAAAGGGACATTTGCATCTATCCCATAGGCAACTCCTGTAAACAGATTTCCATGCTCAATATGAATTGCGATCCTATGGTTTACCCATTTTTATTCCCTTACACAGACATTGGCTGGCGCAAAGATTTACAACATGTTCCCAATAAAAGAACAGATTAGCAACGAGGAATACATTTAGTATTTTGCACTCCAGCGGCAAACTATTCCAACATTACGTCGTAGATGTGTATGTTAAAACAGAGGGCGCGCGTCTCAACTCTCTCAGATTACATCAACAAGATCTGCGCGTGTAACTATTAGACGCACTGCAAGCAAAGGCTGAAAATAACGTACGTGTAGGCAAAATGACCATATTACCGTCCACATTTCCAGGAAGTCCAAGATACATGCAACAAAACTATCAGGATTCCGTGGCCATAGTACTAAATTCAGAAAGCCGGATTAATCAATCACTTTCACATGTAATCCTGCTTGGCCAGAAATTCTACATGCACACTGCGTCTTTCAAGAAGTATTTATTTCTTCTTGATTTCTGAATTCTTTTCTCACCGTTTTCTGTTCCTATTCTTACACCGCCGTATGCTACAGCGGGCATCGGCAAGTATGGAATAATATCCATAACAAATCTTGTACATCATGGAGCTGGACAGTTTGACATCCGTGGCAGAGCGACGGGCGCCGAGCACGCTCCTGTCAATCATGGAGAATCCACTAAACAATATCTCCAGACAAAGGAGCAGCTTCAGCAACAGACTGAGGAGATCGTTCCTCCCCCACACTATGTGACTCTTCAATTCCACCCGGGGGGGCGGTAAACGTTAACATTATACAAAGTTATTGTCTGTTATACCTGCATTTTTATCACTCTTTAATATTTTCTTTATCAGTATGCTGCTGCTGGAGTATGTGAATTTCCCCTTGGGATTAATAAAGTATCTATCATCATAGGATTGCTCTACCTACATGAAAAAAAGTCATGCACTTTCAGCTAAAATAGAAGTGTTGGTAACTTTACATGTAAAATCCAGCCTTGCAAAAGCAATGATTTAGGTATGTCACAGCCAACCATGTTTTAAATTTTGCACATCCTTACAACTTTGAATATGCAGATTTATGTGTTTCCCCACCACTCCACATGAGGTAATGTAAAAGTGAGCTGCATTCATCCAAACTTCTGGTTTCCCAGGACTTGTTGGTATGATTGCCAGCATGCACATAAAGATCATTGCTCCAAGTGTGGATGAGCATGCAAGTAATATCACAATGTCAACACACAGGTGGCCATGGATGCAACTATTATTCTTGATGTTATAAAGTGGCAAGAATTAAATGCAGCACAGCATATCATATTTAAAGCAGCATGAGAAGGAAAAAAAAATTTTTTTTTTTTTTTTTTAAACCGCTCTCTCTTTATAGTGACGGCTTAGCGGTAGTATCACAAAACATTATGATTTCCAAGAAAACCATAAAACACCTTTATGACTGTCATTTAGTGGCCCAGAGAGCTACAAATTGAGACATCATTCATTCTCAAAACGTAAGCTTCTTCCCAATGAGAGCAGAGTAAGACACTTCATAACTACTTTTTCATGTCCTGCTGTGTGGTAGGACAAGTTCTTATCCTAGCCTTCCGAGGCGTAATTCCAGGACACTTGATTAATTAATACAGGCACAGGTGTTGTGTTTTTCTTCACCTTTACTGAAGTGCTAGTGCAGCATTCAAACAATTAACATTCCAGACCTTGAGCTTGGTGTCTCAATCTATCCAATTAACTATAATAGAGAAACGTCAACATGTCAACATTCCAGGGCTACAGGGGATGAGTTATGAGGAAAGATTTAAAGAGCTGAGCCCTTATAGTTTAAGCAAAAGAATAAGAGGTGACATGATTGAAGTGTTTAAAATGATGAAGGGAATTAGTTCATTAGAACAAGACTTTTACTTTAAAATGAGCTCATCAAGAACACGTGGACACAGTTGGAAACATGTTAAGGGTAAATTTCACAGAAACATTTGGAAGCATTTCTTTACACAAAGAATGGTAGACACTTGGAATAAGCAACCAAGTAGTGTGGTAGACAGAAACTTTAGGGACTTTCAAAACTCGACTTTTTTTTGGAAGAAATAAGTGGAGAGGACTGGCGAGCTTTGTTGGGCCAAATGGCCTGTTCTTGTCTAGAGTGTTCTAATGTTCTAATTTGTGAATCAAATTCAAATAACCCAACAGAATATTTTATACAGTCTCTACTCTCTAAATACATGTATAAATTATAAGAACTTTATGCTAACATTAAAAGTATATAACATGTCCCATTGTTTCATGCATGTTCCTCATTCACACTGGCCAGCAATTGTGATTGGTACTGCTTTTAACACCTTGGCTCAAAAAGATCAGTCCTACACAGACCTCTTGTTGAAGGCTTGTGTGAAAAGACGCTTGAATAAATGCATAACAAATGTCTAGCAACAAATTACAATATTATAAATAATGTTGATATCTGCTATAATTTGTACATTTTGAAAAAACTACTGATAACCATTTACTGCAAAATAGCCTAGGCTACCCATGAATCCTTTCAAAACTTGTTTTAATACAGTCCATTTATATTCAAGGTACATCACAAAAGGGGCTAAAATGTTTGCTACTACTGCTTGTTCCTGTGAGCTCCAGAACTATTCTTAGAAAAGAACTGGCCTGAACTTCAGTAATTATGTCATCTAAGGCTAAGTGAAAGATGCATTTAAATCTGGTCATATTATTCAAATGTGTGGTGTTTTTATTAACCAACACTCCACTGTCTCCAAACAACTCAAATGCAGAGCTGAAGACTGTGCAGCAGCCAACACGTTATCTACAGTCTCACAGCCACACAAGAGTGTGCAAGTTTTAAAACATTAACTTGTAAATATCTTTGAAAGGAACATGGAATATATAGTGGCTTATAATGATTGACAACTTACTGCAGGTAGAGGTAGCAATTAATTCATGGGTCTTGATTTTACTATCTCCATTTGTAGATCTAAATCTCAATACAGTTGACCCCCACAAAGTCACGGTTCAGAGTTCGCGACCTCAGTCATTCACGGATTTTTCCTTACAACCTATCTAATTGTTAGCATAAACTGCAAATATCCTCCGCAATTTTTATGGATTTTTTCGTGGCAGTACTGTACTGTAGAAAGAACAGGAAGCAACTGTAGAGGAAAATGCGGCTTGGGATGGTGAAAGTAGCCAACAGAATTTGAAACTGCAGCTCCCAGCAGTGGCTCTGATTGGTCTTCTGCCCAGGGTGCTAGGGTCAAAGGATGTCAGTGCAGCTTTTAAAAAGGGGGCTGGTGACCAAAAGCAAAAAAAAAAAAAAAAATTTGTATTTTGTGTTTCAACTTCCTGTCTATCCGCCTGCCTTCTGTTGGGTTACCTGTACTTATTTGTTTTGTTCTGGATCATTTTGTGGTTGGCGTCTGGATTGTTTGCCTGTGTACATGAGGACTAAATGGATTCATGGCCATCGTACAAAGAAAGGGGCACTCCTGAACCCATCCACCCATCTTCATTTCAGGAACTAACGGTAGGACTAGCTTTACATTCCCATTTAACGTGCGGGTCTCTGGACTATCTATTTTCAACATTACATTTCATCCGTTGCCATTTTTCATAATTTATTGCGTGCGTTTTCTTTGTGCTTTGTTGAATTTAATGTGTAATCGCCATAAGGGGAACAGGGGTGGTATCATTTTCATTACATTATTTGCTGTCCGATTACCGGTTTGCTTTGTTTATGTCTGAGTGCGTGTGGGTCACACCAAGGGGGTATTTTTCGTACGTCACTTAAATCATCCGAGATCAGGTGCCTCATCTTGGATAAGTTAATGCCGGTGACACTCATCCGGGAGAGGTCGGTTTTTCAAACACAGCCGTGTATTAGATTAGTCAAGTTGGATCTATTCATACGAGATGAATGCGCGCGCCCGTGCCGAGTGAAAAGCCCATATATATTGAGTCTAGAAAACATGATCAGCAAGTCTTTGATAGGCTGTAACAAAATGACGAAAGAACGGGCCTTTTTTTTTTTTCCCCCACACACGCGGCGCAAGACCTTTTATTCGAAGGACATGAAGAATTTCAAGATTTAATATACATAAGGGGTAACACTGCAAAAGCAGCCCAAACCAGAAGAGACGGCTGGCAAAAAGTGGCTGACAAATTAAACGCTAAGTAGTGTGTACTGTACTTACTGAATGCAGCATTTCATTTCCTATGTGTCAGATTATTATTTAATATGTCATAATTCCAGATCAAACGTGAGCACAAGGAGAACATGGGAACAGGTTAAAGTGAAGTACAAGAATATACTTCAAACTGGTAAATATTGGTATATAACTATTTAAAAGAATTGTTGACATAAACAATCATATAATATAAAAAACATTAATTTTAAAGCTAATAAGGCAGACAAGCAAAAAACAGGTGGAGGTCCACGCGGTCCTGACCTAACCCCTGCAGAAGAGTTGGCTCTCCAGCAAAATGCCCATCACCCTGTTTCTGAGGGCATTCCAGGGGGAAGCTCCTCCTCAGAACCAGTGGCAGGATGCAGTGGTCACTTCATTTCAGGTAAAGGATGGTCATTGCATATATTTGTCCTCCATGTTTGCCATAGGTATGTTCCATATAGCCCTCTTTTTTGTTGGGTCAGTTGCAGGGAATGTCATAGCCCTTGAACCGGTGTCTGACCAACGAGATATTGGCGAAGGTCAAATATTTGATGAAGACACTGTCTGATTATTTATCATCAGGAGAGGTACATTTTCCAAATAATGTTTGATCAAACTCCACTCTGATCAGTCCCATGTGCCCCAATCACATTTGGAAATCCTGGTAATGAGAATGTTAGGCTGATTGTGAGATTCTTTATGGAACTGTGGGTGTTTTTGCCGGTGTTGCCTACCTGCAATGGCATGAAACACCTCTTTTATTGTCTGCACACGCAGGTGTCCAGGAAACACTATGAAAACTCAAAGGAAATATTTCAGAGCCAAATAGACTTTACGAATTGCCTGGCAAACTGCACTTTTAGTTAGATTTTCTGCATCGCCTACAGTATATAAAAAAGTAAAAAACCTCAAAGCAATGCATGCTGTCTGTGTGGTTATGAGAGCCCCAAAACCCAACACATGAATGTGCCCCAATGCTTCATCACAACTCCACAAAGCAGCCCACAATTCCATGGAGATTACTCCTCTTTCTGCACCTTTAAATCTCAACTGAAAACTTTCCTCTTCTACGAAGTTTTGTCATCTGTGTAATGTGTTTTTTTTTTTTTTACTCTGTATTTAAAGTGACCTTGGGTTTGTGAAAGGTGGTCTATAAATGTAACATTATTATTATGGACAACAAACTATCCAACCAATAACAAGCTGCTTCACAAAATCAGACAAGAGACAAAACAGTAAAATCTAGAAACACACTGGATGTGGAAATGCAGCAACACATTAACTGAAACTTTCAATTATGAGAATTCAGTCCATATTGCCATTCAAAAGGTCAAATACAACAATTGCAATTACTTAACTCCCCAAATATTTTAGTGACTGCATTCTCTTTATTCCACGAGGACCTCTTGCAGATGCCCATTACTGTACAGTGAAAGCATCGATTCACAGATAACAGCAGTTCATACACACTACTTTTTGGGGTACAATACACAACAACACACATGAAGAATCAGAATTCTCCACAAAGATGAAACTTTATTGTATAGAAATGGAAAAAAATATATACATAGGGGTGAATACAAAACACTGCAATATTGCCAGGCATCAGTAGGTGTATTTTCAAACATAATATTTCCTGCTTAAGCTACCAGGCAAAATAATCATCTTTACAGCTCATCACTAGCACACATTCAGATCAAGGCTTTAGAATTGGGCCAGCATTGTTCACAGGGTAACACTAACACCATTTTTGTTTAAAGGAAGATTGACAAAAGACATCATTAAAACTACTTAAGACAAAAACAATATTAGCTAATATGTTAGCAGCTGTACACACTACTGCTTAAAGCCACAGAATTTGTTTGCTGTTTTGTTCGGTGACCAAGTGCCTAACAAGATACAAAGGATTTTTAATAAACACTACAAGGCTCAATTCTGTAGCTATGCCTGGGTTGCAGTCCACTATTGACAAGTAACGTTGGTTTTATATCACTTCAAAACACAGGAAATGAAAAATGATCACTTCGATTAAACATCCTGTAAGACGATTCATTGTTGGGAATTATGAAATAGATAACCTTCAAGTGCAAGTTTTAGGTAGAAATGTAAAAAAATGGAAAACTCCAATCATCACTGATACCTGAAATTGCTAATATTTTATTGTACATTCTACGTTACAATCAGTTCAATGTTTCCTAAAGGTTCAAACAAATGTTCAGCAGCAAATGTCAGATACTTGGCACAGAGACACAGACAAATTGATTTGAAAAGCCCGGTTGCAAAATTATTTTCAAAGACAGAAGGTATTTAACAGTCCTTTCAGCTTTTACTGGATCATGTGGCACCAATGTTTATATTTCAGTAATAGTTAATTACTGAAAGCAAAATATGAACATGTTAAAATTCATCATGAATGTGTAAGGGATGCCATTGGTATATTTCCCCCAATTTATAAAAATTATCCAGCTGCTGCCTATAAATCAATCAAAACTGAAACTCAGAACCCACATCTTGTAACAAACAGCTTTTAGTTAAATCTGACCACTGCTTTCCCCAAATTTAAATAACCTTCCTGGCTATTTTTAGTTAGACTTTATTTATATAGTCTTATCGTGTCAACGACAGTCGTATTGCTAATAAATGATTGTTAGTCGTGTAGCCTGACATAATCAAGCTACTCAGTATGACCATTCTGCCACTTGATTTTGTCATAAGAGAGGGCTCATGCGTACACAAGAGCCGACAACCAATGACCCCTCACCCAGAAACACAATGCACGTGATACAACTACAAAGAATAAGGAATGTGGCTGATATTTTGCACATTGAAAACAGGAAAATCTGGAGAGATTCCCCTCTGATGTTACATGTTTTACGCAACACGAAAAAATGGAATTGGAGAGCCTACGTAGGAGCACTGCATCAGACTGAGAGGATGCTACTGCCGTCAAAACAGGGCAAGCTTGCAATACTTTACAGATGTGACACCATACTGGACATTTGTCACAATCTATTCCTATTTGTCATGCCCTGCAATTTTGACAAGTGTTCGGACATCCTCAAAACGACAAGATCGGCAACAACAGTCATCAAGTTTGACATTCCCTCGAACTTAGGGTCATGTAAAGTGATGCTGGCTTTACTTGAATCATCCAAAAGTTTACAGTGAACATGTATAAAAATACTTTGAAAGGTCCAAGTCAACATTTGGCCCCATCAAAATACTTACTTGCATACACACATCACAAACCTTCTGTATATTGGGGGGAAAAGAAACTGGGAAGTTCGCTTACAAAAAGTTAAAACCATACTGGTGTCAGAGCTGACTAACTGTGTGTGAAATACCAGACTGCTCAGACAGTCCTATACAAAGCTTTTCCACTGACTTGACTGTTGTATGTGGATAGAAAGCACATTAGCACTTCCACTCATGACTATCAGTGATGGAAATGGTTATCCTCTGTCTTCAGCATTGAAGCAAGTTGCTTCTATAATTTAGGTTATGAACAAGAAAAAACGTCTGCACCAACTAATACTGCATTTAAAGATTACATATTTTAGAAAAAATCATTGTAGACAAAATTTAACAAATACTGAAGTAGTGAACATCTTTTGTTATCAAAAATATCTGCAGTGACAAATTACGTACTTTAGTAATTACTTGTAATTATTCCTAAAAATATCAACTCATGTTATAAGAGCCACTAGCACAAAATAAAACTAAACACATGCAGTGTTTGAAATGGCCGAATTTAATAGGATTTAAAAATATACAGGTAATACAATAGCACTAGCAGTAAACATGCATATTGCAACAAATTCAAGTTAAAAAAATAAACACCTTTGTCAAGATAACAGCAAAAAGTACAGAAGGGGGCATCATGGCCCATATAGGTGGGCCCTCGCATTCTTGGGGTTTCGTGTTGGACCTTGAAAGAATAAAAGGTCGAGAACCACTGGTGTAGATGGTCTACACTGGGTCCTGAACCTTGTCATATGAAACATCTGAATAACTTACTGTATTTTGACGGACTGTACTTGTTAGAAGTCTGTATCTTTGTGTTTATGAGTAGTAAACGTTGTACAGATGTATGAGGGAAGTGTGACTGTGGCGAGGTCTGTGGTAGGAATGACAGAGGTGGGAATACATCAGAGATCGGCTCTAAGCCCTTTCTTATTTGCAATGGTGATATACCATTTTTTAACATCTTTTTGACTTTTTGATTTTTAACATCTGTGGCAGAGCAAAGGGCGTTCAGCAGGCTCCTATCAATTATGGAGAATCCACTGCATCCACTAAATAGTATCATCTCCAGACAGAAGAGCAGCTTCAGCGACAGACTGCTGTCACTGTCCTGCTCCACTGACAGATTGAGGAGATTGTTCCTCCCCCAAACTATGCGACTCTTCAATTCCACCCGGGGGGGGGGGGGGGGGGGTAAACGTTAACATTATACAAAGTTATTGTCTGTTTTTCACCTGCATTATTATTATCAATCTTTAATTTAATATTTATTGCATCAGTATACTGCTGCTGGAGTATGTGAATTTCCCATTGGGATTAATAAAGTATCTATCTACAGACCAACAGCCGAGATTAGACTGGAGTCCCTGTGGACTGTGACGTTTGCTGATGACATTGTGATCTGCAGCTATAGTAGGGAGCAGGTTGAGGAGACCCTGGAGAGGTGGAGATATGAGAGGAGAAGAATGAAGGTCAGTTGGAACAAGACAGAATACATGTGTGTGAACGAGAGGGAGGTCAGTGGAATGGAGAGGATGCAGAGAGTAGAGTTGACAAAGGTGGAGGAGTATAGATACTTGGGATCAACAGTACAGAGCAAAAGGGGATTGTGGAAGAGAAGTCAACAAGAGAGTGCAGGCAGGGTAGAATGGGTGGAGAAGAGGGTCAGGAGTGATTTGTGACAGACGGGTACCAGCAAGAGTGAAAGGTATGGTATACAGGATGGTAGTGAGACCAGCTATGTTATATGGGCTGGAGACGGTGGCACAGCAGACAGAGCTGGAGGTGGCAGAGATAAAGAGGCTAAGATTTGCACTGGGTGTGATGAGGATAGACCGGATTAGAAAGGAGGACATTAGAGGGTCAGCTCAGGTTGGACGGTTTGGGGACAAAAAGTCAGAGGCGAAATTGCATTGGTTTGGACATGTGCAGAGGAGTGATGCGGAGTATATTGGGAGAAGGATTCTAAGGATAGAGCTTCCAGGAAAGAGGAAGGCCTAAGTGAAGGTTTATGGATGTGGTGAGAGAGCACATGCAGATGATGGGTGTGAGAGCAAGATGACGAGGACAGGAAGATATGGAAGAAGATGATCTGCTGTGGCGACCCCTAACGGTAGCAGCCAAAAGAAAGAATCTGTGTTTATGTTTTTGCATCTAAATCTCCCCTTTACCGGATACTTTCCTAAATGATAATCATCACTAGCTAATATTTGAATAATTACAGTAGATTAAATGTCTCCTCTTTACTATAAAGTTAAAACAAACAAACGTGATTACGTAAAAAAACGGGCATGAAGTGAATAATAATCGCGCGTATGACGTTCTTTAAATAGATCAACACAAATGATGATCTCGAACACGAGACGGAAGGCGCATGGCGTCGATTCACTTTACTTTGAAAGGAGAAGGCCTTTCTAAAATACACCGCACAAAACACACAACACGAGGCCCTGCCAGGAAACCAGGCACGCATCTGACGAGATAAGAATGCGCGCACACGCGCCAGGCAAGCGCGCGACACATAGGCCTCGGCTGGGGATTAGAAGCAGCCGGACTGCCCTAAAATCACACAAACAAGGACGTCGTGAAAGCCGCTCACACTGTCCATTATGCGCGAGGAGCGTTCATTTTAGGGGGGCGAAATTCCGCTGCAAATCCGGCACTCTACTAACACAAGTCGAGTTTCTTTTGTGCTAGAATTAAAAAAAGACACCCTGCCTAACGCTCAGCCGAGAGAAAACGAGCTCGCCCGTTTAAAAAAAAAATAATAACTTGAGCATCCAGTCGCCCTCTGAAACGTAGCGCTTCATTTTCAGGCGCTCAATTCCGGGCACACATCACTGGGCTTATTTCCCCTCCCCAGCCACACAATGCACCGTTTTCTGCTCTCGGGTGTCCAACCACGACATCGTATTAGAAGCCACGGACGACGCTAGCTCGCAGGTGTGTTCCGCAACTCCCATCAGGGCGTCAAAGTGGAGCTTCGGGAACGCGCTGAACCCATGGCGGCAGTGGCGACGCTCGTTATACTGACGAGACCTGCGAGCGGATCGGTACCCGTAAACACTGGGCTCGTGCCAAGTTGTATTTCCTTCTTTTCCCAATCACAAAGAAAAACGCAAATTCAGGAAAACATACCAAGCACGAACAAAAACCCGTACACGAGCGTGTCGAATTGTGGTCGTGAAGGCCCTTCGACGCCCGGGCTCACGCATTACATACAAACCCGGAACAGAGACGCGCGTGACGAAGACGCCGTGCAAAACGGGTATCGAAATAAAATTAAACCGAAAACAACCGAGTACAGCAACTAACAGGGTTAATTCAGTATCGTTACGACCAAACTTCATCACACGCGTTTACTCCACCACAAAACGAAAACTCCCACTCGCGTAGTAGCAAGGCGGACTGCCACAAAGACGAAAGCGCGCTTTTATAAAAAGCGACAGAAAAACCACCGCGGCCAGCACTCACCTCGAGTCTTCAAACACCGTGGAGAAACCCGACAGGAGATGCGCCGCGAACTTCTAGGACTCGGATTGGCTGTGAGGTCTTACTTCTGCTCTCTTTTCGCTTCTACTCGGTATTGCATTGAAAACAATATGTGTATAATATGAATGGTATTAGAAGTCCCACCTTTCACGGAGACTCTGTGATGTTCGTTTTATCACAGAAAGGGATTTAAAGAGACAGATCTGTCTTATTGTCTCACCCCTGCTCTTCAGGGCAGGGAATCCCCGTCACGGCGCGAACAGCCAATCGGGCGGCCTTCTTCAACAATATCTATTGTGACGTCAGGGCGCTCGCTTTCCCGCCCGCCTCTCGCGCCGCCGTTTCCTGTGGAGCGGTGCACCAGATAAAACGTCCGTGCTGCTGTCGGATAACCTGGACAGGAGCGAACATCAAAATTCAACGGGATTTTGCTCGAGTTTCCATTCAGATATTTTTGAACGTTTGGGTGGTGTACACTTACTTTAGCGCTGAAATGCTGAGTAAACATTCTTCATTTCCTCAAAATGTCCATTGGTATCTGAAATTTAGAGATAAAAATAACTTTACTGCACATAATACCCCAATTTGGAGCAATAAATGCATAGCTCATAAACGTGAATCCTTTGTTATCAGAATCTGGATGGACAAAGACATCTGGTCTAATCTGATCTAAGAGAAACGTGTCATTGTTTGGTAAAGAAATATAATTTGAATTCTTCTCCACAGAAATATCATCCAAAGTAATACAAGGATAAGTGTCTGTGTGTGTTTAGTGGACTGTTGTTTGTTTTATTATTTATTTACAGTCATATGAAAAAGTTTGGGAACCCCTCTTAATTCTTTGGATTTTTGTTTCTCATTGACTGAGCTTTCAAAGTAGCAACTTCCTTTTAATATCTGACATGCCTTATGGAAACAGTAGGATTTCAGCAGTGACATTAAGTTTATTGGATTAACAGAAAATATGCAATACACATCCTAACAAAATTAGACAGGTGCATAAAAGTGGGCACCCCAACAGAGATATGACATCAATACTTAGTTGAGCCTCCTTTTGCAAATATAACAGCCTCTAGACGCCTCCTATAGCCTCTGATAGAGATAAGATACTTTATTAATCCCAAGGGGAAATTCACATACTCCAGCAGCAGCATACTGATACAAAATAATATTAAATTAAAGAGTAATAACAATGCAGGTATACAGACAGACAATAACTTTGTATAATGTTAACGTTTATCCCCCTGGGTGGAATTAAAGAGTCGCATAGTGTGATGGAGGAACGATCTCCTCAATCTGTCAGTGGAGCAGGACGGTGACAGCAGTCTGTCGCTGAAGCTGCTCCTCTGTCTGGAGATGATCCTGTTCAGTGGATGCAGTGGATTCTCCATGATTGACAGGATCTGCTCAGCGCCCGTCACTCTGCCACAGATGTCAGACTGTCCAACTCCGTGCCTACAACAGAGCCTGCCTTCCTCACCAGTTTGTCCAGGCATGAGGCGTCTCTCTTCTTTATGCTGCCTCCCCAGCACACAACTATGTAGAAGAGGGCGCTCGCCACAACCGTCTGATAGAACATCTGCAGCATCTTATTACAGATGTTGAAGGACGCCATCCTTCTAAAAAAGTATAGTCGGCTCTGTCCTCTCTTGCACAGAGAATCAGTATTGGCAGTCCAGTCCAGTTTATCATCCAGCTGCACTCCCAGGTATTTATAGATCTGCACCCTCTGCACACAGTCACCTCTGATGATCACACGGTCCATGAGGGGCCTGGTGCTCCAGAAATCCACCACCAGCTCCTTGGTTTTGCTGGTGTTCAGATGAGTGTCTGGATTCTGGATGGAGGTATTTCTGACCATTCTTACATACAAAATCTCTCCAAATCAGTTCAATTTGATGGACAGCCTACTTCGATGATATTCAAGTCAGGGGACTGTGACGGCCATTCCAGAACATTGTACTTCTCCCTCTGCATGAATGCCTTTGTAGATTTCCAACTGTGTTTTGGGTCATTGTCTTGTTGGAATATCCAACCCCTGCGTAACTTCAACTTTGTGACTGATGCTTGAACATTATCCTGAAGAATGTGTTGATATTGGGTTGAATTCATCCGACCCTCGACTTTAACAAGGGCCCCAGTCCCTGAACTAGCCACACAGCCCACCCCACAGCATGATGGAACCTCCACCAAATTTGACAGTAGGTAGCAGGTGTTTTTCTTGGAATGCGGTGTTCTTCTTCCACCATGCAAAGCGCTTTTTGTTTTGACCAAATAACTCCATTTTTGTCTCATCAGTCCAAAGCACTTTGTTCCCAAATGAATCTGGCTTGGCTAAATGAGCATTGGCATACAACAAGCAACTCTGTTTGTGGCGTGAGTGCAGAAAGGGCTTCTTTCTCATCACCCTGCCATACAGATGTTCTTTGTGCAAATTGCCCTGAATTGTAGAACGATGTCCAGATACACCATCTGCAGCAAGATGTTCTTGCAGGTCTTTGGAGGTGATCTGTGGGTTGTCTGTCACCATTCTCACAATCCTGCTCTTATGACACTCCTGGATTTTTCTTGGCCTGCTAGACCTGCTGGTTTAACAGCAACTGTGCCTGTGGCCTTCCATTTCCTGATTCCATTCCTTACACTTGAAACTGACAGTTTAAACCTCTGAGATGTCTTTTTGTAGCCTTCCCCTAAACCAGGAGACTCAACAATCTTTGTTTTCAGATCTTTGGAGAGTTGCTTTGAGGATCCCATGCTGTCACTCTTCAGAGGAGAGTCAAAGGGAAGGAAGCACAACTTGTAATTGACCACCTTAAATACCTTTATATCTCATGATGGGACACACCTGTCTATGAAGTTCAAGGCTTAACGAGCTCATCAACCAAGTAATCAGCATTGAGCAGTGACAGACATTCAAATCAGCACAATGACAAGGGGACCCACATTTGTGCACAGCCAGTTTTTCACATTTGATTTAATTTCATACAACTAAATACTGCGGCACTAAAAATCTTTTGTTTGGAAAACACAGCAGTACTCAGATGTTCCCTAGGAAATGAAAGACATACCACTGTTATCTTTATTGTTGAAAGGAGAGTCAATTATTATGCAGGTCGAGAGGGGTTCACAAACTTTTTCATATGACTGCATTTCTCTTCCTCTGACTCGAGCTTCTGTAAAGTTCTAATTTCCCCTTGGGGGCCAATAAATTACATCTAAAGGATCAAAAACCTTTGCAGTGATAAAATGCATTGCATGTGCCATTCCAGCAGATGCCCCATCCCAAACACTAACACTGCTTTTATGAATTCCATGCCAAATGGCATATGACAGAGACATATATATTGCATTTGCCATTCCAGCAGATGGTGCATCACAAATATCTCTAGTAATAAAGTGCCTTGGAATTTGTCTTTCCTATAGATGGCGCATCCCAGACATTAACACTGATTTTACAAATGCCATACCAAATGAAAGGCATCCAATTGCAGAGCCACAGTAGAAGTCTACAACAGTGGTTCCATGGCAAAAGTGACGTCACCACACGTCTTTAGTACACGCTAATGACTTTAATCCCTAACCATAATTTACCCCCAAATCTTAACCATTTATACTCCATGCTAAGCCCACTATCCCCTAACCTTAACATCCGACATGAAACTGCTGGTGTAGAACTGCGGTGATGTATGGTGCTGTGGCTCTGCAGATGGATATTATTGTACTAAATGGCATATAACAGAACACATGCATTGCATTTCTCTTTCCAATAGATGACACATCACAAACATTTTAATAATAAAATGCATTTGTCATTCCAACAGATGGCACACTCTAAACATTTTAATAATAACATTTATTGCACCTGCCATTCCAATAGATGGCATTTTTATTAATGCATTTTATTACTACACATTTGTGATGCACCATCTGTTACTACATAGACTACAAAATATGTTCCAATAGATGGTATACTTCAAACATAAACGCAGAGCTCTATATTGATTACTGTACTTAGATTTCAACCCATCTTAGACAAGTAGCACGGTCAGCTGAATAATAATACATTACTTTACAAAATATATTTTTAAAATACTAGCCCCCTGCTCGCTTTGCTTTCCAACCCCCGGGTGGGTGCTACACGCTAGTCACTTCATGGCTCTGCTACTCACATATGGGAATGCAGAAGTACAATTTAAACAGATGTTTATTTTCATGGGAATTGTTACATATGCATAATAGAACTAACTAGTTTACATTACAACAAATAATTACCCATTGTAAAAATTAGTAAAACATAATAAATTGAAAGAAAATTATGTTTCATGTTGCAACAGAGGTATTCGTTGCGTTATACGTTTTTGTTCTGTTTGGCTTTGAAATCCATCCATCCATTTTCCAACCTGCTGAATCCGAACACAGGGTCACGGGGGTCTGGTGGAGCCAATCCCAGCCAACACAGGCCACAAAGCAAGAACCAATCCCGGGCAGGGTGCCAACCCACCGCAGGACACACACAAACACACCAAGCACACACTAGGGCCAATTTAGAATCACCAATCCACCTAACCAGCATGTCCTTGGACTGTGGGAGGAAACCCACGCAGACATGGGGAGAACATGCAAACTCCACGCAGGGAGGACCCGGGAAGTGAACCCAGGTCCCCAGATCTCCCAACTGCGAGTCAGCAGCGCTACCCACTGCACCACCGTGCCGCCCTGGCTTTGAAATGAACACACAAATACTTTTTAAACTTACACTTTTACTGCAAACCTTCAGTAAAAACAGTTTTTTTAATTAACTTTTTGTAAATATTGCATTGAATTTTGATTCCGTGTTTAGAGTTACGTCGTGACAACATAAAGTATAACTGCCCGCGAGTAAATTTAATTTCTTTCTCTCTATTAAATAAAACGATTTTTTCGATATTGTTTGTCCCTGTGATTTGTTAATTGTCATAGCAAAAGCTGTTCTAATGGGAAACTGTAAACATTTTAATATGAATGGCACAACAAGATCTCCTTTGGTGTCTAACGTTAGATATACTCCATTACCTTTTTTGTCTCCTGTTAAAATTTAACATGTCAGAATTGTTCGACCAATTCTGAATACAACTAATCTTGTCTCATTGCATAGCCCATCACTCAGACATAAATACGCAATAACATTACGATACGTCCTTCTTTCAACAGTAATTCTTGAGGTGGAAGACTGGAGACGGTGTTAACGGTTGTAGATATTCTACGTGATATTGTAAGCTGATGTTTTCATCTTCCGCACCATCACCACCAACTTTTTCAGCAGAGTCTATTGATACACATTAAACCAATTTACTGTGTAAGCGATTGAAAATTTTCACATTAATTCATTTGATTTCATCATTTCTCGGTGCTAGGATTGCCCGTGTACTCATTTCTTCTGTTGGTATCCCTTCGGGATGAAATTCATCAATAAGATTTGGTCATAATACATTTTCTTTAATTGGGGACTTAAAGTGAGGAAAACGTAAAAATGTATAAGAGCTGAGAGTGCAGGAAGTGTGTCTGACAAAAGCATTCACACCAATGAGAGGTGAGAGGACCACAGGCCGTGGGACGTTAACCTGAAATGGTGGAGAGGAGAGCAGGACTTGAAAAAATCTCTTGGCCAAAGTCTCGTCTCAAGATTTTATTTTATAATAAAGAGATATATTGCTGCCTATATCAATATAGTTTAAAATGTGGTATCGTGCAATATACTGAAACACATTGTAAAATATGTAAATTATTGCCCTTTTTGTATCTTACAATAAGTTTTCTGAAATATAAAAATATTTTCATAATGTAAGTTAAAATACTTGCAATGATGATTTTCATCCATTTTGGTGACCCGCTTATCCAGGTCATGGCACTGAGTTCACATAAGGAACAGTCCCAGAGAGATTTCAGTTTGTGATTTTTAATAAATGTGCACACCTTTCTGGTCACATGTCTTCACTTTGTCATTACAGGTTATGGAGTGCAGATTGATGGGCAAAAATGGCAAATTTTTTCCATTTAAAATGAAACTACAAAACACTAAAGTGTGCGGAAAGTGAAGGGGTCTGAAGACTTTCTGAGTGCAGTATAAATTCATATTCTGCTTTGTCATATCCCATTATGTCTCATTTGGAGACAGTCATTCTGCCTCTAAGTGGCACTCATCATTACCGGTCGTTGTAACCCCACAGCCAAGCCGGGCACAGCTTCTGATTTGACAAACAGTGCATGCACATTGCAATGGAGGTATATGGGTAGGGAAGTGGAGATCCTTTGATTTCTTGTCTCAATAAAACTAGTGAAAAGCACAATGGCTGTTTGGGCAGCCCCTGCCATTAGTATTACCCACCTACCTAACACCTATCAGATGGTTACTGAAAAAGCCCGAGTTAGCCCCACATATGCTTAACAATTACAGACCCATTTCAAAATTACCTTTACTTTCTAAAACACTTGAAAAAGTCATCGCCACACAGCTTCAGTCTTATCTCACACATCACAATTTATTTGAGAAATTCCAGTCTGGCTTCCATACTGGTCACAGTACACAAACTGCACTGACCCACGTTGTAAACCTGTGACGATGAATTCTGCTTCACACTCCCACTTCCTCTTCGGGAGCTCTTGAACCCAACACCATTGATAATGTAGCTGGATGAGCTGGACAATGAGGACACCAACGAAGCAAGGGGAAGGTACAAAACAAATCTAAACAAAATCCCAAAATAAGTGCAGTGCTTCAAGTGTTTAATAAATAAATCTCTCTATTATGATAAAAAAAAATCCTGGGACAAGACGAGACTTTTTCAGAGAGATACTTTCACGTCCTGTGAGACGAGACTTTGTGCCAAGAGATTTAACCAAGCCTGGGGCCGGAAATAAAAGACAAAGAGTAGATGACAAAGTAGAACGTCGTAAATAATTCAAAAACGTTGGTGCGATACACGTGCAGAGCAGGTAAGAGATAATGAAAGTACTAAAATTCAAAAGTCTCAAACAACTGATAGTAAAGATCACATTAGCGCTAACAAACGGAAATTATTACTTGGTGAAATAATGGAACAGCGAAAGGAGATCGAATATATTGGTCGAATTTAAACTTTAAGTCAGAGACTTTTAGATCGTCTAATTTGTGTTGCCATCAGCGAAAAGTTGTGTTTGTTCCAAATGAAGAGACTGTGGACACTAATTTCCTTCTGCGAAATTTAAAAGATTTGTTGTTTGGTGAAAGTGAAATCCACAAACACGAGCGGCAGAGACGCGAAGTGAGCAGGGGGCAAAGCTCCCTAGTAATCCATAAAAAAAGGTAAAATCCAGACGTTTAAAAAACAAGGCTAAAATGAGACTAAAATCCTATAGCAGACATTGAGGTTACACCAGCTGGTATCCTTCAATAAGAGCGCCCACAAAAAGATGAGCTTCAAAAGGGCGACCTCAATTGAGCGTGGCGAATAAAGGCGTTCGTAGATAATTTATATAATAATAGATAGATAATAATAGTAGATAATAAAATATCTACGTGGCATTGCACATAATCTACAGCTTCAAGTGTAACACAACAATGAGTAAGAGCAGAAAATAACGAAATATACAGAGCTTTAGAAATAGTTCATTAGAAGTTCATGCATTAATTATTTGGATGTTTTAATATTCTTGCTTTCGCCTTTTTATACGTTCAATCATTGCCTTTATCTAATAAATTTTCTGTAATAATTTTGTTGCGTTTCCCTTTATTCGCTGTGCCCAATTGACGTCACCCTTTTGAAGCTCGCCTTTTTGTGTGCGCCCTTATTGAATAGAACCACACCAGCCAAGTACAGCTCCTTCCCAGTCTCTCCAGCTTACCCAAAGCTTGCTTAGTGGGAGAGACTTCAGCCACTGGGGTCCTCACACTATCGACTCCCAACTTGGTTGCCTCCACTGGCATCTGCCAGACTACTTGGGATCAGTTGTCCTCCCGTCTTCTCTCTCGCACTCATAGTCATCCTTCAGATCCCTAGTTCGGACTCTTCCACGATTGTACCCACTCACCCTTTCAGTCGGTTTGATCCGTCCATACAGAAAGTGCACTCGTTAAAGTAGTAAATGACTTGCAGGTAAATGCAGACAGAGGCCGTTTATCTGTTCTCATCCTCTTAGATCTGAGTGGTGCATTTGACACCATTGATCACAATATTCTTAGAAATCGCCTTAGTCAATGGGTGGGCCTCTCTGACAGGGTCTTAAATTGGTTTGAGTCCTACCTGGCAGGTAGAAAATTCTTTGCTAGTTGTGGTAAATATACTTCAAAGACCCCTGATATTCTATATGGTAGTCCACAAGGGTCTCTCCTGGGACCACTGCTCTTTTCGATTTACATGCTTCTGTTAGGTCAGATTATCTCAGGGCATAACGTGAGCTACCACAGCTATGCTGATGACATGCAACTGTACTTATCAATAGCACCTGATGACCCCGACTCTCTTGATTCACTGACCCCCAATGTCTTACTTGTGTTTCTGAATGGATGAACAGTAATTTTCTCAAACTAAATAAGGAGAAAACAGAAATTTTAGTGATTGGCAATAATGGATATAATGAGATTATTATAAATAAACTTGATGCATTAGGATTAAAAGTCAAGACAGAGGTAAAGAATTTAGGGGTAACTATTGACTCTGATCTGAATTTTAAATCACGTATTAATCAGATTACTAGGACAGCATTTTTTCACTTAAGAAATATAGCAAAAGTTAGACCCCTTATAACATTGCAAGATGCTGAGAAATGAGTTCACGCTTTTGTTTTCAGTCAGCTAGATTACTGTAACGCACTCCTCTCAGGACCACCCAAAAAAGACATCAATTGATTACAACGAGTGCAGAATGGAGCTGCTAGAATCTTCACTAGGAAAAGAAAATCTGAGCACATCACACCAGTCCTGATGTCACTACACTGGTTACCTGTGTCATTTAGAATTGACTTTAAAATACTGCTTATAGTTTACAAAGCCTTAAATAATCTGCTCCATCTTATATTTCAGAATGTCTGTCTCCTTACACTCCAAATCGTAACCTTAGATCTTCAAATGAGTGTCTGCTTAGAATTCCAAGAGCTAAACTTAAAAGAAGTAGTGAGGCGGCCTTCTGCTGTTAGGCACCTAAAATCTGGAATAGCCTGCCAATAGGAACTCGCCAGGCTAATATGGTGGAGCACTTTAAAAAACTGCTAAAAACACATTACTTTAATATGGCCTTCTCATAGCTTCATCTCAGGTAAATCCTGATGCTCTGTATATTCAATTAATTATCATTATTATTCATGGTACCTCCAAAATCCGTACTGACCCCTACTTTCTCTTCTGCTCTTTTTCCAGTTTTCTGTGCTGGCAATCTGCGTCACCACCACCTGATCAAAGCACCGTGATGTCCCTACATTGATGGATTAAAGACCAGAAGTCCATGTGATCATCATCATCAAGTCCTTCCATGAGAACCCTGAATACTATGAGGACTGATTGAGGTCATTTATGTGAGGTAGAAGGCCTAGAAGGGGCTGGATGGTTTCGTGGCCTCGGACCCCCTGCAGATGTTATTTTTTTCTCCAGCTGTCTGGAGTTTTTTTTCTGTCCTCTCTGGCCATCGGACCTTACTCTTATTCTATGTTAATTAGTGTTGCCTTGTTTTAATTCTTACTTTGTCTTTTATTTCTCCTTTCTTCATCATGTAAAGCACTTTGAGCGACATTATTTGTATGAAAATGTGCGACAGAAATAAATGTTGTTGTTGTCCTTTAATTCTTCTAAAATAACTTCAGGTTGAGTTTTGAAGGTCCTCAAAGTCCTACTGTCCACCACACTAATTGGTCATTTACTCCACATGGTTCTCTGTGTCAAGAAAAACTTCCTAATGTTGTTATCTTTGATGTTAGCATATTGTTTAAAGCACACATTAAAATACTATCCAAAACATGTTTTTTTTCCATCAAAATTAAGACGTTTTCTAAACATGCTGGACACTGAGAAATGAATTCATGCATTTATTTATAGTAAATTTGACTACTGAAAGGTGTTATTCATTGCTTGTTCAAATCGTTCGTTATGCATCTTTCAGTAAATTCAAAATGCTGCTGTATGCATTTGTACAAGAACTAGGAAGTATGAACACATTACCCCTGTCCTCAGGTCCTTACACTGGCTCCCGGTTAAGTTTAGGGATGATTTCATAATCCTCCTTTTAACATATAAAGCCTTAAATGGCCGATGCCCTGCTTACTTATCTGAACTTACTGTTACTTACAAACCTGAGTGCACATGAAGGTCTCAAGATGTTGGCCTACTTAAGATTCCAAGGATTAAGTTCTGACCATTTATTGCCAGGATGCTGTCTCTATCTATATATATAAAAGCCAAATACCACTGAGTCACTCATCACGAAATCTCCCGAACCATGAGGACTTGGAACTTTAAATTTGGAGTGTAGGTTACCCTTGGCCCACCAGTGCTCACTAAAAAATGGTTTTAAAAATTTCTTATAGTTTTTTAGATCCGTTTGTATGTCTGTCCACTTTTCACGAGAGAACCACTTAACGGATTTAGATTGGGTTTTTTTCTATAATTTGCTTGAACATTCTGTTGATTTTACGACTTTCTCATTGCGCTAACTTTCATAGTTTGCTTGCAATACTGATTTATTAGCACAAATCCAAGAGAGACTCATCGGGCTGCATGGCGTGTGCCCTCCTCACTCACACGTCTGCCTCGGGGTGTAACCTTAACTCCGCTTAGTTAGCGAACAAGAGAACTACTTAATGGATTTAGATCATTTTTTTTTCTATAATTTCCTTGAACATTCCGGTTGAATTTGCTACTTCTCTCATTGCGCTAAGAATCAGAGTTCGCTTGCAGGAGTGATATATTCACGCTAATCCGAGAGACAGGCTGCGGGCCAAAGGGAGGGGGAAGAGTGACGTTAGGAATAAAGAGCTTGGCGGGCCATCCCCACTGTCCTAATTCACTAATACACGGGCAAAGCCGTGGGGGATGGGTAGTATATATATAAAATCCAACGTCTGTCTGTCCACTTTTCACGAGAGAACTACTTTATGGATTTGGATCTTTTTTTTTCTAGAATTTACTTGAATATTCCGGTTGATTTTTTCAACTTCTCTCATCACACTAAGTATCATAGTTCGCTTGCGGTACCGATTTATTTGTGCAAATCTCAGAGAAACACAGCTGGCCGAGGTGAGGAGGGTTGGGGCCAGGGCCCTTCTCACTCACACGCCAGCCTTGGGGCGTCTACCATACCTCCACTTAGCTAGCGAACAAGAGAACTACTTAACGGATTTAGATTGTTTTTTTTTTTTCTAGAATTTGCTTAAACATTCCGGTTGATTTTGCGACTTCTCTCATCGTGCTAAGTATCAGAGTTCGCTTGCAGGAGCGATATATTCGTGCTAATCCGAGAGAGAGACTGTGGGCCGAAGGGAGGGGGAAACGTGACATCAGGAGTGGGGAGTCAGCATTCCTCTGTGTTATGGAGCATAACTTCCCTCCGCTTAGCTAGTGATACCTTTTTGTTTACTGATTTTTAAAATTTGTCCTGTTTCACTACTACGCGGGCAGAGCTGCAGGGAACGGCTAGTATTTGATAAATAATTAACTCTATCGAAATTTGTAAAAATTGTAAAGAAATGTATTAGAAAGCAGTGGTTTTATTATCAACAGTAACTCTGTCGACTCTGCTCAGCTTCTTGACTTTTCTATTGGACTGAGTATTGTTAATTACTTATGTTTGTCAATTCTCCATTTCAGCGAGAGTCCTAGCAGCATGGCACCATGCAGAGTGCAGGCTTAGAAGAGCATGTGCTGTAAATATACAGTCATATAAAAAAGTTTGTGAACCCCTCTTAACTCTTTGGATTTTTGTTTCCCTTTGGCTGAGCTTTCAAAGTAGCAACTTCCTTTTAATATCTGACATGTCTTATGGACACAGTAGGATTTCAGCAGTGACATTAAGATTATTGGATTAACAGAAAATATGCATCATAACAAAATTAGACAGGTGCATAAATGTGACCACCCCAACAGAGATATGACATTAATACGTAGTTGAGCCTCCTTTTGTCCTCTAGACGCTGTCCTCCTGTAGACTTTGATGAGTGTCTGATTCTGGATGGAGGTCTTGTTCACCATTCTTCATACAAAATCTCTCCAGTTCAGTTCAATTTGATGGACAGCCTGCTTCAAATCATCCCATAGATTTTCGATGATATTCAAGTCAGGGGACTGTGACGGCCATTCCAGAACATTGTACTTCTCCCTCTGCATGAATGCCTTTGTAGATTTCCAACTGTGTTTTGGGTCATTGTCTTGTTGGAATATCCAACCCCTGTGAAACTTCAACTTTGTGACTTTGAACATTATCCTGAAGAATTTGTTGATATTGGGTTGAATTTATCCGACCCTTGACTTTAACAAGGGCCCCAGTCCCTGAACTAGCCACACAGTCCACCCCACAGCATGATGGAACCTCCACCAAATGTGACAGTAGGTAGCAGGTGTTTTTCTTGGAATGCGGTGTTCTTCTTCCGCCATGCAAAGCGATTTTTGTTCTGACCAAATAACTCCATTTTTCTCTCATCAGTCCAAAGCACTTTGTTCCAAAATGAATCTGGCTTGTCTAAATGAGCATTGGCATACAACAAGCAACTCTGTTTGTGGCGTGAGTGCAGAAAGGGCTTCTTTCTCATCACACTGCCATACAGATGTTCTTTGTGCAGATTGAATTGTAGAACGATGTACAGATACACCATCTGCAGCCAGATGTTCTTGCAGGTCTTTGGAGGTGATCTGTGGGTTGTCTGTCACCATTCTCACAATCCTGCTCATATGCCGCTCCTGTATTTTTCTTGGCCTGCCAGACCTGCTGGGTTTAACAGCAACTGTGCCTGTGGCCTTCCATTTCCTGATTCCATTCCTTACAGTTACAGAAACTGACAGTTTAAACCTCTGAGATGGCTTTTTGTAGCCTTCCCCTAAATCAGGAGACTCAACAATCTTTGTTTTCAGATTTTTGGAGAGTTGCTTTGAGGATCCCGTGCTGTCACTCTTCAGAGGAGAGTCAAAGGGAAGGAAGCACAACTTATAATTGACCACCTTAAATACCTTTATATCTCATGATTGGACACACCGGTCTATGAAGTTCAAGGTGTAACGAGCTCATCACTCCAATCAGCATTGAGCAGTGACAGGCATTCAAATCAGCACAATGACAAGGGGACCCACATTTGTGCACAGCCAGTTTTTCACATTTGATTTCATTTCATACAACTAAATACTGCGTCACTAAAAATCTTTGTTCGGAAAACACTGCAGTACTCAGATGTTCCTAGGAAATGAAAGACATACCACTGTTATCTTTATTGTTGAAAGGAGAGTCAATTATTATGCAGGCTGAGAGGGGCTCACAAACTTTTTCATATTAGTGTAATATGTTTCTTTGCACTGTCCATGCTTGTTGCGGACAACACATCTGGTAGTTGGTGACTGTTTGGGTGTAGCGGGTAGCAGAATGTCCACGTCATGCTGTCTCGACAGTCATGGTAAGTTGGACACTTTGTGATGAAGAAACACCTTCAGAGCAGCCATCTGCATCAGTTCCTGAGCCTACAGGTTCCACATCATCCAACTGATTGTCACTATCTGGATCACTGTCATTATCAACAAAATATTCATTTTGAAACAAATGTAATAATAATAATAATAATTCATTACATTTATATAGCGCTTTTCTCAGTACTCAAATGTAGGGGCTTTCATCAAACAGGAAGTGTGTAATGGTCTCAGACGTCTGGCACCTTACTGGAACCAAAGGGCCAAGGCCAAACCCTGCCATTATCCCTCCCACACCAAACTTTACAGTAGGCACCATGCAGTCTGGAAGGTACGTGTTCTGCTGGTACCCACCAAACGCAGATTACTCTGTCAGACTGCCAGATAGTGACACATAATTCATTACTCCAGAGAGCCCACTGGTGGGCAGAATGCTTCACTCCACTCCAGCCGATGTTTATCCTTGTGTATGATGATCCTAGGCTTGTGTGCTTGGACATTTAAACCCATTTCATGAAGCTCCCGATGCATAGTTCTTATTCTGATGTTGCTTCCAAAGGCAGTTTGGAATGGTCAGTTGAGAGTGAAGCCACAAGGAACCGGCTATTTTTACAAGGTTCAGCACTTGGTGACCACACTCTGTGAGTTTCATGTGGTCTACCATTTTGTGGCTGACCTGCTACTGTTGTCACAATGATAAAATGCACAGTTGACCAGGTCAGATCCGACAGCACGATATTTCATTTACTGGTTTGTGGCAAAGGTGGGATCTTTGTTATGTCTCGGTTAGGGTAAAGCCCAAAGGCTGGGGTTCAAATTCCTTATTTGTTCATTTTTGATTCTTTTCTTCATTGTTCACCATTTAGATTCTCTACGGCTACATATCTTGTGATATGTGCTGTGTGCCTTGTGGCTTTGTCCCCAACAGCTGGGGCCATCTGCCTGTCACAATCAAGGGGCTGCCCCAAGGTGGTCTTAACAGCATTATAGGCCCCCGGGCAAAGCAGTGCACTGGAACCCCCACCAACACAACCACTCAGCAAGTCACAACATACATAGATTACGGGCAACTGCCCAAGAAGTCCCGTGCAGTTCATGAGTGCGCTTGGTGCTCTCAGCGAGTTATAGCGACTAATTGTGTATTTCTTGGATTTTTTGAGCCTTTCTGCTCAGTTTCTTGACCTCTCTGCTGGATTTAGCATTGAGACTTTGTTTGCTTTGGGATTTCCTATTTCAGGCAACTCCTGCTGTGCCGTTTGTGCTCTTTGAAGCTTTTTCTCAGGAACGGCAGCTTTGTGAAATTAATATTTTTATTTATAAAGACTCTTTGTTTGCTCTTTATGTACACAATCCAAAGGTTGATGGATTGTTTCTCTTGTGGGGTCTTTTTGCTACAGTTTGTCAGAACTTTATGCTAAGGAACTTCCAAATTCATGACAGTCCTATACTACGTTCAAGTCACTGAGCTCTTCATTTGTTTGTCCATGGAGGTTTCATGGCTATGTGCTTGATATGATGCACCTGTTAACCAAGAAACACCTGAACTCAGTCATTTGGCCATATTGTCTAACACGTCCACCACTTCTAGTTCAACACTTACTGAAGCAACTGCATTTGAACATTAAATACACAGTCGATATGTTCTTAAGCCTTGGAATTAGAATACAATGAAACACTGCTGATTAAGGAGGAGTCACTTTAAATGGTGATCTCAGTCTCTTAAGATTGTATCTTGGTACTACGTTTTGGTTCTGTGAGGCAGTTTGTGGCTGTCAGTCAACTGTTTGGGTTACTGGAAAATGTTCAGAAGTTCTAGAAAACATTTTGTACTTCCAGCTTGGCTTTCACATGGATTATCCGAGTGTGATGAACTTGATGTAGGAGGCCATGCATGTGTTTGATCTGATTTAGATAGCTAGGGAGACAGATGTGAAAGGCACTATATAGTAGATAGATAGTTGTGAAAGGAACTAAATAATAGGGGCGGCACTGTGGCGCAGTGGGTAGCGCTGCTGCCTCGCAGTTGGGAGATCTGGGGACCTGGGTTCGATTCCCGGGTCCTCCCTGCGTGGAGTTTGCATGTTCTCCCCGTGTCTGCGTGGGTTTCCTCCGGGGGCTCCGGTTTCCTCCCACAGTCCAAAGACATGCAGGTTAGGTGGATTGGAGATTCTAAATTGGCCCTAGTGTGTGCTTGGTGTGTGGGTGTGTTTGTGTGTGTCCTGCGGTGGGTTGGCACCCTGCCTTGTGCCCTGTGTTGGCTGGGATTGGCTCCAGCAGACCCCCGTGACCCTGTTCGGATTCAGCGGGTTGGAAAATGGATGGATGGATGGACTATATAATAGACAGACAGATTTGAAAGGCACTATATAATAGATAGATATACCTGGAGGTGCTGGGGGAAGGAATACCAGGGACACCCGGAGTGCTTCTGGGTGCTCATGTGGCACTTCTGTCGCAGGAATGTCATCAAAGGGCACCTGAAGCACGTCCTGCTGGGAATAAAAGAGGCCACATCCCTCCAGTCATTAGTCGAAGTCGGGTGGAAGTGGACAGAGCTCGGAGGAGAGGAGTGGAGGTGGTGAAGGAAGGACTGTTGGAAGGCCCAGAGTTAAAGAGGGTGATTGGTGCAGGGACACTGTGCTTGTGCGGGACACTTGTAAATAGCTGTAAATAAACGTGGGTGTTGGACCCATCGGTGTTTGCCTGTCTGTGTCTGGGGCTGGACTTCCACAATAGATAGATAGATAGATAGATAGAGTGAAAGGCACTATATAATAGATAGATAGATAGATAGATAGATAGATAGATAGATAGGATAGATAGATAGATAGATAGATAGATAGGCAACCCCTGCTCTAAACTCTCATATGCCTTTTTGTCAAGAATGACTTCTGCCTTGCCACTCTGCATAAGCACCCAATTGATAGTGTGCTGCTGAGATGGTCGTCTTTCCAAAAGGTTCTTCCATCTCACCAGAGGACTTCTGAAGCTCTGTTCGAGCAAGTTCTTGGTCACCTCACTCACCAAGGCCCTTCTTGCCCAGCTCAGCTTTGGCCAGACTTGTGGAGGCTCTTAAACATCTTCTGTTTCACAATTCTTGAGGCCACTTTGCTCCTGCGAACACTCATAGTTTTAGAAATAGTTTTATCTCCTTGTCTTGATCTTTGCCTCATCACAATTTGATCATGGAGGTCTGCAGAGAGTTTCTTGGACTTCACAGCTTGGTTGTTGTCCTGACGTGCAGTATGAGTTGTAGGACCTTCAATACACAGGTCAACGTGTGCCTTTCTAAATGATATCCAGTCAATTCAGTTTGCCGCAGTTGGACTCCAATCAAGATCTGGAAACATCTCAAGGAGAATTAACACAAACAGGAGGCACCTGAGCACATTCTGGAATGCCACAGCGAAGAGCCCAAACATTTATAGAAACGGGATATTTCAGGTTTTGATTTTTATTAAATTTGCCAACCTTTCTAAAAATTCGTTGTCACTTTGTTATTATGTGTTTGTGATGTGCCATCTGTTGGAATAACAAATGCACTGAATTATACATACATTACATAATAAATGATAGAAAGATGTGAATGGTACTATATAATAAGATATAGATAGATAGATATGAAAGGCACTATATGATAGATAGATAGATAGATAGATAGATAGATAGATAGATAGATAGGTAGATCTTTATTTGTACCGGGTTTTTTTGCTTTATTACAGAAGCTCTTTAAATAAATAAACAGTATATAAGTTCATAAATAATGAAGTCAAGTCAACTCAAGTTGGGGAGCATGCACTGGTACAGCGCGTTGCCGTACCGACTACACGATGAAACAACTCGGGATCCCGGTTTGCAACCCCCCCGGCAGACACTCAGTCCAGTCCCTCCCTCCGGAAATGACCCTCTATCTGCCGCAGCCAGGTGTTACATGGGCGACCCCTTGGTCTGGTCCAGCCACTCGGGTCCCCAACAATGAGGCTCTTGCAAGCCGGATCACCCTCAGGGAAACGCAGCACATGGCAATAGTGCCGTAACTGACGTCCCTCACAATGCAGGTCATGTGCCTCGTTTAGGACTCCATGAGCAACACAAAGTAAAACCAACGGTACCCAAGGATTTTCCGGAGAGACACAGTACCAAAGGAGTCCAGTGTTCGTCTCAGGTCACTGGATAGCATCCATGTCTCACAACCATATAGCAAGACAGGAAGCACCAGAACTCTAAAGACTTGGACCTTCGTCCTTTTGCAGAGATATCGGGAGTTCCACACACCCCTTTCCAGCGACCTCATGACCTCCCATGCTCTCCCAATCCGTCTACTAACTTCACAGGAAGAGTCACATGATTGTCACTGCTGAGGTAAGTAAACCTCTCGATGAGGTCGACACTCTCTCGGCAGACAGACACACTGTTGATGGCCGTGCCCAAGAGGTCATTAAAGGCCTGGCAGTTGGTTTTTATCAGGACTCTCACAATCCCAGACACTCTGACTCCTCACTCAGTCCTTCGAGTGTCCCGATCAGAGACTCCATCGACTCCGCAAAGATCACAGCATCGTCAGCAAAGTCAAGATCTGTGAATCTTTCTTCACCAACAGATGCCCCACAGCCGCTGGACCCCATGACCTTACCCAACAGCCAGTCCATACAAGCATTGAACAGAGTAGGAGCAGAACACACTGCTGACGAACCCCAGAATCAACTGGGAAAAACACAGCGGTCCTGAAATAATGAAGGTGGAGTGAGAAATATGGAGCTTCTGTAAAAGGGCAACTAGATGAAAAATAAATAACAATATTAACATAAACAATGGTAATCACGACATTAAAAATGAACACATAAGACATACAAAAGAAGTTTAAACAGAAGTTGAGGCAGAAGCCAGAACTTCAACATAACTGTCATAAAGTAACACTGGTGATTTTGCTCTTTAGGTTTATAATGAATTAACATTTTAATCAAGAGAAATGAATATTAAAATGCATGCATGCACTATGGACTAATTTTCATTTGTAAAAAGAAAAATCAATGAATTTAAAAAGCAAAGTTGTAAAACAGGGTGGGCTGATGATGAAGGTAAGCTGGCAAAGGCCCTGTATTGTTTGGTCATCCATTTGTGAGAGAAACGGCCCATTCAGCCCAACAAGCTCACCAATCCCATTCACTGAATTTCTCCAAAACTACTAAACATCAAGTCCTACGATTTGAAGGCCCCTAAAGTCCTCCTCTCTTCCACACTACTTGGTGTTTTATTCCAGGGGTAGGCAACGTCGGTCCTGGAGTGCCACAGTATGTGCAGGTTTTTGTTCCAACCCAGTTCCTTAACGAGAACTCAATTATTGCTGATGAAGCACATATTGCTTAAGTGACATTTTAATGCTTCATTTTAGTGGTCTCGCTTGTTAAGGTTCTCCAACCTTAATTGCTTATTTCAATCTTAAACTGCTGCATTCAGTGTTTTAATTGCTCCTTATTAGCAATAAGATGTAAAAGACAAAGCAGCCAGCAGTTCTCCAGCTAGCTTTTTTTCCAATTCCATCTGTGTGTGTTCATCATGCACGGTTTGATTTAATAAAACACTTAATAGAAAAATGTGACAGACTGAAAATGATCTGTTTTAGGCTTCAAATCATTTGGATGATATCCTTGGAAAGGAAAAAAATCTACGATATAAAAGCCTTACATTGCACAGACTAACAAGCCATAAAATTAAATAAGGTCTGAGAATGGCAATGATTGGTTTCTAATTAAGCAACTGGGTTGGAATGAAAACCTGTAGCCACTGCGGCTCACCAGGACCGACATTGCCTACCCCTGTTTTAGATAGATAGATAGATAGATAGATAGATAGATAGATAGATAGATAGATAGATAGATACTTTATTAATCCCGATGGGAAATTCACAATTTACAATTTAACAACAATTTACATCTTATTGCTAATAATCTTATTGCTGTGGCACTCCAGGACCGACGTTGCCTACCCCTGTTTTATTCCCTGTTCCGCGTGAATGGCCTCCGATTTTGCGGCAGGTGACCAAGGTGAAGAGGACTTCGATTTCAGGTGCCATTCTGTCCGAGGAGGTTCTGATGACGTAGTGAGCCCTCTGGTATTTATCAGCAAGGTGAGGTAACATCGTGAATATAATTTTTTTAAGCCAGTAATAAAACGTCACGTAGCACTCTTTTTTTAATTTTTTTTTTCATCGCCATCGACCCGTTAGCTCGCAGTCAGTCGTTAAGCGTGCGCGTTGCCGCCGCGCGGTCCCTTTAAGAGCTGTGGAGCCGCCACGTTTCGCCACGTTTCGCGCATGCGCCATGCCCTGACAGCGCTGTTCCGGGGTCGACGCTTGTCTGGTCTCTCACGGCAAACAGAGCCGTGCTAACTAAGCTTAGCCCAGCTGGCGACGGAGAACTCTCCAGTGTGGCGGATTCTTTACCAACTCAGGGGGAGAAGATGAATTTCCTACGCGGAGTGATGGGAGGCCAGTCGGCGGGGCCGCAGCCCTCGGGAGCGGAGACGGTGAGTTTGGAAGTGGAATCGCGGGCTTGAAGACAGCAGCTGCAGTTCGGGGGGCGGCCGACCGAAGGAGTCTCGGCCTCGGCGTTCTGTGCTGCATTGTTCGGATAGGGACGTACAGCTTCAGTCGTCGTGGTGGTCGATTGCGATGCAGCTACCGAGTCGAAACTGGGCTAAAGTCTTCAGCAAAACCGCGAGGGAATGACAACGATGCTGAAAGCAATGATGTCGCCGGGCCCACTGTGGGGTGGGTGGTTGTGTGTGTGGGGGGGTCGGTTAAGGTCTGCATGTGCAGCAGTTAGTTGTCCCGGCCTCATTTATTTGGCATCATCTCTTACGCTCGGTGTCGTGTGCACGCTGTTTGAATTTGGTTAGTGTTGTCGGGACGAAAGGAGCGGACTGTGCACGTTAGCCATAAGGTGTTTGGAGTCTGCTTGTGCCCACCTGCCCTGTGGCTCAATGAGAGGGACGAGACGACCTCGATCTCAAATTTGTTCTGATAGCCTGAGTCGGTGACATTGCCATGTAGAGGGTTCGTTTTGTAATGTTGAAAGTGTCATGTTCTTCAGGAGTAGATAGAGCTAAAGCTCACAAGGGAGTCACATCCAGCATGGTAGCTCCTGGAGTGGAGAAGATCAACGTCAATGAACACCATTGCACAATAAACAGGCCCATAGAAAAGGTGAATTTACTAGAAACTACAGGATCACATCTGTGTTTACAGTCGGTGAAGAATCTGCTGTGCAAATACGAGAGGCAGCTGACCATTCAGTTCATATTGGTCATTTGGTTTCTGCCAACCCATTTAGGGATTGGCATCCAGTTTTGTGTCACCATGTCGTTTTTACTCAATATCGCCATTAATCACATGCTGTTGATGACCTTAAAGCCTGCCCTGAATAAGAAGGTTAAAAAATGAATGAGTGTCTGGTTACAGATTGACACACTTCATTGGCTGAAAGTCCTCAATGTTGCTGTGTCAGAGAGAGGATGTGTGGGATTGTTCATAATGGCACTCAGTTTTGTTATAACTCTCTCCTTTGCTACAACCTCCAGGGGGTCCTGAGTGCGTTCTGTACTTGAGCTTACTCTTTTCGTTAGTTTGTTGATTTGGTGGACCTCACCTGAAGTGGTTTTACCAGTTAAGCACATCCCCACTGGCCATCAGAGTTATAGAAGATGTGAAGGATGTCACTTCCCACGTTAAAGGAACACTGTCTCCTAAGGAAAAAGAGCCTGCTCAGCTCTTCTATAGTTTCTCTCTCTTCTGTGACCAGCCCAACCTGTCATTAATGTGGACCCCTAAGTACTTGTAGGAGTGAATCCCCTCTACATCCACTCCCTGAAAAGTGACACTACATGGAGGCTCCTTGGTGCAGTGAAAGTCAGTCCGCAGTTCCTTGATTTTGCTGATGTTAAGATGCAGACAATAGAGGCTCTTTGGCACGGTGGGAGTCAATAACTATCTGTACACTGCTCAAAAAAATTAAGGAAATACTTAAATCGCACATCGGATCTCAGTGAACAAGACATTCAAGTAGAAAGTCTTTTTTAAATAACATTGTGTAATTTGTTGAGAACAAAATGATGTAACAGTGGACGATGGAAACCAAAATCACCAACCCATTGAGAGCTGAATTCAATATCACATGAAAATCAAAGTCAAAAATTGAAATTGCAGGCTGATTCAACTTTGTCAAATTTTGTAATGTGACTAAGTAGGTTTTATGGCCCCCATGTGCCTGTATGCTCTCCTGAGAACATCTGGGCATGCTCCTGATGAGACTGCAGATGGTGTCCTGAGGGATCTCCTCCCAGACCTGGATCAGGGCATCAGTGAGATCCTGAATAGTCTGTGGCGTTACTTGGCATAAAGTCCCATTTGGGTTCAGGTCTGGGGAATTTGCAGGCCAGTCAGTGGCATCAATGCCTTTGTCAGGCAGGAATCTCCTAAAAATTTTGGCCACATGAGGCTGGGCAATGTCCTGCACCAGGAGGAACCCAGGGCCCACTGCACCAGCGTAAGGTCTGACAGTGGCTCTGAGGATTTCATCCCAGTACCTAACAGCAGTTAGGGTACCGTTACCTACGACAAGGTAGGTCTGTGCCACCCTCCAAGGATGTGCTTCTCCAGATCTTTATTGAGCCACTACCATACTGGTTATGCTGGATGATGCTGCCACCTGCATAACGATCACCACGGCGTCTCCAGACTCTTTCACGTCTGTCACATGTGCTCAGTGTGAACCTGCTGTCATCTGTGAAGAGGACGGGGTGGCAGTGGGAGGGCTGCCAATTGTGGTGTTCATTGGTGAATGCCAGTCGAGCTTCATGCTGATAGGTTATGACCACAGGTCCCACTGAAGGACGTCAGGCCCTCTTGCCTTCCTCATGTCTGTTTCTGATGGTTTGATCAGGAAAATACACACCAGTAGCCAGCTGGAGGTCTCTTTGTAGGGCTCTGGCAGTGCTCCTCCTGTTCCTTCTTACACAAAAGTGCATGTGCTGGTCCTGCTGCTGGGTTGATGCCTTTCTACAGGCCTGTCCAGCTCGCCTTGTGTAGCAGCCCATCTCCTGAATGCTCTTGACACTGTGCTGGGAAACTCAGCAAACCTTCTTGGGATGGCACATATGGAGGAGCTGGACTACCTGTGCAACCTGAATCAGCTGCAGGTACCACCTGATGCTACCAGTAGTGACAAGGACACTAGCAAAACACACAACTAGAGAAGAATAAGGAGGGCGCTCTAGTCTGTGGCCACCATCTGCAAAACCATTCCCTTTTTTATTTTTGGAGCTTAGTGTACCAGCTGTCAATTTCATTTTCACTGAAGCAGATGAATCTGATATGTAATCACATGCTTCCTACACCGTGTGTGTGTGTCTATCTACTCTATGTATATAAAATCCATCCATTTTCCTAACCTGCTGAATCTGAACCCAGGGTCACGGGGGTTTGCTGGAGCCAATCCCAGCCAACACAGGGCACAAGGCAGGGTGCCAACCCACCGCAGGACACACACAAACACACCCACACACCAAGCACACACTAGGGCCAATTTAGAATCGCCAATCCACCTAACCTGCATGTCTTTGGACTGTGGGAGGAAACCGGAGCACCTGGAGGAAACCCACGCAGACACGGGGAGAACATGCAAACTCCACACAGGGAGGACCCGGGAAGTGAACCCGGGTCTCCTAACTGTGAGGCAGCAGCGGTACCACTGTGCCACCATGCCGCCCCGTATATAAAATCCTAAGCCTAAAAGTGCAACAATTTTATGTGATTTTTTTTTGTCACATTTTAAATTGAGCTTATTTTAAAACCTACATATATATGTTTCACAAGATTTCTTTTTCAATTTTTAAATTATAAACTAAAAATTATCAAGAACATGTGTCTTGTGAGACAAGACTTTATGCCTAAAGATTTAACTACGCCTCGGGATGGAATTAAAAGACAAAGAGTAACCTGGACACAAATAAATGAACATACACAGGCTTGGTCCGCAATAGAAGTAAAATCCTGTAGTACTTCTTTATATTCCCTGCTCTGCTCTCCAATAAATGAAAGTTATCGCAAATATACTAATAACCCAATTGTGCTTTACTCACTCAGAATATGGAACCAAATTAGGAAGCATTTTAAGATGGAAAATCTTTTATCAGTGGCACCTCTGCAAGAGAACCTCCTCTTTCAACCTTCGCAAGTATATCCAGTTTTTAATACCTGGAAAAGTTTTGGGATTAAAATGCTCAGAGATCTTTATATAGACAACATATTTACATCTTTTGAACAATTACGTTCAAAATTCAACCTCCCAGCTACACATTTCTTTTACTATCTTCAAATTAGAAATTTTGTTAAACAGAAATTGCCCGATTTCCCCCACCCTGCAACCTCCACAATGCTGGAAAAAATACTGCTCAATTTCGAGGAAATAAACACTATTTCCGCAATATATAAAATCTTATTAGAGTCCCTACCTTTCATGTTGCCTTATTAAAAAGCCTAAAGCAATTTTCCTTTAGCTAAGCTCTCTTTCTCAGGGGTGGGGTTTGATTAGTCTTCAAATTTGTTGGGTTAAAAATTGATCTGTTTGTATAGAATGATTACAATGAAAATTAATAAAATAAAAAAAAAAATACAAAGAGTAGATGACAAAGACAGCTGCTGTACAGGCTTTTACATGTTCGAAGTGCCAAGTGAGCTGAAGATCATGGAGCATGGCAGCAGCAGTAGCAAGCCAGCAGCTGATTGAGCAAAGAGGAGGTAAAAAAAAAAAAGCATTCAGCTCTGCTCTTCACAATGCGAGTGGCAGAGATGTGGCTGCCGTGTAGCGCAGGCTGGGGGGGGTTGGCGAGTGGAGAAAACCCCCAACTGTATGTATGTGTAGATTGTATATGTGTGTATATAATATAGTAAAAGCTAGCCCGGCCACAGACAGACATGACAACGCAGTGTCCAACACACACACATTTATTTAGTAACCACTATTATATTTACAATTATTTACAGGTCACAGTTCTTGGTTCTCTCGGCCGCCGCCACGCAAACTCCGTCCTTCTTCCACCTGACTCCGACTCCCTGATTGGAGTGAGGCAGCCCCTTTTATCTTGTCCCAGATGTGCTCCAGGTGCCTGATGTTGTACTTACGGCAGCAATCCCCTGTGTGGAGAAAGTGCTGCCCTTGCACCCGGAAGCACTCCAGGCATACACCATCCCTGGTCTGTCAGCACTTCCTGGTGTCCTGAAAGTGCTGTCCCCCAGGGAGCAAGGACCGGCTGAGTGTGCTCTCTTGGTTCCTCCTTCCTCCAGGCATCCCAGCGGGGGCAGGGTTCCTGGCCATCTATCACAAAATATATATATTTTCCCTATATACATCCCTGGAAATGACGTTTTGAAGCATTTGTCCAATAAATGTCTAGCTTTGCTGGTCTGAAACCAAAGCATGTTGTGAAGTGTTATTTTTATCCAGTGGAGCTTTTAATGGAAATATGCTCCCATGCGAATGTATGGGTTAGAATCACATTAGATGACCCACAAGAAATTATTGCAGATTCCGAATGAACTAGCCAATGAAGTTGAACACGTTCTAGCACGCTCTTTGTAATGGCGATATAAATACAACGGTACATATTTGACAGTATTTTTTTGTGATATTTCAGAGGAGGCGGCGCTTCTCTTGTAGTCCTCAAGCAGTCGCCTCTTGTGTGCATCCATCTATGATGTGTTGAAATTGAAGTAATCCCGGTAGACGACGGCATATTGAGTGGTAACATTGGCAATGCATTATTTATTGGGATGTGTTTTTTTGTAATGAATGTAGTAGTAAAATGCATTGAGTTTAACATTTCAACAGATGGTGCATCACACTCATTAGCACTGCTTTTATGAATCCTATACCAAATGACCTATAGCCAAGGCATAGCAACTGGATGGGTGCATTGACACACACACAGTGACAGACGCTTCTCCTTTTATTAAGGTAGATATGTAGATACTTTGGTCCTGGAGGGCCCCAGTGGCTGCAGGTTTTCTTAATTAGTGACCTGTTTTTACTCCTAATTAACCTGACTTGCTCTTGAAGACTCGGACCCCTTAATTGTTTTTTTTCCATAATTAGCAGCCTAACAATAATGAGATGCATAATGAGCCAAAACATGACCAGCAAACTGTGTCAATCATACAGTATTTGACAATAAAGAAAGGTTAAGGTCTCGGAAATGCAAATCTGCTGAGGTCCCCACAATATTTTAACACTGCTCTTAGAAAAGAGAACATTTTGAGAAAATGTCTGCTATTGCATAATGAGAGCAGCAACAAGCCATGGAATTATAAAGAACGGGTTTAATGAACAACAGGAATTGGCATCCTCATTAAGCAGCTGGTTGGAGTTTGAGGCCCCGACTTAGGTGGTCTTCTGGTGGCTCCCTCACTTCACATTTCATTTCTGTTTGGGTGCCATTTAAGGAAAGAAATGAAGCAATTCAGAGGAACAAATCTTAAAAACAAGTCAATTAAAATGAATTCAAAAGAAGTTAATTAGCAGCAAAAACAGGGCACTGATTAAGAAAAGGGTTAAAATGAGCAGCCACTGCGGCCCTCCAGGACCGGAGTTGAGGACCCCAGCCAGTAGTATACATACTGTATGCATAGCCATGTATGTTGCTATTATAGCAAAAAAATAACTTCTTTTAGCCTCATATTAAACAAGGCATAGTTTGTTTCGTGTGATAAGTGGGGCACTATAAGTTTCTGACTTCTCCAGTAACTGTCCACAGATGGTTAACTACTTGTTGCTGCAGTTCTAGTTTGCACAGTATGAGATGTAATCTTCTCCTAGAATTTTCACTCACTTTTCTTTGTTTTTTTTTTTATAACGTTTAATTGTGCTTGTCTGTCAGCACATGCTTTTTTGTTGACCTCATGTGAAGCGTATTGTGAACCAGTGAATAATAATTTATTACTGGGCTGGACTCCTGACCAGTGAACAAGGCTGTTAAGCAGATCTGTAACTGAAATGCTTGGTTGCTTTCTGTTTTTGTTCATGAGAGCATTTTCTGGAAGTTGTTGATTTAACAAATTTTCAACTCTGCTTTATTTAATAATTCTTTAATAATAATAATTCTTTACATTTATATAGAGCTTTTCTCACTACTCAAAGCACTATCCACACAGGGAGGACCTGGGAAGCGAACCCACAATCTCCTTACTGCAAAGCAGCAGCAGTACCACTGTGCCTCCTGCGATTTATCATTTGTTTTGGGCATCAGCACTAAATCTACATTGGCATAGGTTTTAAATATAAAAAAAAAAAAAAAAAAAATCTGAACACCAACATGTATACACACATTACACACTCCGATGCAAACCCATATACTAAGAACACCGTCGTTCACAATGAAGTGTGACCCGGACACAAAACCGGAGCACCTCAAGGGACAGTCCTGTCTGCTTTTCTCGTTACTCTGCATAACAGCAGAAATTCTCAGATGATTCTGCGCTTATAGCAGGGGTCCTCAATCACAGTCCTGGAGGGCTGCAGTGGCTGCAGGTTTTTGCTGCAACCCAATTGCTTAATATGAAGCACAAATTGCTCACTTTAGTTGTCTCACTCGTTAAGATTTTGAACCCTAATTGCTTATTTTAGGCTTAAACAGCTGCAGTCTTGGTTTTTAATTGCTCCTAATTAGCAATAACATGCAAATGACAAAAGAGACCAGCAGTTCTCCATTTAGCTTGTTACCATTTCCATCTGTGTTTGTTTATCGTGTACTATTTGGTTTAATTAAATACTTGGAAGGAAAGTGAAGGACTGAGAATTACTCCTCCATTTTAGCCTTCAAATTATTTGGATCAGGGGTTGCCAAGTCCGGTCCTGAAGGACCACCGTGGCTGCAGGTTTTCATTCTAACCCTTTTTAATTGAGTGCCCTGTTTGTGCTGCTAATTAACTTCTTGTGAATTCATTTTAATTTAATTGCTTTTTTAATTGAATTTCTTCATCATTCCTGTGAATTGCTTCATTTCTTTCCTTAAATGGCACCCAAACAGAAATGAAATGTGAAGTGAGAGAGACACCAGAAGACCACCTAAGTCGGGGCTTCAAACTCCAACCAGCTGCTTAATGAGGTGCCAATTCCTGTTGTTCATTAAACCCGTTCTTTAATTTCATGGCGTGTTGCTGCTCTCGTGATGCATTAGCAGACATGTCTGAAATTATTGATTTTTCTCTTTCTTAGAGTGCTATTAAAATGTTTTGGGGACCTGAGCAGATTGACATTCCTGAGACCTTCATCTTTCTTTATTTTCAGATCTTGTGTAATGGACACCAGTTGTTTTGGCTCATTTTGTATCTCATTATTGTTTGGCTTATAATTTAGGAATAAGAAACAATTAAAGGGTTTGAGTCCTTGCTAAGTTCGTCCTCAATAGGATCCGTGATCACTTGCTCACCTACCAGCAATCGGAGCAGTCTGGTTTTACGCCAAAGAAGTCTACCATCAACCGCATCCAGGCACTCATGGAGCGCAAACACTAATATCGGCAGAGTTTCTTTGCAGCCTTTGTCGATTTTCACAAAGCGTTGGACTCAGTTGATCGAGCTGCCCTGTGGGACATCCTGAGGGTTCGCAGGATCCCTGCGAGGTTGCTGGATATCATGGCCAGCCTCTGAGTGCTGTGCAGAGTGGAGGCAGAACCTCTGAGTTTTACCCAGTTGATTCTGAGGTTCTGCTCCTACTCTGTTCAATGCTTGTATGGACTGGGTGTTGGGCAAGCTCGTGGGGACCTGCGGCTGTGTGGCATCTGTTGAAGAAAGATTCACGGATCTTGACTTTGCTGACGATGCTGTGATCTTTGCGGAGTCAATTGAGGCTCTAATTGGGGCGCTCGAGAGACTGAGTGAGAATTCTGAGTGTCTGGCCTTGCAAGTGTCCTGATAAAAACCAAAGATCCATTCCTTTAATGACCTCTGGGGCATGGCCATCAGCGGTGTGTCTTTCTGCGGAGAGAGTGTCGACCTCGTCATTGAGAGGATTACTTACCTTGGCAGTGACATTCATGTCTCTGGTGACTCTTCTTATGAAGTCAGTGGACGGATTGAGAGAGCATGGGGGGGGGTCATTCGTAGGTCCGGAATAACTACATTCATTGCATTCGTAGTGCGAGTCTCGACCAACCACAAGCGTTACCTGGTAGGTAACCACCCACACAATTCAGGTCATCGAGATTCAGACTACGAATGCAATGAATGTAATTACTCCAGAGCTGCAGGCTGTCAAATAAACAAACTACACGCTGTGGCACAGCGTAAAGGGGTTTCGTCTCCGACGTCCGAGGTTCGATTCCCCGAGAGGGGAGCAGTAGAGTGTGTACGCCTGATGAGCCCAAATGAGGGCGAAACACATGTTGTGTACTCTTTGCATTATTTGACAGTAAACTGTGCAATATATATATACTGTACATATATATAAAAATCCTAAGCCTAAAAGTGCAACGATTTTAGTCACGCTTTAAATCGGGCTTATTTTAAAACCTACATATATATGTTTGGAATCATTCTTTTTAGAATTTATTGAACTTTAGATTTTCAGGTTCTTATTCTGTTTTTAAATTATAAACTAAAATATCAAGAACTCGCGTCCCACGAGATGAGACTTTGAGCCAACAGATTTAACCAGGCCCGGGGCCAGAAATAAAAGACAAAGAGTAGGACAGCTGCTGTACAGGCTTTTAAATGTTCAAAATGCTACGTGAGATGAAGATCGCATGGCACAGCAGCAGCTGATCGAGCAAAGAGGAGGTAAAAAACAAAAAAAAAATTGTATGTGTTTCCCATTGTATCACTGTTTAAAAGGGGGCTTCAGAGGAGCGACCACGCCTCCTTGGGGTGCGTTCAGCCCCCATCTTCACAACACGAGGGCCAGAGATGTGAAGTGGCTGGCGTGTAGCGCAGGCAAGGGGGGTTGGCGGGCAAAGTGAGCAGGAGGTAAGCCCCTTAGTAGATAAATAAAGATCTGTCTGTCTGCCTGTCATGACACTGCTGTGCCGGTGATGGGCATGTATTGCAGTTTCCTGAATTGCCGATGGTACAGACGTTCTCTTATTTTTGGAAGCTTTTATTCAACATTGTAAGAATCTCTTTAATGCCAAGGAGCCAAAATCCAATTTACTGGGTAGTGTCTGGGTGGGAGCCTTTTAAGCACCAGATCCTCGGAGTTGCTGCTGCATTGACATTTGTTCTGTCCCAGTGTTCCAACTCACTGCTTCAATCAGGCACTATAGTTGGAGTTTTCACTTTGTCTTGGGCACACATGATACCAAAGATGCAGACTGAGCCTAACGAAAGAATGCTGTGTAGAACAGATTAGTAAAAATTAAGGGGAATGTGGCAGTTGACGCTACAGTTGTTCATTTTATGGTTGATAAACCTCCTTTTCTGGAGTTTAGCACTTTCAGTGAAATGTAACTGGTTATTTGTCTCCACCCTTAAATATTTTGTAGGATATGACTCATTGTACTAGATTGCCATCTGTTTCCATGCATTTGTGTTGGGAATGTTATGAGCATGTGACTGAATAACTTGACATGAGGATTATACGACACAAGCATTTTGAAATTATTAGCTCTTGTGCAGCATTGGTCACCATGGATAGTGTGGAATAAACTAAATTATTACAGAAGGACTTCTGCAAATTAGTGGACCATGAAATTTAATGTACACAATTAGGGGTCTGAAATGTGAAAGTACCCCTTTTGAGAAGGGCCTGGAAGTTGTAGTGGATTGCTCACTCTCTACATCAAGACAGTGGACAGAAGCGGTCACAAAGGCTAATAGGGTGTTGGGTTTTGTAGCACCCTGATGTGTAAAATACGATGGTGCAATCCCATAGTGACGCGTCCATGTTGATTTGATCTTGACTTCGACTAGACTAGGGGTAGAGCGCAGAGGTGTGCCTATTCAGACTACCCATAAGAAACTGGGAACGTGCTGTATTCTGTCAGATCCTGTCCATTGCCGTTAGTGTAATTTTCAAATTGCCTTTACTTTCTTGATTTATCCTCATAATTATGCATTATAAAGTGTTGTATTTAGAACATTAGAACAATCGAGACGAGAACAGGCCATTCAGGCCAACAAAGCTCACCAGTCCTGTCCACTTATTTCTTCCAAAAAAACATCAAGTCGAGGTTTGAAAGTCCCTCAAGTCTTACTGTCTACCACACTCCTTGTTCTCTTATTCCAAGTGTCTATCGTTCTTTGTGTAAAGAAAAACTGAAATTTACCCTTCACAAGATTCTAACTGTGTCCCTGTGTTCTTGATGAACTCATTTTAAAATAACAGTCTCGATCCACTGGACTAATTGCCTTCATAATTTTAAACACTTCAGTCATGTCACCTCTTAATCTTTTTTTTGCTTAAGCTCTAAAGGCTCAGCTCTTTTAATGTTTCCTCCTCACTCATCCCCTGTAGCTCTGAATCATCTGAGTTGTTCTTCTCTGGACCTTCTCTTGTGCTGCTATGTCCTTTTAGTAGCCTGGAGTTCCAAAACTGCACCCAGGACTCCAGATGAGGCTTCACCAGTGTGTTATAAAGCTTGAGCAGAACCTCCTTGGACTTGTACTCCACACATCAAGGCGCTATATAACCTGACGTTCTGTTAGCCTTCTTAATAATAATAATTCTTTACATTTATATAGCACTTTTCTCACTACTCAAAGCGATCTCCACACAGGGAGAACCCAGGAAGCGAACCCACAATCTCCTTACTGCAAAGCAGCAGCACTACCACTGTGCCACCTATGAGGATGGCTTCTGAACACTATCAGGAAGTCAATCATTTAGAGTCCACTATGACTCCTAAATTCTTCTCGTAAGGTAGACTTTCGATTTTCTGACCTCCCATTGTGTATTCAAACCTCACATTTTTACTTCCTATGTGTAATTCTTTACATTTACTGACAATAAATCTCATCTGCCCAAGCCTGTCAGCTATCCAAGTCCATCTGTGACGATTTAATGGACTCCAGATTATCTGCTAATCCACCTATCTTGGTATCATCTGCAAACTTAACCAGCTTGTTCCTTATATTCCTATCCAAATCATTTATAGACTAGACAAAGAGCCCGTTTTGACAACGTAAGATGAAACGGGCACGAATGGAATAGTAATAAGTGTAAGCACCACAAACCTGATATAGGTGTATTGAATGAATGCGTAATTAGGCCTGGAGCTGTATTCGAAATCACCTTTCAGGCCTCTAGAGCTTTAATCGAAGTCGCCTTTCTCTTTGAATTTTTGTGGCCGTAAATCCACCGCCTGCCGCGATGTCGGTCTCGTAAGGTTTTTCAGGCAGCTGCGCAGAAGGCGACTGCGCATTCGGCTTTGGATGGACGTGAGTGAGTGAGTAGACTGGCGAATTATATATAAGATATTAAAAATGGCAGCGGTCCCATCGCTGACCCCTCACACCGTCACCCTATCTGCTTCCTGTGTCTGAGCCAATTCTGCACCCATCTAAAAACATCACCCTGAAGTGCCACTTCTTTTAATTTGATGCCCAACCTCTCATTTTTAGGTTTATCCCCTGCCAGGGTTGCGTTAAATTCTTTTCCCCTCAGAGATTAAATGAAGCCATTTAGTATTTGCATGCCACTGTAAACAGACTGTTAACAGATGCCAGAAAGAACTCTGTGAACATCAAGAAGAGAGAGCGATGTGCAGCGCCTAAACAAATGATTTTGCACAGGACTTGTCAAAGTTAAAGCGAACTTTATTGTCATCTCAACCATACAAGTATACAGATAGACGAAATTGCGAAGCTCAGGGACCACAGTGTAACAACATGAAGTGCAAATAATAAATTAAAAATAGAATTAAAATGAAAATTTAAAATTAAAACACAAATAAGACAAGACATTATGCAAAGACAAGACAAAGAAGTAGCAGCAATATTGACGTGTAGTAAGCAATATGAAAATTGATGTAATGTATGGTATTTGCAATCTAGATAGATAGATACTTTATTAATCCCAAGAGGAAATTCCCATACTCCAGCAGCACCTTACTGACACAAAAAACAATATTAAATTAAAGATTGATAATAATGCAGGTAAAAACAGACAATAACTTTGTATAATGTTTACCCCCCTGGGTGGAATTGAAGAGTCGCATAGTTTGGGGGAGGAACGATCTTCTCAGTCTATCAGTGGAGCAGGACAGTGACAGCAGTCTGTCGCTAAAGCTGCTCTTCTGTCTGGAGATGACACTGTGTTTAGTTGATACAGCAGGATTGATAGGATCCTGCTGAGCACTCGTTGCTCTGCCACAGATATCAAACTGTCCAGCTCCATGCCAACAATAGAGCCTGCCTTCCTCCCCAGTTTGTCCAGGTGTGAGGAGTCTTTCTTCTTAATGCTGCCTCCCCAGCACACCACCGCGTAGAAGAGGGCGCTCGCCACAACCATCTGATGAATATTGTCAATAGATATGTAATATAATAAATAAATAATATAAAAAAATCTTGTCTAGATAGTACCGGAAGGAGAGAAGAAATGAGACCTTTGCCTTTCACTTATTTGTTACAATTGAACCTTCTGGACAAACATGGGCAGAGAGAGTAGAAGCTGCTAAGCTAATGGAGGCATAGCGAGGTGAATAGCCTTATTGCTCAAGATATGGGAGTTTTTACTCCACTACTTGACAGACCAATTTCAGTTTTTTAGCAGTTCCATTTTGAAGGATGGAATTGAAGGTATTTAAGGAAAACATGTTTGTATATTTAAGCACAAGATAAAAAGTCAGCCTGCTTACAGCTCGGGTCAGGTAAAGTCCTAACAGAGTTGCGGTATTCCTGCCAAGTGTTATAAGTAGTTGCATCACAGTTATTATCTGTGATGCACCTTAGACTTTACTATCCTGATAAATGGATCTCCGGTTGTCCATTGATACAGTGCAATAAACACAATTAGAGCGAGCACTGCATAGAACTGTGGACTCTGCAAGGCTGCTTTGAGTTTTTATATCCGCTTCATAGTCTTATTTTGTCACATTACATGGCATAGCTAGATGACACCTGGGCTACTTGGGCATCTTTTTTTTATTTTATTTATTTATATAATTTCAGGCTCTTAAGAGGTCATTTTTCAGATTCCTAACACTTTCTTTGTTCCGTCTAATTCAGTCCAGTTTATTTGTGTACAGTGGTGCCTTGATTTACGAGTGTAATTCATTACAGAAATGTGCTTGTAATCCAAAGCACTCATATATCAAAGTGAATTTCCCCATAAGAAATAATGGAAACTCAGAAGATTTGTTCCATAACTCAAAAATATTCATATAAAAATGATTACAGTACAATCCCTTTTAACTGGCCTCACATTAACCGGCCTGTTAAAATAAAATAAAAAAAATAAAAATTTTAATCCCGAGTTCTTGTTTATATTATATGTATGCACTTCCTTCTTTCCTGGAAGGTGAGAAGGCTCCTACTTTCAGAGTGATTTCTGTTTACATATTCCTTTATGAATTTTCCATGGTGCCGCCTTCGTTCTACCTGGCGGCTACCCTGCTTCTCCCATCAGGCTTCGCAACAGGGAAGTCGCCCTACCTGCAGGTGCAGCTGCCTTCCACACTGGCCTGGTAGCCCTCTGATCCCTGACTAAGTCAGGCTCCATCCAGATCGAGACTTGGGTTCTTTCCACTGCAACCAAGGTGCTCACGCTGGGGCTAAACCAGCCCAAAGCCTCCACAACTGCCGCTGCCTTTCGACGGCCAGTCATCTTCAATACCGGTCTCTCCAGCTCTGTGATTGCTCAGCTGGAGCGAGTGCTTTCTTCAGCTCCACCGAGTGTCGGCCAAACACTCATCTGCAGGGGTTCACCTCCCAGCTGCCTGCCTTTGCTCCATCGAGTCTGCCGCTCTCCTGCGCTGGCTTTCCTCTATCTGCTTCCTTCTCCATTAACCTCCTGTTCTCCCCCTAGCCACCTCGTGCTTTTATTTATCACAGGGACAATTACAGATGCGGACAACTCCTCACCTCTGCACTTAAGCTAGGATCGCCCGCATCACGAATTCCCCGGGAACTGATCGGCCACACACACTCGCTAAGCCGCGAGTGCGGCGATTATTTTTTTAAAAAGTGACCTTTTTGACTTGAGCTGTGGACCCGCTACACCACACGGTCCAATCGTTGTATGGAGGCATAGAGGAGGCAGAGCTGGAGGACTCCGGGTGGAGGCCCGTCCATATCAGGGGCCAAGGTAGTTAAAAAGCTCTGAGGTGGCGGGGCCCCTGGGGTGGACGAGGTCCACCCTGGGTTCCTCAAGGCTCCAGATGTTGTGGGGCTGTCCTGGTTGACACGTCTCTGCAACATCACATGGACATTGGGGGCAGTGCCTCTGGATTGGCAAACCGGGGTGGTGGTCCCCTTTTTTTAAGAAGGGTGACTGGAGGATGTGCTCCAACTATAGGGGGATCACACTCCTCAGCCTCCCCGGTAAGGTCTGTTCAGGGGTGCTGGAGAAGAGAGTTCGGTTGATAGTCGCATCTCGAATTCAAGAGGAACAATGCGGATTCCGTCCCAGTCGTGGAACACTGGACCAGCTCTACACCCTGACAAGGATCCTGGAGGGGGCATGGGAATTTGCCCAACCAGTCCACATGTGTTTTGTGGATTTGGAGAAGGCATTCGACTGTGTCCCTCGAAGCATCCTGTGGGGTGTGCTCCAAGAGTACGGGGTACAAGGCTTGTTGTTACGAGTGATTCAGTCCCTGTACAGGAGGAGCTGGAGCTTGGTCCGCATTGCTGGTAATAAGTTGGACTTGTTTCCTGTTGAGGTTGGACTCCGCCAGGGCTGCCCTTTGTCACCGATTCTGTTCATAAATTTTATGGACAGAATTTCTAGGCACAGCCAAGGAGGAGGGGGTCTTGTTCGGTGACCTCAGAATCTCATCTCTGCTATTTGCGGAGGACGTGGTCCTGTTGGCTTCATTGGACAGTGACCTCCAACTCTCACTGGAGCAGTTCGCAGCAGAATGTGAAGCGGCAGGGATGAGAGTCAGCACCTCTAAATCCGAGGCTATGGTTCTCAGCTGGAAAAGGGTGGAATGCTCTCTCCGGGTTAGGAACACAGTGCTGCCTCAAGTGGAGGAGTTCAAGTATCTCGGGGTCTTGTTCACAAGTGAGGGAAGAATGGAGCGGGAGGTCTACAGACGGATCGGTGCTGCATCCGCAGTAATGCGGGCTCTACAATGGTCCGCCGTGGTGAAGAGAGAGCTGAGCCAAAAGACGAGGTTGTCGATTTACCAGTCAATCTACGTTCCTACCCTCACCTATGGCCACGAGCTTTGGGTAGTCACCGAAAGAGCAAGATCGCAGAGACAAGCAGCCGAAATTAGTTTTCTCCGCAGGGTGGCTGGACTTCCCATTAGAGATAGGGTGAGGAGTTCAGTTATCCGGGAGAGACTCGGAGTAGAGTCGCTGCTCCTCCTCATTGAGAGGAGTCAGTTGAGGTGGTTCGGGCATCTGGTCAGGATGCCCCCTGGACGCTTCCCTGGGGTGGTGTTCCAGGCATGTCCCACTGGGAGAAGGCCACGGGGCAGACCCAGGACACGCTGGATGGATTATATTTCCCGGCTGGCCTGGGAACGCTTCGGGGTCCCCCCAGAGGAGCTGGAGGAGGTGGCCAGGGAGAGGGAAGTCTGGGCTTCCCTGCTTGGGCTACTGCCCCCACGACCCGATCTCGGATAAGCGATGGATGGATGCATTTACTGCACATTAGTGAGGAGGGGTGATGTCCCATGTGGATGCCTTGATTAATAGATAGGGGTTATATATGTAACTAAACACACCAAAAATAAAGTGAAAAAGCACTGAAACACACAAGTGTAATGGAAGAGATGGTTTCACAGTGAAAGTGAGAGACGACTTGGGCGCACAACAGATGACGTTTAGGCTTGCTGAGTGAGCGCCATCTATTGCTGCATTTTTTGCTGCACGTTCAGTTTAAACATAGAAGCATTGTTTGAACTCGGGGTCAAATTTCTCTCAAATTTAGTGTTCAAACTTTGGAACGTTCGAAGTATGAGGCACCACTGTTGTTGAAATAGAAGTATCACCTTTACCAAGAGAAGACTGTAGCGTCATTAGAATCAGAAATGGATCCTTTTCGTTTCTGGTTCAGATTAGAGGCTGAACATAATGGTAATATTGTTAGGTGAGAATATTCATTTTATGATTGACAAAAATATTACAGGGCGAAGGTGATTATGATGTGATGATAATTATAGTCTCCTATCTTTGTGTCATCGAGCATATCATTTGATGAATTTCCTGTATTCAGGGCTTTAATTGCCTCATTCCACATCCCTTCAGCTCCCGTAGCCATTAATCTATTGGTGTGTAACTCGTTTCATTTTTCAAAATGACTACTGTGCTAGTTCACTGACAATAGGCTTTGAGTGTAGCTGCTGAGGGTGAAAATGTAGATCAGATTACAGGAAAAACATGCAGTCCTTCATGTTTATGATCAAAACATTTTAGGCCTGATTGTGAAGCTGGCTTCAGCCTCTAGCATGTGGGATTTTTTTTTTGACTCTGCTAAATCACAGATTACTTGTTCATCACCGGATGATCTGATCTGAGTCACCCTTGATATGCGTGATCCTTCAGGCTAATTGTAACTTTAGAGGTCATTAACTTGATGCATTTAGAGAAGATTGTGTGCAGGTGGTCTAGAGAATGAGGCTATTATTAAGAAAGAGCAGTAGTCCACCTTCCAGAAAGGAGACGTGTCTATGTGGCCATCCAATTGCTACAGTATGTCTCTGTCTTTCCAAAACATGGCAATCACAAGCATTTTTAGTAATGCATGTTATCTTTGAAGACACTTCTACTGTTTTCTACCCTTAGCTGCGGGATGTACGTGTGAAGTTAAAGACTGGTGGCCGTGGACATGCACAGAATATACAGTAAAATCTTTCACTGTGACCCCTTTAAGGGTTTACATGGCCAAATTACTGGGTTACTTTTGGAGAAATCAACATCTATTGACCCCTTGGTTTCTCAAAGACCAATAAACTGGTTTCGCTACCCAGAATAAGGATCTACATAGCATTTCTAAAACTGGGTTTCTGTGAATAAGTGCGTTATTAAAGTGCATGTGACTGTTTAGCTGAGGTGGATGAAATCTGTATGCCTATACACAGTCATATGAAGGAAGGGGACAATCTTCTTGAAGTCACCAAGGAAGGACTTCCCCTAACTCCTCCTCTGACGATCCTAGCTTCATCAAGGGGACACCTCCCACCCTCAATTGTGGGCAATGTATAATGCAGTTACATATGAAAAAGTGGGCTGTGACATCAAAAAAGTTAAGACACACTGATCTAGTCCTCACATGACCCAGAACTTGTTAAAATCTAATCTGCGGTGACAAGGACCACAGAACGGATTTTACATGGTTATACTATACCAGCTGTGTAAGCCCGTGCTGTAAAAAGCCCAGCCTCCTAGAAACCATGGATTCTGGCACTTCTGTCAATCAATTAATTAATCGCATCGGTTGTTCATTAGCGGGTAAGCGAGATTATGTTTCCTCAGCGGCTTTGTTTTGCCGACATGTTTGCCTCTGTTGTCTGTCAGTGGCTAAGCAAGTTTCTCTATCCTCGGTGGTTTCATTTTGCCGATGTGCTCACCTCATATTAGCGGCTAAGCCACTTTCTCTTTTCTGGGCAGCTTCACTTTCGCGACAGTCGCTTTCTTTGAACTTCATGCTGTAATCTTGCACTTCCGGGCTAGACAGACAGACACACACTTCCACACGTAGACGTTTATATATATATATATATATATATATATATATATATATATATATATATATATATATAAGATTATTACCTAAATAGGACATGCATACCTTTTTATGTAAACATAAACATAACCTGATTTACGTGATGCAGTGCTAAAGCATGGCTGGTTCATATAAACGTACTCAGTGTGCGAACAATGAAAGCACATTATTAGGTGGCTTTACATCCAAACAAAAGAGTTGCTCACTTGCTCTTTCATTTTCTGTGCTGACTGCTGTAAGCCTGAATCCTCGGCAGGCAGCTCTAGCATTATTGGCCTTATTTTGGAGTGAATCTGGGCCTTGTTTCTCATTTTTGCAAAGATAATTCAGTAGAGATTTTTAATATACAGTGATACCTTGGAATCTGAACTTAATCCGTTCCAGACACCCTGTTCGAGTTCCATGACAATTTTTCCCCTTTAAAATAATAGAAACTGGATTAATCCATTCCTGGATCCCACAAACTTGAATTTTTGAAAATGATTTTAACAGTAAATACACTGGATTTTAGGGTAAAATATTAACAAATAGTAATATTTGAATAAAAATGTAAATTAATAAAATTAAAAATATAAAAACCTGTATTTACCTTAAAAAGTAATAGCGCATGTGGAAGCTGGACAAGAAGGAGGTGAGAGATTGTTGCTTGGAAGGTGAGTAAGTTGCTTTAATAGCTTCTTTATTTTTCAAAATCGTACATTTGATTTAGGCATTATGAACATAGTAGCAAGATCAGCCACACGTTTAGCGCTTTCATGCTTAGCGAGAAGATCATTCTTAACTTCAATTGTAGCTCTAACAGCTTTCCTCTTACTCTTATTTTCCTCAGTACACTTTTTAAGGACCCAGTTGTTATTATATGAAAAAAATAACACAAAACAGGCACGAAAGCGTAAAATTAGCAGCGAAAATAGCAGCAAAAATCACACGAGATGCTTTCACTACAGCTTCTGACAACGAACTGAACGACAAAGTGTATGGGTGGCCCGATTGCTGGGGAGATGTATGCACAAACACACATGAACAACGTGCTGGGCGTTCGGATTCGGGGCAAAATTTGCTCAGATTTTTTTGTTTGGATTCCAAGTTGTTCGAATTCTGGGGCATTTGGATTCCGGGAGTAATACTGTATTTAAATAATTTGGATAGAAATAGTTCGTCAGGTTTGCAGATGATACCAAGTTAGGTGGATTGGTGGAGAATTTGGAATACGTTAAATCATTACAAAAGGACGTGGACAGCGTACAGGCTTGGGTAGACAACAGGCTTGTTGTCTCTAAGCTGGCAGAGACTCCTTTTAAGCTGGTCAGAACTTGGCTTGATTTGTGGTCAGTGGTAGGCAGCGAGCCTTTTTTCCATTTCTTTCCCCCTTAATGCTTTGAGGTGTTATTTTAAGTTTGTGTTTTCCTCTTTTTATTTCTGACAGATTCAGAAGCTATGTGACCGAGTTGCTTCCTCTACTTTACTTGAAGACCGCAGGGATGCTGTACGGGCCCTGAAATCCTTATCTAAGGTAAGTTAAAGACTACCCTGAATAGCATGCTGGATTAATTGTTTAGTTCAGTATTTGTAGTACTAGGGTGTTGTACCGTGTTAGCCATTATGAATGTAGAGAAAAGCCAAGCAAAATGACACCTTTTATTGGCTAACTAAAAAGATTACATTATGCAAGCTTTCGGGGCCACTCGGGCCCCTTCTTCAGGCAAGATGTAGTTCAGTATTGAAAGTATTATACTCTGAAAAGATTAATGCTACCTCTTTCATGTCCTTATCTTAGTAGTGAAGTTTTAGCATCAGTTTTTCGCAATGTTGATGTCTAAAAACGTGATAAATTCATGTAGTGTTTCTACTAGAAACCTTTAAATGTTACTGGTTGCTGGCCAGATCTAAACACTACCGTGGCTACACTGATAGCGGTCACGGGACATCGTATCTTTGATTGCTGGCACAGCAAACGGTTCTGAGCAGGCATCAGCCACAGCACCAACTGTGGTTCATCGCTTTTCTTGTGAAAAGAATGCAGATAAACGCCATCAACTCGAGAGAGGGAGAGACAAGTTTGTTGTACCACATGAACATCACTGAGAAAGTAAAACTGAATAATAAAAAAAGCACTAACTTTTACAAGTAGCCAAAATTTACACCGGGAGTTACAGACTCAAATGAAATGTATGTTTTTATTATATATACTAGCCGACACCCGCTATAGCATACGGTGGTATAAGAATAGGAACGGAAAATGGTGAGAAAGGAATTCAGAAAGCAAAGAGAAATAAATACTTCTTGAAAGACGCAGTGTGTATGTAGAATTTCTGGCCAAGCAGGATTACATGTGAAAGTGATAAATAAATCAGGCTTTCCGAATTTACGTACTATGGCCATGGCATCCTGATAGTTTTGTTGCATGTATCTTAGACTACCAGGAGATGTGGATGGTAATATGATCATTTTATCTACACGTACTTTGCTATTTTCATCGTTTGCTTGCAGTGCGTCTGATAGTCCTTTGTATTGTTCCACACGCAGACCTTGTTGATCTAATCTGAGATGGTTTGAGACGCGCGCCCCCTGTTTTAACATACACATCTACGACGTACTGTTGGAATAGTTTGCTGCTGGAGTGCAAAATACTAAATGTATTCCTCACCGCTAATCTGTACGCGTAAAATTGGCATTGAGTAAGCCTTATTCGCTTGGCGGTTCTTTTATCGGGAACATGTTGTAAATCTTTGTGCCAGTCAATGTCTCCGTAAGGGAATCAAAGTGGGTAAACGCAATTCATATTGAGCATGGAAATCTGTTTACAGGAGTTGCCTATGGGATAGATGCAAATGTCCCTTTCGGCAGGCGTTTCGCCATCTTCTCCGGCGAAAATCGCTGCAACATCGGTGTGACTCGTCGTAAACCCTGCCTAGAGTTTTCCTTGAAAACCATTTGTACAGATGCTGTTGGATTGGACTGAGCGATTTCATGCATGTGTTTGTATGATTTAGTGAAGGGGTTGATGGTTCTGAGCATGGAATCTCGCTGGAGAAGTCAATTTTTGCTGCATGCAGAGTTTGCTTTATTTTGTAAGCGTACTTCAGTAGCTTGCGCTGTGTCAAAAACATACAACTGTCCATATCCTGGAGAGGTAGAAGTGTTAGCGTATAGTGGAGAGATTTTTGATAAATTTCCTTGTGTATTTTAAAACAGTGTGGTTCGTGGCCAGGAAGTTGAGTTATCTGTACACCCACGGAAGCAAATGCAAGAGAAGAGTTGTATTCTTGAATGTGTTCATGATAATTTTTAGCTTCTGATGTTTGCTGTGTAAGAAGCTGTTGTAAAGACACAGGTGGCTCCCGCAAAGGTGGTAAAGCTACTTTATCGTCGTGGCAGCACCTCGAGTACTTGTTGGATGGATTACACTCTGCAGGCCAGTATAGTGCATGACATGGAAGAAGACGAATAGGAATCGAGAAATGCTGTGTCGGCTGCATGTGAGCAGGACCGGTTTTGAAGTGGAAGCAGGACAAACCACAAGAGAAATATATATAAGAGATAGTAATAATAATAGTAGCTCACTATTCAAAATACGGAGTGGCTGGACTCAAACCCAGAACCTTTTGTTTATAAGGCAACAGTTCTTACCTCTGCACCATCCAAGAATACAATACCAGCTTTCTGTCAATTGACATTTGAGCTTGGGTTTTTAACTAATTGACAGCAACATGTAATGAAATGATTTTTTTTTTTCCTTTGGTAATATTCTTGAATAAAAGCGCATGTGTTTATTTGATATTTGGACTAAAGTCTTCACACATTATACACTTCACATCCTTATTAGTATAACATGGAAAATATTTCTGCCTTAGGTATATGTTCAGCATTTTTTGCTTCTCATTTCCTTTCATCCTACACTTTCACAGATTGTTGTAGACACGGAACACACATGAAATGTACAGTAGGTATAGAAAAGAATCCCCCCCCCCTTTCAAAATATTCCCTTTTTTTTTTTTTGCTTTACAGCCTTAAATGTAAACACACAAATATTTTTTCCAGCTTTACTTACTCAGTGTTATCTCTAACATCCAAGTGAAAGATATCACAGCTACAGTTCAGAAGAATGTTAAAAAATCAAAAACAAGAAATCCTGAGATTAATAAAGGATCCCCCACCACCCTCCTAAACTCAATCAGGTGTAAGTGCCCACCTTTCCATTGTGGTTACTGGCTTCCTTCCACCTGTGATCAATTGTAATCCGTGTGATTAGTGAAGCTGTTCCTGGAGCATTCATTCCCTTGCTTGGTAGTTTAACTGACAGCAAACAACTGAGTATGGGAGGCAGGCCACTTTCAAAAGATCTCAGGGATAGAGTTGTGAGCAGACATAAGGCAGGAGATGGAGACCAAAAAATCTCAAAGGCTTTATAAATACCAAGGAGCTGAGTAAAGTCCATCATAAAGAAGTGTTTGGCACTACTAGGACCCTCCCTGGATCCTCCAAACTGGATGGAAGAGCAAGGAGGAAACTGGCAAGAGAGGCTACCAAGAGGCCAATGGCCACTTTGAAGGAGTTACAGGATTTGATGGCAAAGAGTGGTCATTAATGGTGTGCCTGTGACAACAATTTTACAAGCACTCCACAATTTTGGCTTGTTTGGGAGGGTTGCCAGGAAAAAGACACTTCTCAAGAAAGGCCACATTGAGGCTCGTTTGAGCTTTGCCACCTTCAAGATTCTGATGCCAAGTGGAAAAAGGTCTTATGGTCAGAGGAGACCAAAATCAAACTATTTGTCCTCGATACCAAACGGTACACCAATGCAGCTCACCATGCACAACACACCATACCTACAGTAAAGCATGGAGGGAGCAGCATCCTGTGGTGGGGGGCCTGGGGCTCTCGTTAGGGTAGAAGGAAAAATGGATGGGGCAAAATACCATCAAATTGTTAAGGAAAACCTGCTACCCTCTGCCAGAAAGTTGAAGATGGGCAAAATGTTCACCTTTCAACACGACAACGACCCGAAGCACACAGTGGGTAAAGGAGAAAAAAGTGAGTGTCCTGGTGTGGCCAGTCAGAGCCCAGACCTAAATCACAGTGAAAATCTGTAGAAAGATTTGAAGATAGCAGACCACCAATACTCACCATCCAATGTGACCGAACTTAAACAGTTCTGTAAAGAAGAGTGGGGGGCAAATATTACTCAGTCTAGATGTGCAAAGCTGATAGAGAAGAATCAACAGACTCAAGGCAGTCATTAAAGGAAAAGGTGGGTCAACAAAATGACATTGACATTGGGGGTGGGGTGGGGGTGATCCTTTATTCTTCTCAGTAGGTCTTGTTTTTGATTTTTATTTTTTTATTCTTCTGAACTGTAGCTGTGAGATCTTTCACTTGGATGTTACAGGTTGCATTGAATAAGTAAATCTGGGAAGAAATATTATTGTGTGTGTGTGTTCGTTTAAGGCTGTAAAGCAAAAAATAGAATATTTTGAAGGGGGGATTCTTTTCTATACCCTCTGAATGTGTTCCAAATAACAATATATCATTTACACTATACAACTCCAGGCACCTCACACGCAGATAGTTTTGATCTGGAAAAATTATTTGCCCAAGTTGAGCTCGGTTTGCATGGGATAGCAGGCTGCTTGCGCTGATTTCCAAAACAAAAGAGGAGAGGTGCAAAGGAATTTAAGGTAGCCCAGGATTATGAGTTTTTCGTAGGCTTCAGGGATTCTAGTGTTAATTCAGTCCCATTTTCTAATTTGCTCTAATAAGTAGAAGGTCAGAACACTTTTATTTGCTTTGCATTGTAAGCTTACTTATTGAAAAGCAGGGATAATTGCAGAAATGCACTTTCTTTAGGGGCATCGTGGTATTGGGACAGGACTTCCATCTAAAACTGTTTGCAAGTTGTCTCGAAACCTAAAGGCGGCGTCACAGTAATAAGATTCCATGGTATCGTCTAAAGGCAGTGGCAGAATTAGTTTTCGAAGCAACTCCCAGCCAGTTTGACATAGAAGGCATCTCCCATCTCTGTCATTTCTAAATTCTGGCAGTTCCTCAGTCACTGGAGTTGTCATCTTAAGTGAATTAATTACAACATGTCCGAGTTTTCTCACTGATTCCAAGTTGCGTGTTGTGAGTAGCACAAGCTGAGGGGTCTTTCTGGTATCCAATTGATGTAAAGAACACCTGAATAAGAACAACAGCACCAAGTAAATGTACACAAATAAACCCAGTTGACAACTCTTATTGCCCTCACCATAATTTAATAAAGCAATTAAATTTGCTTCAAGGTAGGATGTTGCAATGGTTGTAACTTTCTGCTTGTAGCTGGGACCTATGATGACCTGGGCAGGTGATTGAGACTACTGGATGGTCTGATGACTCTTTCTAATGGTTGTGGTGGGGTCCTAGTGTGACCCTATTTTCCATTTTAGGCTCCTAATTTAGTAGACTTTAACCCTTAAACTGCCACATGTTTGGGGGTTAATGTACCCCTGGACGTCAAATACTTTTTTGCTGCACTTTTTAAGTACACGTCAAAATTCACAAAGAAAAAGTGAAATTTTAATGCAACAAATTTTTTTCATGCTAAGAGCATCACAATTACTGCAATCATTTTACACACTGCCAATGAACTGTAAAAACTATTTAACTACTGGAACAATATGTACTATACAAGGTGCAACTGACACCATTGATGAAATTCAGTAAATCACTGAGCCAACTGCACTTGAACTGGCTGCACGCAAGCACACAGAGGTAAGCGCTGATGCTGGCAGGCTAGTCTAGTGCAGCGGCTGAATCCCAGGGACAGTGACGCTAATTCACTAGGGGGTGGCAGTTGTCATGAGTTGGCTGCTCAGCGAATGTACGGCGCTGGCTGATCACCTCCGACGTGCTGGCAAATTGCACTGGGAAATGACTATAGTCGGTCCCAACAGTTTAAGGGTTAATAGAAAGCCCCAAATTCCATAGCCCTGGTCCCTGTCGGTTGAAGTTCAATATGTCCCTCTTTCCTTTACATCTGTAACACCAGACAATTGGACGGAGCCCTAGAAAGCACAAGTGAGAAAGTTGCACATTTATTCACGTATTATAGGTAACCAGTAATGGCGCACTGCACGATAACATGCAGTGAATACACTTGCCTTGAGCATTCATAGTATTCATACTCTTTCTCTGTACGTTTACCATTCATTTGCTCAGAGCTTGTTGCGCTTGCTGCTTCCTGAGCAGTGCTTCTTTTCTCCACGCTAGCGGCCTGCGTCTTCTCTTCTTTCGTCGGCATCTTTTTGTGTTAAAACTGATTTAAGTTAGTTTTTGTGTTGCAATTACTTAAAGAAAACGTACTAATTTTTCACTTAATCTGGCACTTAAGTCTTCAATCTGCCTCAAGAATGATTAGTGAAGGTGGTAGGGAATGAGAACGGCGCCCATACGCATGCGCTGCACGGCCGCCCTGCTGTATGCTGCCGAGAGTTGATTCTACAATAAAATAAAAATAAAAAGAGTAATAAAATCATCACCCCAAAAGCGGATAGTAGACGTCACATAGTATATGTGTACCAAATTTCAAGTCAATAGGTGAAACGGTTTGCGAGCTACAGGTGATTTTAAAATCCTGGACAGACAAACGAACAGCCACGGTAGCATATTATAGAAGAAGATATGCTCAAAATCTACGCAAAGCAAAATGAGTGTAATAAAATAATAGAGCCTGGATAACAGGCTACCATGTCTTATCTTGTTGATTGGTCTTTGGTCTGATGTGGTTTGGCATGGCCCTTGGCCTTGATGACCTTCTGCATGAATGGAGCAGGTGAGATATGTTTTGTGTCCCCCTCAGGCCTTTATTCTCATGTTATGAGAAGTGCTTGATTTTCACTGGACACGGTGCTTGGGGGTTCTGCCCATACAGTTGAAATTATCTCTCATCGGACCAAAAATCTTTCACCTCATGTAGCCAGAGTCCTGTAAACTGTCATTTGTCTTTTATTCAAGATTGGCCTCCATCTAAGCACTCTATCATAAACGGCAGATTGATTATGTGCTGCTGAGATGATCTGTCAGGTTCTTTCAATCTTTGTTAGCGTGACCATTGTGTTCTTGGTCACTTCCCCAATCAAGCCCTATCTTGCCTGGGTAGATAGAACTTAATTTGTCCCCAGGGGGAAATTTGGCCCTTTCAGAAGCTCTTTAAATACATAAATACTTAAACAGATAGATACAGTAAGTAAATAAAAATACACACACTTTTTGGTCTGAGCACATACTGGAATGACTGTAAAGCAAGTAAATTCAAAAGTGAAGTCCTGACTTGGCTGTCACAGTCCCAGTGAGGTGCTATAGAGGTGTAATGCTGTTGGTATAAAGGAGCCCCAGTCCTGTGAATAATTTGTTGGCAGAAAATCCTTGGTGTTGGTACGTCATAGAGAGGATGTGCAGCATTGTTATAATGGCACTCAGTTTTGTTTTATTTCTCTCCTCCTTTGATACCTCCGGGGATGTCAGAGTGCATCCTATAACTGCGCTTACCCTTATAATTAGCTTGTTAATTCGGTGGGCCTCTCTTGGAGTGCTGTTACCAGTCAAGCACACCACAGACTGGCCATCACAGAGTTGTAGAAGATGATAACTCACATTAAAGGAACACAGTCTCTTAAGGAAAAAGAGCCAGCTCTGTCCTGTCTTATATTGTTCCTCTGAGGTCCGAGATAAATCCAACCTGTCATTAATGTGAATCTCCAAGTACTTGTAGGAGTTGACCATCTCCTTGAATAGTGACTGGACATGGATGCTCTTTGGTGTGGCCAAAGTCAATAAGCAGTTCCTTAGTTTTGCTGATGTTAAGTTGCAGACAATTCACTTTGCACCAAGAAATAAACTTGTCTGCCTGATTCTTGTCCTCTGTCTCATCCCCTTTGTCAGTACACCCCATAAGTGCAGAATCATTTGACAGCTTCTGCAAGTGGGTACTCCAGACAGCCAACTCTAGGAAGAGTCCTGGTGGCTTCAAACTTCTTCTTTTTCATATTTCTTGAAGCCATTTCCTCCTGGGAGCACTCAAAAGTTTTAGAAATGGATTGATTCCCCTTGCCCTGATCCATGCCTCACTACAGTTTAACCGTGGAGGTCTACAGAAAGTTCCTTGAACTTCATGGCTTGGTTTTTGTCCCGACTTGGAGTGTGAATTGTGGGACCTTCTATACACAGGTACACATGCGCCTTTCTAAATGACGTCCACTCAGTTCAGTTGCTTTACAGGAGAACTCCAGTCAAGTTGTAGAAACATCTCAGGAAGAATTAAAGCAAATAGGAGGCACCTGGGCACCATCTGGAGTGCCACAGCAAAAGGTCTGAGTACTTCTAGGAATGAGAGATTTCATTTTTTGAGTCTTGCCCAAGAAGACCCAAAGCTGCTTATGGGGCTTCTATTAAGTATTGATTTAACACTAGAATTACCAGAGCCTACGAAAAAACTCGTAGATCCGTCCCACCTTAAATCGCTTCCTAAATCCGTTCGCATCTCTCCGCCATCGTCCTTTGTCCTCTAAATGTGCAGATAAAGACAAGCTGCAAACAGCCGACTATTCCATCCCCCCACCGACTTAGGACGTGCACGAACTTCTCCCAGCTCATGCCTTGATTGATTATCTGGGAGTGAAGTGGAGTTTTAGAGTGGAAATAATAGATTGTTATTTGGAACACACGCATTTCATGTGTATTCCGTTTTCTACAGTAATCTGTGTAAACACATTTTTAAAACAGAAACGTTTTTCATATTCTAGTAGTAAATGACAAAATGTAGGCATAAACTATATAATGTGTGAAGCCTGAAGTCCAAATATCAAAGAAACACTTTCACGAAAGGTACAAATATAACAGAACAAGTGCGCTTTTATTCAAAAAATATAACTGCAGAAAAAAAAAAGCCGCCTTAGTGTGCGACATTGACACTCGTTTACTATGATGGCTCCGTGGTGCAACAGTATGCTGACTGGGAATCAAAAGGTCACGAGTTCGATCCTTGCTCGATTTCCTTTTGAGAAGTGAACTGTGCTTATTTTTACTATTTTAGAATAAAAAGATACATTTGATTTCAGTCTGTAACAGCCGGTGTAATTTATGATATTTGTAAAGGTTAGCTTTGTTTTTGTTTTTTTTTTTTTTTTATTCACTTTTCTCTCAGTCGCGTTCAGGATCCTTCCCTACCCCATCTGACACTGCTGTTTTCACATAAAGACGCGCTATAGCTCTGCAGTCTATCACAATAAATACGACTGCATGTTTTTTTCCCCCAATCTTGCCAGTCCCCACATGTTGCTGTATGCTGTTTCTTTTGTACTCCAGGACATGCAGAGGAAAGCATAGTAAAGAGCAGTCACTTCAGCGCTATATGCAATCATCAGACACTCCCCATCTGACACTGCTGTTTTCACATAAAGACACACTATAGCTCACCCAAGGAGTGCCTTTCCTACATTTACGACATGTGTACTTGTTGCAGTGTACACACCTCTCTGTGCTATGGTTCCTATTACACTGAACAAGCACCTGTAATTTGCAGCTCTATTCATTATCTCAAAACAAATATATGTGACATTTTGAAGAAATCATTTTATGACGCGAACAGTACCAATCAGAAGACATCGTCGAAGTAATGCAATATTATTTGAAAACGAACAGCGTCAGATTGGGTGTGATTTATACTGGTGCTGTTACTTAGAGTCGGATCAGAAGTTGAGTAAGCTCCTGTTCTGACTCTAAGTAACAAAGCATGAAATAATCAACAAATAACCGCAATTGACATTTTAGACTTGACGATTTACAGTGCATACCAGTTTATAAATTTTATGTCCGTTTGAGGCTACAAAGAAAAAAAAAACACATCCTACCCAGCGGGGAAGCGAACTCGGGTCTCAACAGCACGGCAGGGCTGCTGTGCTCTGAGTCAGCAAATCTCAGCATTACGCCACGGAAGGTGTTGTTACAGCCTTGAACCTTTTGTGAAAGTGTTTATTTGATGTTTGGCCGTCAGGCTTCACACATTCTATAGTTTATGCCTACATTTTGTAACATTTATTACTAAAATATGAAAAAGTTTCTGTTTTAACAATGTGTTCACACAGATTACTGTAGAAACGGAACACACATGAAATGCGTGTGTTTCAAATAACGATCTATTATTTCCACTCTAAAACTCCAGTTCAGTCACTCCCAGATAATCAAACAAGGCATGAGCTGGGAAAACTTAGTGAACGTTTTGTGATGGTGGGGGATGGAATAGCCGGCTTTTTGCTGCTCGTCTTAATCGGCACATTTAGAAGACAAAAGAGAGGTGAGAACGGTTTTAAGGTGGGCCAGATCTGCGAGTTTTTTCATAGACTCTGGTAATTCTAGTGTTAAGGGTCTGAGTACTTATATGAATGAGAGAGTTCAGTTGATTTTTAATAAATCTGCAAACCTTTCAGAAGACGTGTTCACTTTGTCATTATGTATTACTGAGTGTGGCTTGATTAATGGGGTGGGGATGGCAAATTTATCAATTTTAAATGAAATCTACCAACACGATAAAGTATGCAGAATGTTAAGTGGGTCCCAATACTTTCTGAACATATTACATATTTATTCTGTTGTATTATTCATCTAGCAGAACTCAGTAAAGTTAATATGATTCCTTTTTCTTTTTTGTTTCTTCTTGCAGAAATATCGAATTGAAGTTGGCACTCAAGCTATGAGTTACCTGTTGCAGATATTACAGACAGACAGGTGAGATTTATTCTTTTTAATTTCAAGGAACACTCCACCTAACATGTGAGTGCATATCATGGTACCAGTGACACAAGTATGGAGGAATAGGAGCGTCCCTAAACTTTATGTAGACATATTACATAATGAAAAGAGAAGTTTATTTTTCATGTTAGTTATTTCTTCACAATCATGGTATATACTAATTTACCAAATGAAAAATTGTGTTCTAAAGTGAAGCATTTCTCTCTATTATAAAAAAAAAAATTGCAACGAGACAAGACTTTTTCCCGGCAGCGAGACGTGATCTTTTGAAGAGAAAAAGATGTACAGGGAGACATTCACTTCCCACGAGATGGACAAGTCATGTCATACTTACAACCTTCAGACGCAAGTCCTGTGATACATGTGCAGAGCAGGTTAGAGATAATGGAAGTAAGAAAATTCTGAAAATCTCCAAAAATGAGAGTAAAGATCGCATTAGCATAAACAAAGTGAAAATATTACTTTTGGGAAATAACGGAACAGCGAAAAGAGATCAAAGAGATTGAATAGATCGGCTTTTAAGTGTTTGCAGCTCCGCACAAAATGCAGATCACACGGCACACAGCAACAAGCCAACAGCTTCTCACCCAAAAAGGAGGTCATTAAATTAGGGTTAGTGAATTTATTATGAATTTCCCCTTGGGATTAATAAAGTATCTCTCTATCTATCTCTCTATCTATCTCTCTATCTATCTTATATGGCGCCTATCTGTCTATCTATCATATAGTGCCTTTCCTTATCTATCTCTATCTCTCTATCTATCATCATCATCATATAGTGCCTTTCACATCTATCTCTCTCTCTCTCTCTCTATCATCATCATATAGTGCCTTTCACATCTATCTATCTATCTATCTGTCTCTGTTACTTGTTTCCTAATGTATCACCGTTTAAGAGCGGTTTTCGGAGGAGCGGTTGCGTCTCCTTGTGGTGCGCTCAGCTCCCCCTCTTCACAACGGGGTGGAGGGGTAGGTGAGCGAATTGCAGATGCCGCATGAGGGCAGCAGCAGCACATCAGCAGCTGCTCGAGCAAAGAGGAGTTAAAAAAAAATTATTTGTTTCCCATTGTATCACTGTTTAAGAGGGGTTTCGGAGAGTGGCCGCTGACAGGGGGGGAAAGGGGTTGGCAGGCGAAGTGCCCTAGCTTTTATTAAAAAAAGAACAAAAAAACAAAGAAACAACCTATTGTCGCATTTTAATATAAAGGTGATGTGGCTGGGGTGATGGAGCACCTGTATACCTGTACAGTACGTCAGTAAAACTCCGCTGATAGCACTAATGAAGTCTTTTTTTTTTTCTTTTTTCTTTAATTTAATTCAGATCAGACTCTGAGATCATTGGCTATGCGTTGGACACTCTGTATAACATAATCTCAAACGACGGTGAAGAGGAGGAACAAGGTACTTGATTTTTATTAAAATGGTGGCAGAAGATACACCATCTGTTATAGAAATTAAAGCTGTTGTTGTGTTTTGTTACACTTGATATTGAAGTAGTGAATCAAATGGGAATGTCACTTGCTTGAACCTCAAACCCGGACCTGGTCCTCTGCACCGGTTTACTATGCCGAGTCCGGTTTCCTTTCACAAACCCACAGTGCGCACTTCGGAGTGTATTATCAACTTTTTAAACTGACCTGACATGCGACTGGGTGACCCTTATGGAACTGCACCCCATCCAGTGTTCCTTCAGCTTCACTGTCCCTCAACTACTGTATATGATGGAGTAAACGAGTTCAGAAATTGAATTGTTAGAAAATTCATGAATGCATCTCATTGTTTTGTGATTTACTTCAATAATTTCTCTGATTTTTCTGTTTCTTTTTTTCATGTATAATTTTGCAGATGAATCTGAAGGTAATTCATTTAATTGTGCATGACCTTTTTTATTTATTTATTTATTTTTTTTAATAACTATGGCTGTTTGTAAGTGTGATAAACTTGTGAGTGTGCCTTTTTAGGGTTGTGGGAGTTTTAACACAATTTTAAAAGTCAGATTAACCTGGCCTAATGCATTTTGTACCTAATGCTAAAGAAACTAGTTTTTAAAGATAAACATAATTCTAGGACATGGTCTCTTGGATGTCACCCGTTTTTTTTCCTCATTTCATTAACCTGATTGTGAAAACTGTACGTTTGTAGTTAGCTAATGCTAATTGACAAATAATCAGCCTCTTTTAAGCCATCGATTGTCAGTAAGCCGTACTAATATTTTAATATTTTGCTTTCCACCATATTTCTTTTATCAAAATGGTGAACAGACCATGTCTCTGCGGTATGTGCAAAAAGTATAAATAATACAGAACATTCAAAGACCACCAGATTAGTAGCACCTAGAACAAGGATAAGTGAAGCTGTTTTGTAATGCAACTTCTTTAGGCGATTTTGTTGATAAATATAAGCTAGCTAGCTGTTTAAGCCCGAACTGTAAAAAGCCTGGGCTCCTAGAAACCATGAATCAATCAATCAATTAATCCCATTGGTTGTGTATTGGCAGCTCCTCGTCAGTTTCATTTTGCTGACGTGCTCGCCTCCATTGTCTATCAGTGGCTAAGCAAGTTTTTCTCTCCTCTGAGGTTTCGTTTTAACAATGTGCTCACCTCGCTTGTGTATTAGCGCCTTTCGGTTTCAGTTTGGCGACAGTCTCTTTCTTTGCGCTTCACGCTGTAGCATCACACTAACGGGCTGCCCCGCACTTCCGGGCTAGACAGGGGCACACACAGTTCCACACATAGACGTTTATATATAAGATTCTGTATTCCATGGACAAATATTAAATACCTTTGCCAAACGAAGTACGGCAGTGCTTCCCAAACTCGGTCCTGGGGACCCACTGTGGCTGCAGGTTTTTGTTCCAACCAGCTTCATGTGATCACACTCATCTCATTTAATTAGTTGGTATTTTTTTTTCCCCTCTTATTCTACATTCAGAAAAGCACAGCAGCATGATTTTTACATTTAGAAATATTTCTGCTTTTGCTCTAGATTTAAGTGCTTAACTGTCTTTTGTTGATTTAATTCTATTTTGTCCTTTCTCTGTGCCATTTTCCCTCTTCATTGTATTTTATTAATAACAATTAAAAACAAGCAGAGCAGACACCCAGGCAAACAACACGGAATAATCAAAGGCTGCAACTACTTTAGTGTCAGACCCACTAATTAGTAAATAATGGATTAATTAAACAATTAGAACACCTAGAAAAGTAGAATGAAAATCAAGAATATATATATATATATATATATATATATATATATATATATATATATATATATATATATATATATATATATATATATATATATATATATACACACACACACACACACACACTCTGCCTGGCCAATAAAAAAGTCGCCACCAAAAAAAAAGGTCACACACACTAATATTTCGTTGGACCGCCTTTAGCTTTGATTACGGCACGCATTCCCTGTGGTATTGTTTTGATAAGCTTCTGCAGTGTCACAAGATTTAGTTTCATCCAGTGTTGCATTAAGTTTTCACCAAGATCTTGCATTGATGATGGTAGAGTCTGACCGCTGTGCAAAGCCTTCTCCAGCACATCCCAAAGATTCTCAATGGGGTTAAGGTCTGGACTCTGTGGTGGCCAAGCCATGTGTGAAAATGATGTCTCATGCTCCCTGAACCACTCTTTCACAATCTGAGCCCGATGAATCCTGGCATTGTCATCTTGGAATATGCCCGTGCCATCAGGGAAGAAAAAATCCATTGATGGAATAACCTGGTCATTCAGTATATTCAGGTAGTCAGCAGACCTCATTCTTGGAGCACAATCTGTTGCTGAACATAGACCTTAGTTCTACTATTGATTTTCTTCAATTTGATTTCACCAAACGTTTAAGTGATCACCGATCACGATCATTCAGGATTTTTTTCCGGCCACATTTCTTCCTTGAAGACGATGGGTCCCCACTATCCTTCCAGTTTTTAATAATGCGTTGGACAGTTCTTAACCCAATTTTAGTAGTTTCTGCAATCTCCTTAGATGTTTTCTTTGCTTGATGCATGCCAATGATTTGACCCTTTTCAAACAGACTAACATCTTTTCCACGACCATGAGATGTGTCTTTCGACATGGTTGTTTAAGAAATGAGAAGCAAATCATTGCACCAGTTGGGGTTAAATAACTTGTTGCCAGCTGAAAGATAAATCGCCCATGCAATAATTATCCAATAGGAGGCTCGTACCTATTTGCTTAGTTAAATCCAGGTGGTGACTTTTTTTTTGGCCAGGCAGTGTGTGTGTGTGTGTGTGTGTGTGTGTGTGTGTGTGTGTATATATATATATATATATATATATATATATATAAAATCTTGGGAAGAGAGACGAGACGTGATTTTCTCCGAGAGACACTTGTACTTCCCGCGAGATGAGTCCACTCCTGGGGCCAGAAATTAAAGACAAAGAGTAGAACGTTGTAAAGAATTCAAAAATGTTGGCGCGGTAACACATGCAGAGCAGGTTAGAGATAATGAAAGTACTAAAATTCAAAAGTTTCAAAAAAATGAAACGGAAATTATTACTTGGTGAAATAATGGAACAGCGAAAAGAGATTGAATATATTCAGATTTAAACTTTAAGACTTGTAGATCGTCTAATTCGTGTTGCCATCAGGGAAAAGTAGCGTTTCTTCCCAATGAAGAGGCCTATCCACAAGAATTAAAAGATGAGATTATGATTGTTGTTGTCCCCAGACTGTCTCGCAGGGACTTTTAACATGAGATTCTTTCAAGTCATGCCCTACTTACAACTGTACTAATCATCCCCGACCAAGTGAAATTGAAAACCTAACTGATCCAAGCAAGGTCAGAAATAAAAGACAAAGAGTAGAAGACAAAGTAGAACGTCATAAAGAGGTTCAAAAACGTTGGTGCGATTCTCATGCAGAGCAGGTTAGCGATTATGAAAGTACTGAAAATTGAAGTCTCAAAAAACTGATAGTAAAGATCAAATTAGTGCTAACAAACAGAAATTATTACTCCGTGAAATAACAGTACAAATCATAGGGACAAACATTCGAAAAAGTCAGTTTATTTGTTAGAGAAAAAGAAACGATATTCACTCACGGGCAATTAAATGTTGCAGTGTCATGATGCAAGTCCAAACATGGAATCAAAATTCAATGCGATCTTGAAGAAAAGTTAATTCCAAATATTGTTTTTACTGAAGTCTTAAAGTAAAAGAGAAAATAATGAATTTGTAAGAATTCCCATTAAAGAAACAATCTCTTTAAATTGTATATCCGGTTAGCCAAACCCGGGGGTTGGCGAGCGAAGCCCCCTAGTTGTTATAAAGAGAAAGAAAATACATTATTTCCATATAACTGTTTGGTACATTTTAATTAATTTATTTATATTTACCAAACTTCGTTTTCTAATTTCTATATTGTTCCCAAAACACAAAACTTGGGATATAATAGTTCACTTAATTAGCTCAGGAGTCCAGAAACTGATTGGAACAAAAACCTGCAGCTTCTGTTGGTCCCCGGGACCGAGTTTGGAAAGCACTTAAGTACAGTATAACCTCAACTTAAGCAAAACCAAATTTGCCATAGTTGGTGACATAAGATAAAAATAAAACAGAAGTAAAAAAGTGCAAATGCTGAATTAATGCAACAAAACTGTTATTCATCCTAATGGCTTCTGATATTTTTTTTTTTAATTGATCCTTTAATCACCTTATACAATGGTCGAGAGTGCAGGGTCAGCTATATGTACTCCGAGTGCCCCTGGAGCACTTGCAGGTTTAGGACCTGGCTCAAGGTCCCAACGGAGTAGCATTCCCTCTGTCACTGCCGGGGTTCAACCTGGCAACCTTCAAGCTACCAGCCCAGGTCCTTTAGCCACAGAGCCACAACGCCCACTGTCTGGCACTTAAGAGTGTTGAGCCAACTACGACTCCTTAGTCCTTCTCGTAAGGTGGTCTTTTGATTTTCACACCTCCCATTGCGTATTCAGAGCTCACAGTTTTACTTCCTACATGTAATCCTTTACATTTACTGACAGTTAATTTCATCTGCCCAAGTCCTTCTGTGATGATTCAATAAATTCTCCATTATCTGCCTATCCACCCAGCTTGGAATCATCTACAAACTTAACCAGCTTGTGGTTTATATTTCTATCCAAATCATTTATATGATAATAGAATTATAAATTCAATAATAACTGATAGTAAATACTGATAACTTCACTTGAATGACTCAATGTGAGAGAGTGAACAATAGTGCATTGCGTATTTCAGTCTGTTTTTTATTTTTGTCGTCCTTGCCATCGCTTTCCTCCACATGTAAATGAAAGACACTTCCTCTTCTGCCGATGCTCACATGTCCAGTGTAGACAAATGGTGCTATCATATTTGTTTTCAGTTTTTAGTCCTGTCGGAAATAGTTTTGTAATCGATGTGAAAACGGTAGTGTGGACAGAGATCAGTTTTGCTTTAAAAACGCAGTTATAAAATGGAACCAGAGTATCGTGGACAGAGTCTTGGAGTAGAGCGTTAGATTCCTCTGGAAAGTTTATAGATGACATGCTATCATTTGTTCTTACTTTTGTCACAAGTTTATATACACTTTAATTATGCCTGTAAACAGCTTGGAGAATTGCAGAAAATGATGTCAAGCCTTTAGGCAATTAGACAATTAGCTCCTGATAGTCAATTAGCCTAATTGGAGTCAACATGTGGATGTATGTTAAGGCCTACCATCAAACTCCCTGCCTCTTTGCTTGACATAATGGAAAAATCAAAAGAAATCGGCCAAAACCTCAGGGGGAAAAAAAAAAACTGTGGACCTCCCCAAATCTGGTTCATCTTTGGAAACAATTTCCAAACACCTGAAGAATCCACTTCCATCTGTTCAAACAATAGTATGCAAGTATAAACACCATGGGACCACACAGCCTTCTGTCTTCTAGAGAAGAACAGACTTTGGCACGAAAAAGTGCAAATCAATCCGAGAACAGCAGCAAAGGACCTTGGGAAGATGCTGGAGGAAACTGGTAGACAAGTATCTCTATCCACAGTCAAATGAGTCCGACATCAACATAACCTGAATGGCTGAACAGCAAGGAAGAAGCCACTGCTCCAAAGCCGCCAAAAAAAAGCCAAGCTACAGTTTGCAACGGTACATGTGAACAAAGATCTTACCTTCTTGAGAAATGCCATAAATGGTCTGATGAATCCACGATTAAACTGTTTGGCCATAATGACCATCGTTATGTTTGGAGGGAAAAGGGTGAGACTTGCAAGCCAAAGAACCCCATCCTAACCATCGAGAATGGGTGTGGGAGCATTGTGTTGTGGGGAGCTGCAGGAGGGACTGCTGCACTTCACAAAATAGATGGCATCATAAGGAAGGAAAATGATGGGAGACATACTGCAGCAACATCTCAACAGATCAGCAAGGAAGTTCAAGCTGTCACAAGTGGGTCTTCTGGTGAACCAAAGCTGTGGCAAAATGGTGTAAGGAGGACAAGGTCAAGGTATTGGAATGGCCATCAGAAAGCCCTGACCTCAAGCTGATTTGAAAATTTTGTGGGCAGAACAAAAAAAGCGTGTGCGAGCAAGGAGGCCTACGAACCTATCCCAGTTACACCAGTCCCATCTGGAGGAATGGGCCAAAATTCCAGCAACTTATTATCAGAAGCTTGTGGAAGGCGACCCAAAATTAAACAATTTAAAGGCAGTACTACCAAATATTAAGAAAGTGTATGTAAACTTGTGACACACTGGAATTGTGATATAGTCCAATAAAAAGTTAAGAACTGTAAGGTCTGTGAACACAGGTGGAAAAAAAGCAAACATTTGCCCTGCACAAAGTAGGTGTCTTAAATGATATGCCAGATTTATAGTTTACTATGAAATGTTGACCTTGTTGAGAGATTTACTTACCTTGGCAGTGACATTCATGTCTCTGGTGACTCTTCCTGTGAAGTCAGTAGACGGATTGGGAGAGCATGGGGGCTCATGAGGTCGCTGGAAAGGGGTGTGTGGCGCTCCCGATGTCTCAACAAAAGACAAGGTCCAAATCTTTAGAGTCCTGGTGCTTCCTGTCTTACTATATGGTTGTGAGACATGGACGCTATCCAGTGACCTGAGACGAAGACTGGACGACTTTGGTACTGTGTCTCTCCGGAAAATCCTTGGGTACCGTTGGTTTGACTTTGTGTCGAATGAGCGGTTGCTCATGGAGTCCCGAATGAGGCACATGACCTGCATTGTGAGGTAGTGTCAGTTACGGCACTACAGCCATGTGGTGCGTTTCCCTTACGGTGATCCGGCTCATAAGATCCTCATTGTTGGTGACCCAAGTGGCTTGACCAAGCCAAGGGGTCGCCCACGTAACACCTGGCTGCAGCAGATAGAGGGTCAGTTCCGGAGGGTAGGACTGGGCCGCGTGTCTACCTGGGGGGTTGCCAACCGGGATCCTGAGCTGTTTTGTTGTATAGTGTGGTGTGGCAACGCAGTGTACCAGTGCATGCTCCCCAACTTGACTTGACTATGAAATCCGTGGAGGGCTTATAAAGTGAGTTTTAAAGAATTGACCATAATTGGATGGAGGTAAACTGTCCACTTCGACTGTATGCCTTCCATGATTTCATCACAGAGCACCACTTCAACCTGCCATTGTGCTTTATGTGCCCATAAAAGCCTTTACCCTTTTTGGCCCAGAATTTATCACCTCCACTTAATTCCTGCTCTTCAAATCTGAAATTGTCTTGTGTACCTCCACATATGCACCTGGTGCAAATAGATCTGTCTGTCTGTCTCTGTCTTTTCAGGTCTTTAAACCTTTGTTTAAGTTGTGCCCACATCTCTTACACATTCCATTGCAGGTTCTTTACTTTCCAATTCTAGGTAGGCTTATTTGGAAATGAAAATGGCTGACTATTTCTGGATTTACTTTCACATGCCTGACCCTTAGTCCCTATGTTGAGTGTATTCATATCTCTCCGTGCCATATAAGTAGAGAATGATTCCATCTGTCATCACAATAACTTCTAAGTTTGTGCCTGCTTTGTCCAGTTTCCGCAGCACTTCACGAACCAAGAGAAAAACTGTTGTGCTCACAGCTATGTCACATTCCATGACTTCTCAGTCACAGACTTCAATTACGTAGTCTTAGCGGTCGTGTAGTCTGATATACCCAGCTATTCAGTCCAAATAGTCTTAACTTGTCCCAACAAAACCCATTGTAGTGGCAGGCTCTTTGTGCTTGAGAATAGTTAGCCAATGAGTGCACATCTGGAAGTACAATGCATATAATTCAACAAGGATGAATAAGGAACGTGGATATTTTGGACCTTGCAAACAGAGGTTTGTCTGTCTGATGTTTTATGCACCACAACAGAATGGAAAAGATTAATAAGAAAAGGAGGAAAATGTTACAGCTAAACTCGCCACTAGCATAAACCTTTGCATGGCTACAGGCTCCATGAGGCAGCATGTTATTGGGGTCCTGCTTGCAAAACTGCTTTGAAAAGTCGTCACAGAGTTGTCTAATTTGACATGCCCTGCAATTTCTATTCATGCAATCTTATATACTCCTGTGACGGGATCAGCCACTGCAGTCATCACTTTTGACATCCCCACCAGCTAGACATTCAGCCTTGCTATCTGTAGACACCTGGGGCCTCATGTATAAACGGTGCGTGCGCACAAAAATGTTGCGTAAGAACGTTTGCATTCTCAAATCGCGATGTATAAAACCTAAACTTGGCGTAAACCAACGCACATTTCCACGGTAGCTCATACCCTGTCATACGCAAGTTCTCCACTCGGTTTTGCAGACTGGCAGCACCCAGCATCAAAGCAGTGCTACTGTTCCTGTGTGGTTACCCTTTCTTTTTCAGATCCACATCGCTGACGCGGCTTTATAAATAGACTAAAATTAACTGCATATTATTTATTAGTTTAATGCATATGATTGTAATTAACCTGTAACAGTATAATGGTTGACAGAATGGTCAAACTATTCCAAATACCATAACTGCTTTACCGTTGTTACTCTCACTGCACCTTTCTTCTTCTTCTTCTTCTTCTTTCAGCTGCTCCCGTTAGGGGTTCCCACAGCAGATCATCTTTTTCCATATTACTCTCACTGCACCACTTGGAGTATTTATAGCACTGTATCGGAGTGTGAATCACAGATCAACAGCAGCTGATCGGAAAGAGAATTATCGGTATACAGCATCAAGCACATGCTGCCTTAGCCGTGCTGTCTATTTGAACTGCTTTCATACAGCAAACGATTCAGTCTTTCCTGTACGTACCTCACAGTTCACAAACCGTTTCATCCCAAGAGCTCTAAACGCACTCAATCAGTCCATGAAATGCTCCTTGTAGAACTGTTTGTATTTATAAGTACAATCACCTCACTGTAAACTTGCGATACAGTTGTAATATTGCACAACCTGAGTCACTTTATAAAGTGTGTATTTACATATGATGACGATATTATTTTTAAGATGAAATGCAGCAAAATATGTTTATTATATTAAACAGATAAACCTAACTTTAACTACACAGTGCCGCAGTGCCAGCAAGGAGCTGGAGCTTCGTTTACAGATTGTTCCTGCCTCGCGCTGTATTCTTGCTGTGGCTGGCGTGACACTGGAAGGATAGATGGATAGAATAATTAAACATTGCAAAGATATTTCAATGTTCATTAAAAGTTTTGAAGAATCGGCGTTCTAAGCTTACAGATGGTTTAACGTCTATTACAGAGCTGATTGTGTGGCGATTGGATATTTGGAGAAAGAAAAGTAAGGACAGGAATTGGGGGTTAGTACGTTTGAAAGAGACAGTACTGCTACATTAAATTATTTCATCGAAGGTCGCGCATGGCGCAGCAAGCATCTTGCGTGAGACGTGAACAGTTGCTGCGCCACCGTGTTCCCATGTTTAATAACATGCTTTAACTCCTATCACATATACTTATCAGTATTTTAATTATTCAGAGAGCTGTAATATCTCGAATGTAATGGATTTTGTGTCCTGTCGGAGGAAGAGAAAGCCCGGAAGCACGTAGTGATTCACGCACATAGCTTTGTTTTGTATTTGATCTTCTACTTTAGTTACGATGGGATTAAGAAACTGGTAAATTAAAAGATTTTAAGATGAAGTTTATGATGTTCTACTTTAATGACAAAATAAACTACGTGATTAAAGTGGAAATTTCGAGATTAAAGTTGACATTTAATGCTTTTTTCTCACTGTGTCCCTATTTTTTTTTTTTTTTCTCTGTACCCTAATAAGCTTTCATATGACACTCAGACGGTGGGCTACAACTCGCCTTTTCACGGAGACTTTGATATCGAACAACTTCTTTTTTATTTCGGGCACTGTGCGACTTTGTGAACTTGAGCTTTCGAGTTTCTCCGACACACTATGTCACTCGATCAATTTCCTTTTGTTGTTTATACCACTGTATAAACCAACAAATAGTACATTTTTCTTTGCCTCCACTTGGTATTAGTTGAAATTCTTCTATTTTCCCTCGTACTTTTGCCATTGTATTTTCACAGAAAGCTGAGCTTAAGGGCTATTTATATTGATTTGCATATTCAAAGAGGTGTAATTCTGGGAGGAGTTGGGGCGGGACAGCAGGCGACTGCACGTGCGTTAATTTTCACGCTGACCGGGATTTATGTAGCAGAAGAACGTGGAAGTTGGCGTTCGCATAGATTTATGCATCTGGATTTTTTTGTGCATAAGCACATTTCCGCTTTTGTGCTTATGCCATGTTATAGTGCGAATTCTACGCACGGCATTATGCATGAGGCCCCTGCTCACTAAGTTACGTCTTGTCATGAATCCTCCAGCATTGAAGAGTTCTGCCCCATTCCTTGGCAGAGTAGAGTGGGATTGAGAGGGCCATGTGAAATGTTACAAACAGGGTTGGTTGGACATATCACTACCTGAAATGAGGCTGAGGGGCTCCTATTAAATGTTTGTAATTACTTAACAACTGTCAATAACACCGAATATGTTGTGTGCACAGAAGGGGGCTCCTGTTTTTTTTTTTTTTTTTTTTTTTTTGTTTTAATCCTGGGTGCTTCAGTTTGTTCCCTTTATTTCTTGTTGTCAATGACGTCTCCATTTTTTTTGTATGATTGTTTTAAACTTTGTTTTTTTTTTTTTTGTCTTGTCAGAGGAGAGTTCACAGAAACAGCCTGATGATTTGGGCAACCAGTTTACAGAGATATTCATCAAAAACCAAGACAATGTGACCCTTTTGTTGTCCCTGTTAGAGGTAAGTAGTGTGGAATTGGCAAGAGTTTCTTTTTGTGTGTGTATGTTGTATGCTTTTGTATTACTGCATTAGCTAAGTCCTTGTCACCCTCTCTACAAATGCTTGGTGTTTTATCATTAAATGGCTTTTGGGGTCACCTCTCCTTAAAGCGTAATCCCCTTTCATCAAATGCACAGACTCTCTTCCTGTAGACCCACAGTTGTCACACCTGAGTGGCTGCTCTTGTTCGCTTATTCTTTCACTACCAACCTTTGGGGATCTGCACTTCAAAGTGGCAATGCACTTACATCCAGGAATGTGGTAAGAGTGCAAACCCAGAGTGCTGTGACAAGTTTTTAGGCAAAATGCAGTTACAGACTTTACTAATTACATTCCTTACAGCACCCTGGCCTGGCACATGTACGTTGGCATTTATCCTCCCTGCGACTTTGAGTCAGGAGAGTGGCATTGACTCTTATCTGTGCTTGTATGCTGACCTGTTGCTCAGAATATTTGGCCTTCCTGGAGACCTTGGTGGGAGTGCTGGAAGGTGCTTCCTCTGGGGAGTGTGTCACTCTACTGGGGGACATTTAACACTTACATGGGCAACAACAGTAAAACCAGGAAGGGTGTGATTGGTAGGAATGGCCTTACTGAAGTGCACCCAGTGGTTTGAGGTTATTGGTTTGTCCATAACGAATACCATGTTCTAGCATAAGGGTGTTCATAAGTGCACTTGATCCCAGAGCGCCCTAGGCTATAAATTGCTGACCGATTTTGTAGTCATGTCATCAGATCTGCCACCATATGTCATGGACGCGAGAGTGGCTGAGCTGCCATCTGATCATTTTCTGGTTACAAGTTGAATCAGATAAATTGGACTGGACTGCCAATACTGATGCTCTGTGCCTGAAAAGACAGAGCCGACTATACTTTCTTAGAAGGCTGGCGTCCTTCAACATCTGCAATAAGATGCTGCAGATGTTCTATCAGATGGTTGTGGCAAGCGCCATCTTCTATGCGGTGGTGTGCTGTGGAGGCAGCATAAAGAAGAGGGACGCCTCACGCCTAGACAATAAGGTTAGGAAGGCAGGCTCTATTGTAGGCATGGAGCTGGACAGTTTGACATCTGTGGCAGAGCGACGGCCGCTGAGCAGACTCCTGTCAATCATGGAGAATCCACTGAACAGGATCATCTCCAGACAGAGGAGCAGCTCCAGCGACAGACTGCTGTCACCGTCCTGCTCCACTGACAGACTGAGGAGATCGTTCCTCCATCACACTATGCGACTCTTTAATTCCACCCAGGGGGATAAACGTTAACATTATACAAAGTTATTGTCTGTTATACCTGCATTGTTATCACTCTTTAATATTGTTTTTATCAGTATGCTGCTGCTGCTGGAGTGTGTGAATTTCCCCTTGGGGATTAATAAAGTGTCTGTCTGTCTGTCATGTCTATCTGTCTATAGTGCCTTTAGCTTTCTTGTCTATCGCCAGTAGAAAATGACAGACGGGTCAGACAGACCCAAACATATAGTGAGCCACCCAGGAGAACTTCAATTTGCACCTCCATTCTGAGAGAGGCAGGTGACATTGAACCTGGATGGGCCATAGTTGGTGGCTGAGGCAGCTACGCTGAGCTGTGGACATAAGGTCATTGGTACCTGTCCTGGCAGTAAACTCTGAATCAGGGTGGTGGACATCAGTGTTAAAGGGGGCTATCATATTGAAGGGGACTCCAGAAGCAGTTGACAGGTTCTGACAGGCCAAATGGAGTGTGTTGGTGACAGTTGCGGAAGCAAAAACTTGGATGTGGAAAGAGTTCGGTGAGGCCATGGAAAATTACTTTCAGTCAGCCTTGAAGCGATTGTGACAAACTGTCGGGCGACTCAAAAGGGATAAGCAGTGCTTCCATCTCCATCTCGGTGGGCAGGGGCAGATGGACTTCACACCTTTGGGGAAAAAGCTGTCTTTCAGTCTGCTGGTACGTGTTTTTGTTTCTGTACCGCTTTCCCAAAGGCAGTGGTACACACAGTCAATTTCCCGGATGGGTGAGATCCTCAGCTATACATTTGGCCCTCTTCTGCACCCTTCCAGCATATACAGTCCAGGTCTAGGAGAGGACTTCCCACGATCCCCTGTACTGTTCTCACCACTCGTGCCAAGTCCTTCCTGTCCTGTCCTGTGCTGTGCAGATGCCATACCACACTGTCATACCGTGACAGAGAATGCTTTCTACAGCAGATCTGTAGAGGTTGGTGAGCAGCCGAGAGGAGAATCCAGCACGTTTCATCTTCCTGAGTAAGAAGAGTCTTTGTTCTTCTTTACCAGATGGGATGTGTTCAAAGACCCAGTCAGATCTGATGTGATGTGGATACCCAAGAACTTGATATTGTCCACACACATTACAGCCTCCTCATATATGAATATAGGGGCATGTTCTGTTCTTCTGGACCTCCTATAGTCCACAATGACTTCTTTGGTCTTGCTGGTGTTCAAAATAAGGTTGTTGGCTGAGCACCATAGTGCTAGGTGTTGTATCTCCTCTCTGTAGTGAGTCTCATCATTGTCTGATATGAGACCCATCACGGTCGTATCATCCGCAAACTTCACAACCATATTTGTGGCATGGATGGCAGAGGAATCGTGCGTAAATAACGTGAAGCGTGCTAGGCTGAGCACACAACCCTGTGGCGTTTCTGTGTTCAAAACCAGTGTGGCTGATGTACGATCTGCAGTTCTAACCACCTGGGACCTGTTAGTGAGAAAGTCCCTGATCCAGAGACGCAACGATGTGGACAGACCCAGATTATGAAGCTTTTGTACCATCTTGTCCGGGATTACGGTGTTAAACGCTGAATTAAAATCGACGAATAGCATCCTAACATAAGTGTTAGGGCACTGCAGATGAGTCAGGGCTGTGTGAAGTGCTATTGAGACGCCATCCTCTGTCGATCTGTACCTCCTGTAGGCGAACGGATGGTATTCCTCCCCTGCAGACCCACGCACACACATCACTGGTTTCTGCAGGTGTACTACCTCAGGAAAGTCTGGACTTGGTGATGTTTTATTGCTGCTGTCTTTTATACTTTTTATATTTATTTTATTATTTATAGTGTATTGTGTATTTAAGTATTTGGCCTTGAAGCCGAGTCCTACCAACAAAAAATGTTGTGTATGCATAATAACAATAAAGAAGTCTGTCCATCTGTCTGTCATATAGTGCCTTCACATCTGTCTGTCTGTCTCTTTCTATCATTATATAGTGCCTTTCACGTCTGTCTATCTATCTGTCCATCTGTAATGTGTTTTTTTTTTAATGCTGTCAGTAAATATGAGCTTTATCTTCTCAGGAGTTTGACTTTCACGTCCGTTGGCCCGGAGTGAAACTTCTTACAGCCATGCTGAAGAACCAGTGCCCCCAGGTCCAGAGTATAATTCTTGAAAGCCCACAGGGTAAGAGTAAATCTTTTCATTTTGAGTTAAACTTGAAAAGAGAAGTCTGCCATTTTTCAAATTCAATTTCTATATTCACTGTATATTCATTTTCCAAAGTTAGAGAAAGAGGTTAGGAGCAGGCGTTGATGGAGCATATTCCTGCACCCACCACATGACAAACTAACTCAGGATCCCCAGTGCAGTCATGCGACAGGTGACACCACAGCACCACACGAGTTCAGATGGAATGGAACCAGTGGGAGGTTTTTTTTATGGTGGCTGGAGTGCCAACTCTGCCACCAACCCCCAGGTTTTTCCCCTGCAGATTGGAGGGCCTACATGCAGGGCTGGATGCAGATTAACATCATACCTAGGATGGAACAATTGCAGGTTAACCCTTTAACCGCCAACTCCCTAAATATTCCCCACGCCAGGCAAAATCTGAACAATTTTCGTTTTTTTACTTTTTCACATTTTTTTTACATTTTTTACATTTATTCAAGCAGTATTGACCACTAAATGTTGTGCAAGTTCTAGAAATGGGCAAACACATAATAAAACACAAAATGTACCTTTTCTCAGGCTTCTGGATTTATTGTCTACTACAAAACGGAACAGTCAAAAGTAATTCAAAAGTCAAAAGTAGTTCAGTCAATCATAGTTTCATTCCCAGTATTTGAGTTTGCTGTGCCACAGGCCAAAGCAGGGAACTGCACAAAGTCCTGGATTGCTGGGACACTTTGAGCAGAAGGTCTTGACGTCTCTACGCTGACCCTTCTTTGAACAGACACGACAGCGTTTTTCTGAAAGTCCAAAGTCCTTACATTCATCTGGCAACACTGCTGAAATACTACTCATAGGATCCTCTTTGCCAGTGTATACACGAAATCTATAAATGTAACCTGAATTCTCAGCTAAGCAAAACATCTTGATACCAAACCGTGCCCTTTTCAATGGTAGATACTGTCGAAACTGTAAGCGGCCCTTCCACAACAATAAACTTTCATCAACTGCAACTGACGGTCCTGGCATGTAGGGCAACTGAAATGCTTCAAATAAATGATCAATCAAAGGATGTAGCTTGAACAAGCGGTCGCGGTTTGGATCTTTCTTATCTGGCTCATTTCTGTTGTCATTCAAATGAAAGAATTTCAGCAGCAAAGAGAATCGGTTACGTGTCATGACAGCTGCAAAAATAGGTGTTGCATACATAGGATCTGTAGACCAGTACATCTCAATATCTGGTTTTCTGATTATTCCCATCAACATCAAAATCCCAATGAATTTTTTCATTTCATTTTCATCAGTGTCAAACCAAGCACGAACACGGGAATGTGGAGGTAAATTGGGATTTTTCTCAATAAACTGTGCTGCATACAGATTTGTCTGATGAACAAAATGTCTGATCAAATCAGGTGACACAAACAGCTCATAAAACTGCTCAGCAGTGTAATTGTTTACATCAACAATAAAGCCACACGTTGCCTCAAACGGATGCAGAAAAGGTAGTTCACCTCGGGCAGCAGTCCAGTTGATATGCTGGGGATACACCCACTCATCGCCGTCATCCGATGCGTCTTCATTCACAGTATCATGCAGCGCACGTTGCTGCTCATCATTGTCACTAAAATCTTCTTCAGAACTGCTACAATCATGATCAGAACTGTCCAAAATCGCCTGCAAAGCCTCACTTGAAGTCAGTTTACGTTTCGCCATATTCACAGCTTTCACTTTCGAATCACATCACGTGATCGGCCAATACAAGCGCAGAGTTGTCGAAATACAACGTAGTAATAATACCCACGCCAAACTGTCAGTTGTACTACTTGCCAGGCATTCACATAACCACAGGCAAATGTGCCGGATAATTCCGGCAGTATGGCGTTAGCAATAAAACAACGGTGCCGGATATATCCGGCAGAGGGCGGTTAAGGGGTTAAGGGCCTTCCTTGCTCAAGGGCCCAACGAAGTAGAATCACTTTTGGCGTTTACGGGATTCGAACCGACAACCTTCCGATTGCTAGTGCAAATCCTTTGCCTCAGAGCCACCACTTTGCCCACTTCTAAAGTTAAGAGTTTCTTTAATAAATTTTAAAAAATACCTCGTCTGTTCTTGCAGCATATAATAGGGTTTCAAGGTTCATGGGTCAATTGAAGAAAACGTGCCTCCCGTGTTTGTGAGGCATTCTTGTGGTAACAGAAGGAAACTCGAAATGATTATTTTATCACACATTCTAGGTATTGTTTTCTCCTCCTGTATTGTGACTCATTTTCATTTCTTCAAGTAACTTCAACATGAAAAACGGCAAACTTGTGCTTTAAAGCAGCGATTCTTAAACTTTTTTTTCCTTGCGACCTAATCTTGGCCTTTTTAGTGTCTTTGAGACCCATCCCATGATGACCATCAGATTCAGGGGGTGAATCACCTCCGACAGTCACAATGGGGTTTCCCCCTACAGTAGCGCCGCCAACATCAAGGCAGAGTGATAGTGACTGTTTAATGAACTCGCAGCAACCCATTGTGAGCCTCTTCGCAAACCGTACGCAACCCATTCCCATTAAATACAACGTTCTATTACGTGACCCAGCTGCAGCAAATGGGTCATGACCCATAAATGAAGAAACTGTGCTTTAACTCTTTCAGATGCCGATGTCGACTTTTGTCAAAATTCAGGAGTAGAGGACGGTAATCCGCTGTAAACTACGACAAAACTCACCCTTACATTTTAGTTTGACTCTCTTTACTAGAAGGAAAGTTACAAAGATTTGTTGATTTTAACCTCGATTCCCTACGTATGCATGAGTAGCGAAGAGCAAACAATCTCTAAAATGACACCGACATCTGTCGAGAGACCAAAGCGAATGTGCAAAGCAAAATACTCCATGTACGTTTTACGTAATTTCGTTGGATAGGACCCTGACTTGTCGGACTCCGAGTTTGATGCAAGTGATCTGGAGATGGATATCAAAAACGAAAGTGAGGTACCAGCATCAGCTGATCGTGGCACTAAACACTTTTGTGTAGCTGATGTGTCTACAGAAGCATTTGCCTGGTAGGAACACCACTTACGATGTCAAGAGGTACAAACCAGATTGCATCACACTGCAACTGCCACCCACCTGCTGTGCGAAGACGGCCAGGCAGCTGGCCCTCATTCATTCCTGCTGACCATTGAGGTGCCCCCACGCAGCCACTGCCACCCGAGATGCCGAACATACGCCAACAGCAGCCACAGCACATAGCAACAGACGTTTTATGTTGACGTATGTGTGAAACCATTGCTATGTGTGCTTTTCAGAAAATGTATTCAGCCCTCAAAGAGTTCATGGAATACTCCACAAAAAATGTTTTGTTACTTACCTCATGTAGTAGTGTTTTTTTTTTTTTTTTGATTCTTTATTTTGCCTTGTACAATTTCTTGTATTAGGAATTTGTTAGTTTTCGCATACCCCTTGGGGTCAGAGCACAGGGTCAGCCATTGTACAGCGCCCCTGGAGCAATTACAGGTTAAGGGCCTTGCTCAAGGGCCCAGCAGAGTAGTTTGTAGTCATCAACCCCATGTAGAAGTGGGAAAAGATGAAGAGGAAAAACCCTTGTAGTTTGTAGTGATAGCTGAGAAAAAAAATTAATGTTTTCATGCAGAATGGAGAAACTTTATGATGTAATACAATAATAATATAATATTGGAGTAAAACATTTTTCCTTTCATTAGGAGTGTCTCGCCTGATGGATCTTTTGGCAGATTCAAGAGAGGTCATTAGGAATGATGTAAGTAATTTAAGCTGTTTTCTTCACATTTTATAAGTCTGTTGCATTTGCATCTGAACTGTGCTCAACTTTTGTTAATTATGAGTAATGAAATTAGAATTTTACGCATATCGGTGTTGGTGGTAATAGCTTGAAGGGGTTCATACAGCTGTTCCCTAATATCCTGCTTCTCAAGTGGAGTCCATCTTGTATAGCTTCTATTCCGGATAATGAAGGAGCTAAAAATAGAAAACAAGCTCACTCAGAATAGCATGTAGGATGTTTGGAACAGACTGGGTGTCATTACTGTGCTCTAGCAAACCAGAGCTCAAGTGCTAATGGGAAATGTGAACAAAGGTAAGACCCTGAACCAGTTTTTTTAATAGATTTTCCCCTTCTTCCACTTCCATCTTCTTCCAATGGCCAATCCCCCCCACACCATCCAAACTGCATCAACAACTCCTACCACTTCAACAGGTGTGGTGCCAGGGACGACTCCTCAGACCGAAAAGGCCATACACAGGAAGAGCCATTGGACCAGATGGAGCCAGCCCACAAGGTCTTAAGGCCCGTGCTGACCGTCTTTGTGGTGTCCTCTGTCACTGAGGCTCCTGAAAGTGCCACTGCTGTGGGAAACCTGCATTGTTTCAGTCCCAAATAAGGCACATCTTCACCTAACGGCTTCAGACCAGTGACCCTAAAATTACAGACTTTCAGGAGGGGTTGGATCTGGACTACAGGAGTATTCTTGTCAAAGATCACTTGGATTTACTGCAGTTTTGTGTAGAAGACAAAGATAGGAGTAGAAGATGCAATTAATCTGTCTGCTTCACAAGGCTAGACAAAGCTGGCAGCACTGCGAGGGGGATGTTTTGTGATTTCTCCTGTACCAAGCAGCCATCCCTGTTAAGGGGTATGCTCAGAAATATGCAGGTGGATGAGCCTGTGGTGTCCTGAGTGATGGATTATCTGTCGGGCAGACCGCAGTTTGTGAGACTCAACACCGGAGCACCACGAGGCACAGTCCTGTACGCTTTTCTCTTCACTGTGTATACGTCCAACTATAAATATAACAACAGAAATGTCACTTGCAGAAATTCTTGGAGGCATCTGCACTTATGGGAAGGTGTATTGATAAAGGAGGATGAGTTGGGGTGGTGGGGGGACATGGAGAATTGTCTACAACATAACATCCTCAAAACCAAGGAACTGCTTATTGTCTTTCACTGCACCAAAGAGCCTCTACTCCCAGATGCCATTCAGCGAGTGGATGTGCAGGTGGAGGTGGTACACTCCTACAAGCAATTGGGGGTCCACATCATTGACAAGCTGGACTGGTCTTATAACACAGAGGAACTATAGAAGAAAGGCCAAAGCAGACTCCTTTTCCTTAAGAGACTTTGTTTTCTTCATTGTAGGTAGTTGATATCCTTGATGTGTTCTGTAAGTCTCTGATAGCTGGAGTGGTATGGTGGGCTGGTGACATCACTTCAAGAGAGGCCCACCGAATGAACAAGCTAATTAGAAAGGCAGGTCCATTATGACACATACTGGACCCACTGGAGGTAGTGTTGGAGGAGAGAATGAAGACAAATCTGATGGCTATTTTGAACAAAGCTGCACATCCCCTCTACAACATGCTAGCATTGAGAACTTTTAGCCAACAAAGTATGTCAAGAAACGCCACTGGGGCTCCTTTATACCGATGGAAATTGTAACAGATGGCCGGCAGCTCAACCCGGCCAGGACGCCTCTGAGATTGAAGGATGGGGGAAAGCAGCTGCTTGTGTACATTGTCTACCCCTAAATACTAGATGGCAGCTTACCTGGAGTGTAGCGGTGCCCCGGATTCCCACGGGGCATCCTGGGACGGTGGTGGGGGTAGGGGTCATGCTTCCCTTATAGGCTGGAAGTACTAGGAAGTAATGAGGACGGAAGCCCCAAAGTATTTCCGGGCTGATTAGAGTTCTTCTCCATCTGACCTGGAATTGCCGGCAAGTCACATGGAAGGAAGAACAGAAGCACTTCCAGGTCAAGGACTATTTAAAGTTGGTTGGAGGTGGACAAAGCTTGCTGGGAGATGTGAAGGAGATAGAGAATTGTGTTTGTTGTGGTATTTACTTGTTACTTGCCCGTGTTAGTGTGGCAGTGGTGCTTAGGGAGCACTGTTTAAAGAAGAAAAGAAATTAAAGATCTTCTTGGTGTTTTTAACCTGTTACCCGAGTGTCTGTCTGTTGGGTTTCAAGGGGCAACAGTGCCACCTAGCGTCCACAAAGTGTACTCGTTTTTTTTTTTTTCCTGTAGAGGCATCACACTTCTCAGCCTCGCTTGATTGTATGGAATGAAATCAAATTGGACTTTCGTCTCTGCTTTTTTATGTTGTTGCAATGCAAACAAAAGAAATTAAAATGCATGAAAACCAAACCAGTTTTTCTTGGAGATGTGCAGGGGTTCGAATATATTTGGCCATGACTTGTAGGCTTTCATGTACGAGGGACGTTCAGAAAGTTTCCTCACTTTTTTTTTTTTTAACTCTGTTTATTAAGAATTTCAAAAAACAAATGACATCCCTTTTCTACACAGTCACCTTCCTTTGCGATGTCATTTTCCCAGCGTCGTACCAAGTTTTTAATGCCATTAGCAAAAAATGGCTACCACTGAGGCACTACTGCTTTCACATTAGGGTTCTTTCTTCATTCCTCGTGATTGTGGCTGTAGTTGGATGTCCAGAGTACCCTGTGCATGTGTCACACTAGTTACGGCCATTTTCGAACATTTCAATCCACTATGAGAGAGAACTTTATCCCCATACTGAGCACACGAAAAAGCGTATGATACAACCTTGTTCCTCTCTGTAAGTTTGTCAGCCATCTTCACCACAGGGTGACGGCTCTTATACTAAACTGCATGGGCAGCTGGCTTGCCAGACAGAACTGGTCACATGACACACTCAGGCAGGACCAATCTGTACTCCTCCCGCCTTCACCGTTACCAACGAAAATATAAAAGTTTGGAAACATTTTGAACGACCCTTGTACTTTTTATACTTTTTTTGTTCATAAGCCAGACATTTGTTGGGGTGTTCTCTGTGGTCTGAGTTATTTATATTTAATTTGAATGTAGTAAATGTATAGTTTTGCTGAATTTCAAAAATACTGTAGACTTTTAGACAAGGTTTCAAATCAAATATTTCATTAAGCCTTTCCTGAATGAACATAAGGCCTTTTCTGTCTTTTTGTTTTATGTACAGGGTTTGCTGTTGTTGCAACAGCTGACAAAAGGCAATGCAGCCATCCAGAAAATTGTAGCCTTTGAAAATGCCTTTGAGAGGCTGCTGGACATTATTACAGAAGAAGGCAACAGCGATGGAGGTAAAACCCGCTAATGAAAATGTGAAAATCAAATTAAACAGTAATACATGTAGGGGCAGTTATTTCACTGATTCTTTGATCCTTTAATTCAAGCAGATGACCTTTTTTAAACTATCCATCTTCCTAGCGTCGCAGGTAAGGTGGGGCCTATCCTAGCAAGCATCTGATGCACGACAGGAACAATCTCTGGATTGGGAACCAATCCATCACAGGGTGAAAACACACACACACACACACACAAGGGCCAATTTAGCAAAGGCAAATCACCTAACCTGCCTGTCTTTGGACTGTGGAAGGAAACTGGAGCACCAGGAGAAAACTCATCCAGACACACTTTGCACAAACTGGTCTCCTTGTTGTGAAGCATTAGCGCTACCACTGCACCTCCATGCTGCCAACTTCTTAAAGCAGTAAAGTGAATTCCTTCAGCCTTTCTCTCTATTATAATAAAAAAGTCTTGAGACGAGACTAATCCTTCCAAAACTTCTCATCTTATTGCAGGAAGTCCCGCAAGATGGAAACTTTTACCATGAGATTCTTTCAAGTCACATCCTACTTATAGCTGCTTTCAAACAAGACCACGGTCATTGGGTGCATTCCGGCACTTAACCTGGACAGACACCAATCCATTAAAGGGCTTACTTCTGAACATACACACTCACTTACGAAGATCCAGTTTAGAATCACCCATTCATCTAAATATGGCAGTGAGAAACGAAGTCAAAATAATTAACGCAAAAATTGTCAATCGATTACACGGTAAATTGATTAAATGCGTATCAATAGACTATGCTGAAGCAGTTGCTAGTGATCATATGGAAGATGAAAACATCAACTTACAATATCACAAGAATATCTACCACCGTTAACACCGTCTGGTCTTCCACCGGCCGAATTACTGTAGAAAGAGTGACGTATCGTAATGTTATTGCGTAATTTATGTCTGAGTGATGGGCTGTGCAATAGGACAAGATTAGTTGTATTCAAAATTAGTCAAACAATTCTGACATGTAAAATTTTAACAGGCGACAAAAAAGGTAATGGAGTACTGTGGAAGAAAATTTAGTACATACAGGCACACACACACCCCCAGACACTGTAGTAGTAGTAGTAGTAGAGCTTTATTGTCATCCTAACAATATACTTACTGTACACAGTGGGATGAAATATCGTCCTCCACAGTCAAAAGGTGCAGTACACAAGATATATATATATATATATATATATATATATATATATATATATATATATATATATATATATATATATATATATATATATATATATATATAAAACTAAAAAACATATACAGTATTAAGTAATATTATGTAATCCAGAGAGTGTGTGGAGTAAAGAGACCAGTGTGGAGGAGGGCAGCATGGTGTTCAGGAGCTGGACTGCTTGGGGAAAGAAACTATTGCACAATCTCGCAGACCTGCTCCTGATGCTGCAGAGTCGTCTTCCAGATGGAAGAGGAGTAAACAGTTGGTGGGAGGGGTGGTGGGGGTCAGCCATGATGCTAGTGGCTTTATGAAGGCAGCGTGAGGTGTTGATCTCCTGCAGACTGGGTAGAGAGCTGCCAGTGATGCACTTAGCAGTCCACACAATCCTCTGAAGGGCTTTGCGGTCGGAGGTATGGCAGTTTCCATACCAGACTGTAATACAGCTGGTCAGGACGCTCTCTATGGTGGCTCTGTAGAAGGTGGTAAGTATGGGTTTAGGGAGGTGCACCTTCTTCAGTCGTCGCAGGAAGTAAAGATGCTGCTGGGCTCTTTTTGTAAGATAGTTGGTGTTTTTGGTCCAGGACAGGTCCTCTGTGATATGAACACCTAGGAACTTGGTGCTCTTCACTCTCTCTACTGTGACACCATCAATGTTGAGTGGGAGATGGACAGCCTTTGTCTTCCTGAAGTCAACAAAGTGCCAACCGTTCCACCTCTTCTCTGTACGCCGCATCATCGTCGTTCTCAATGAGTCCCACTACTGTAGTAATGCCCCGATTTAAGCAATAAAACACAGGCAGGAGAAAGCATCAATCGTTATTCTTTATCTGAATCTTCGAAGAGGTAACAAGTGTATTACATGTTAGCCACATGCTAGTCACATTGCTACAAAAGAAAAAATGTCCTCAGCGCTATATTTATATACTTCATTTATATTTATGTACTTCATTGATTAGGTCACTTTTCTTTAAAAGGAATTCATTACAAATTCAGAAAACTTTTAACATGATTGGTTACACCTAGTCGCTAACTGGACTTGGCAGATTTTGATTGATAGTCCTGTTTGTTTAGGATGTACATGACTTTTTAAATGTACGTTTTTATTTTTATTTTTTTGGGAGCTGTGAGAAAACTTAGGAAAAGAAAGAAAAGAACAATGGCCTATATATATGTATAAATATATTATGGTCCAGCTTGGTACAAAACAGGAAACACATTTTATCATAGTGAATAAAAATAATAGCGTCAGCTTTTAGGCAAAAGCTACACAAGGATATGAGACTCAGACACATGCCAGGTACACACACAGAGCAGGATTCAAAATTAACTCTTACAGTACATCTAACATTAGACACCAAAGGAGATCTTGATATGCCATTCATATTAAAACGTTTGCAGTTTCCTGTGAGAATAGCTTTTGCTGTGACAATTAACAAATCACAGGGACAAACATTTGAAAAAGGCAGTTTATCTATTAGAGAGAAAGAAACGATATTCACTCACGGGCAGTTATATGTTGCTTTGTCACGATGCAAGTCCAAACACGGAATCAAACTTCAATGCGATCTTTAAGAAAAGGTAATTCCAAATATTGTTTTACTGAAGTTTTAAAGTAAAAGTGAAAATAATGCATATGTAACAATTCCCATGAAAATAACAATCTCTTTAAATTGTATTTCCGGTTAACCAAACCCGGGGGTTATCAAGCGAAGCGAGCAGTGAGCGGAGCCCCCTAGTATGGTAATATAGTTTAGCGCAAATGGAGCACAGCATAACTCTTGAAGATTTTGAAACAAAATGTCTTTTTCACATTCAAGTTGAGTATTGTTTCAAAATCAAGTATTCTTTCACCATTACAAGTTAGAATGATCAGTTCCCTCTTGTAGACAACAGCACTTGAATGCTTATTATGTCTTATTTATAATTTCTGTTTTAGGTTTTACTTTGTCCTAGGATGTGCCTTTTATGAGTAGTAATCATTTTATACTCTCTTTGAATGCATTTCATTGGTTCAACTGATGTGCATGTTTTATCATGGTGGGGTCCTAGGGGTGACCCTGTAGTCCCTTACATAGACCTGAACAGAACGCCCCAAATCACAGCTACAACCCTTATATCAGGGTTCACAAACTCTGGTCCTGGAGGGCCGCAGTTGCTGCAAGTTTTCATTCTAATCCTTTTCTTAATTAGTGACCTGTTGTTGCTGCTAATTAACTTCTTTTGAATTAATTTGAATTGAATTGTTTTTTTAAGCTTTGTTTCTCTGACTTTCTTCATCGTTCCTCAGAATTGCTTCATTTCTTTCCTCAAGTGGCACCCAAACAGAAATGAAATGTGAAGTGAGTGAGTCAACAGAAGACCACCTAAGTCAGGCCCTCAAACTCCAACCAGTTGATTTGTGTCATTAATTAAACCCGTTGTTTAATTCCATGGCTTGTTGCTGCTCTCATTGTGCAACAGCAGACATTTCTTAAATTGCTGATGTACTCTTTTCTAAGAGCTCTGGTCAAATGTTTTGTGGATCTGAGCAGATCCAACATTCCTGAGACCTTCACCTTTCTTTATTCTCGGATATTGTATGATGGACACAGTTTGCTGGTCATGTTTTGGCTCATTTTGTGTCTCGTTATTGTTTGTCTGCTAATTAAGGAAAAAGAAACAATGAAGGGGTCTGAGTCCTAAATAGCAAGTCAATTATAATGAATTCAAAAAAAGTGAATTAGCAGCAACAACAGGTCACTCACTAAGAAAAGGGTTAGAATGAAAACCTGCAGCCACTACCTGCATGCCTTATATGTGTGCACTCCCTTTTATATCTACAACCTCAGGATAGCAGTGTCAAAACATGCAGGAGAGGGGGTTATAGTTATATTTTTATTCAAGAATAGATCAATTTAAGGGTTCTAATTGTGCCCACAGTAGAGTTAAATGAGTGTGACAATATAACATGGATAATAAGCATTTAATCCTCCTTGGAGTCTTAAAATGTCCAGTATGCTTAGACTACCAGGTGGCTGTCTGTCTTAGTATGTTAACTGATCTCTAGCACACAGTGGTCTCTTCTCCAGCATGGCCTCTAGATAGAATAGCAGAGATATACCATGACTGCTGTATGATGGGAAGATGGAGAGACAGCGTGGCCTCAATTTAAGCTTGTCCTGTAGTCCTTGACAAACCTTGTGGATCAGTGATCAGTGTATTTTTCAATGTTTCAGCCCCATCCAGCACAAACTTTCTTGTCCCTTCATTTTAGGTCACTACTTGCCTGACAGCATTTTCATTTCAGCTTAGGTGCTAAGCACCGGCAGGCAGAGCTCAGCATTTATTGGTTCAGTGTATCTGTTTGATCTGGCGACTCCCAAATGTGCCGACATCCTTCAGAGAATTTTAACAGGTTTTCATTCTCTCTGCCTAAAGACATCTCACTGCTATGGTGTGTTGTTGAGCATTAGTGCAATCCCACAGGGGAGCGTCCATGTTCATTTCATCTTAGCTTTAACAAGACTAATGGCAGAGCGCAGTGCTGTGTATGTTCAAACCACCCATAACCCATTGCAAACATGTTCTGTTGGATGGGTACTGCATACTTTTCAAATTACATTTAAATTTTGATGTACCCTCGTATTAATTGCAGAACAAGATATAGAATCATGTGTGACAAAGGTGCTATACCAGCCCTTGACCCGGCACAGACAGACACGGGAGGCATACTAATAAAAACAAATAAATGTTTTATTTTTCTTTTCTTCTGCCTTCCCTGTTCCCACAGGCACAATATCACAATCACCACAATTCTTCTTCTTTTTCTCCTCCACTCCTCTCCGGCAAGCTTTGTCTCCCTCCTCCCGACTCAGGCTCCTTTTATAGGTCACCCGGAAGTGCTCTGGTTGTTTGATGACCCTTTTCTGGCTGCACTTCTGGGTGTGGCGGAAGAACCGTCCATATGGGCTCAGGAACCACTGCAGCACACCCTGGTGGCACCCCGGATCCCAACAGGGTTGTAGAGAACTCCATCTCCCATGGGGCTGCCATCTACTGTCCCCGGGGAGGTACTGTTCAGTCCCTGCCTGTTCCCCCGGACCATATACATAAGAGGCGTCCCGGCTGGGGCCCACCACACATGTTTAATTTGCAAAGTGGTTTTACTCTCGTTTTATTACATGGTGCCAGTGATGAGTACTGCTGCCTTTTGTCTTTTATTCTTTTTTTCTTCATTATGTAAAGCACTTTGAGCTACTTTTTGTATGAAAATGTGCTATATAAATAAATGTTGTTGTTGTTGTTGTTGTTGCCTCACTGCCATTAGGACCTGCTTTTGATTCCTGGCTGGAGATTATAGATTGTGTGGGTTGTTTTTTTGGGCACCATTTGCTTTGTAGGGTAAATTATAAATCTAAACTTGGCCTTTATTGTAAGTATGCATTTCTGCAATCAGATGCTTTTTATTTTTGGACTTGCTTCTCCGTCTACGGTTAGTTTCTAGTGCTGGAATAGTCTGTAGTTTGCTTCAGCTCTACAGTATAGTGGAACCAATTAATTTTTAAATGGAAAAAGGATGGATGAATTACAGTATTAGAAAAGGGAATCTCCAATATGTGGTGTGGTCTTTAAAACTGCTACCTTGCAAATACTCAGATCTTTCAGCTTTGCCCGTGACTTTTTCCTCTTTTCTTTTTCAGGCATAGTGGTTGAAGATTGTCTACTTTTAATACTGAATTTGCTGAAAAACAACAGCTCCAATCAGAATTTTTTCAAAGAAGGCTCTTATATTCAGCGTATGAAGCCATGGTTTGAGGTGGGAGATGATAATTCAGGGTGGTCTGCACAGAAAGTGACCAATCTCCATTTGATGCTTCAGGTTAGTTTTATACATCAGACCTAGCCTTTGGTGGTTTGGGGGGCACAGTGGCTGTAGCTTTTTTTTGCCAGGTACTGGACACTTATTGATGGACTATCTTGACTAATTCTCTCTCACGAAATTTTCACAGCTAGTACACACACACACACACACACACACGTGTACCGTTTTTACTCGTGTAAGACGCGCACCCTAATTTTTTACAAAGAAAATCGCTAAAACCGTTTTGCCCTGTGTACGACACGCGTGGTGATTGTATAGGAATCGTTTAGGGCACATTTTCCGCGAAATGCCCTTCTCTTTTTGTTCCATGATGAAAGTTTTTCTTTCTTCCGTCGCGAGAGAGAGAGAGCGCGAGAGCCAAAGCAGAAGAAGTAAACATTACAGAAAAAAATGTTGTTGTGTATGACGCGCACCTGATTTTCTAATGCTAATTGTCGGGGGAAAAAATGCACGCGTGGTGCTACATGTAAATATGGTATATTTATTAGTGCTGGGCAGCGATTCAAATTTTTATCGTGATTAATCGCATGATCGCAGACAATCACATTATGTGCAAAATTCAATAATGAACTCCAAAGTAGTGTATTGCGTGTATTTGGTTTGCAAGCACTTTACACAAATAAGGTGCTTTTTAACAGCAGTATTCCCTTTACATAGTAGCAGTTAAAATATTTCTTGTAAATCTCTTCTTAAACATTAATTCAAGTATAAAACCAAAGCTATTTGCTGCTGCCAAAGCATTAACGTTTTATCTAGTCCAGTGGTTGCCAGCCTTTTTTTTGGCCATGCCTCACCTAGGCCTCTCTAAAATCATGATGTCCCCACTGTAACATATACCTTACTCTTATTATTACCTATTCAAAAAGTGAACTCCTACTTACGTGGAGGAAGCACATAATGTCATTAATTTAGTCTAAACAAGCATCCGAAGAACATGGAAACAAAAGAGGGAAAGGAGAGTTGAGGCACTGACAAAGAAATCACTAAGAAATTGTTAAAACAAAAATAATAATATAATATGAAGTAAATAGTCCTTTAGCCCATTACAATAATGGGCGTTGAACAGTAGTGCATAAACATTAGTAGGAACAGTCTATATTAAATGGCAAGGGACTTTGACCTCATTCTTTTTGTTGGTCGTATTTTTCTTTCTTTCAGCCTTTCTTTTGTTGATGTTTACTCGCTGAGCTGACCGTTCTTTGTGGGCTGCCGCCGTGTATTGTGTGTCTTTAATTTTCTGTGACAGTAATACTGTCTTGTACGGCTCTATTCAATAAGGGCGCGCACAAAAAGGCGAGCTTCAAAAGGGCGACCTCAACTGAGCGTGGCGAATAAAGGCGTTCGTAGATAATTTAGTTCAAATGGCTCTGGAATATGTGAAGAGCAACAAAGGTGTAGATCTTTATTTACGCGCGCTATTATTCGCTGCGCCCAATTGAGGTCGCCCTTTTGAGGCTCACCTTTTTGTGCGCGCCCTTATTGAAGGATACCGTCTTGTACGTCCGCTGGCTTGTACGTCAGTAATATACCTTTAATTTTCTCTGGCGGTAATACAGGCGTGTGCGTCGGTAATATGCCGTTAATCTGTAATTGTGTATTGTGTACCTTTAATTTCCTCTCGCAGTAATACTGGTTTGTATTTCCGTAAAACGCCTCTAACTTTCTCTGACAGTAATATCGCGCATCGCACCGTGCCCCGCGCATGCGCACTTCACCAGAAGAGACACACACACACACACACGGACACCTGGACGCACACAGGGATTTTATATATATATATATATATATATATATAAGATATATATATATATATATATATATATATATATATATATATATAAGATATATATATATATATATATAGATATGAAAATACAGCAAATACAGTTTTGAAAACATATAAGAGATGTGATATTCATAAATATAAAATAACTTTAATGACAGCTTTTATCTGTAATACTTTGATCATTTTATATTTTTGTTGTATTGCAAAATTTTATAGTCATTGTTACAATTCATGTTATTTTAATGGTAAAAACAATTTCTAAGTAGAAAATCCCAAGGTGGTTGTAAAATCATAAAGGGTTCTTCATAATCCCTTCTATGTTTATACTTGTATAAATATATAAATGTCTCTGTAAAAAATCATTTTTAACAGTGAATTTGTTTTTTTTTTTTTCCCCTTTTTATAAATTGTTTAACATACCTAAATTCTTGAATTGCCCCCCTAAAAAATCTAATTTCCCCATGTTGGGAATCGCTGATCTAGTTTGTACCTCAGAGTCCAGAGCCACGATCACAACGTTATAGGATAGACATAAATGAATATGCAGAGGCTGTGTTTGGCTACATAAACAAGTGCATGGAGGATGTCTGCGTCACCAAAAACATCATTGTCAGGGCAAATGATAAACCGTGGGTGACTGCTGAGGTGCGAGTTTTGCTGAAAGTGAGAAACTGTGCTTTTAAATCTGGAGATATAGCTGCCCTTAGAACAGCAAGAGCCAACCTAAATAAAGCTATCAGAAGAGCTAAAAGGGCTCATGGAAAGAAAATAGAGAGTCATTTTCAAGATCACAGGAACAGCAGAAGATTGTGGCAGGGGATTAAATCTGTGACAGATTACAAAACAGTTTCTTACCCCTGTGATGATAGCTTCAACTTCCTGAATGACCTAAATAAGTACTTTGGACGGTTTGAAGCATTGAATGATACATCACCAGTGAAGGCCACCCCTCATCCTGATGAGAAGGCACTGTGTCTGGAACCGGATGATGTTCTACGGACTTTGAGGAGAATTAATCCAAGGAAAGCTGCGGGACCAGACCAGATACCAGGTTGTGTACTCAAAGGATGTGCGGAGCAGCTGACACATGTCCTTACGGATATATTTAACATCTCTCTGTGTCAAGCTGTTGTGCCATCTTGCTTTAAAACCTCAGAAATCATCCCAGTTCCGAAAAAACCCATAGTCACAACCATGAATGACTATCGCCCTGTAGCCTTAACATCAATAGTGATGAAATGTTTCGAGAGGCTGATCAAGGACCACATTACTTCTGTCCTACCCTCCTCTTTTGACCCACTCCAATTCGCCTACCGCTCCAACCGTGCCACAGAGGATGCCATATCTATTGCACTCCATTTTTCATTGGAACATCTGGAGAATAGAGACGCTATGGTCCGCATGTTGTTTGTTGATTTTAGTTCGGCTTTTAATACCATCATCCCTCAGAATTTGATCAGCAAACTGGGCCCATTGGGACTGGGCATACCTCTGCAAAACTGGATATTGGACTTTCTAATGGATAGGCCACAGTACGTACGGGTAGGAAAGAATAAATCAGATACCATCTCCTTCAGCACAGGTTCTCCACAGGGGTGTGTTCTAAGTCCCCTCCTCTTCACGCTTATGACCCACGATTGTTGTGCCAAGTTCAGCACAAACCAAATTATTAAGTATGCGGACGACACAACAGTGGTGGGTCTCATTCGAGGTGACGGGGAAGGGGATTACAGAGAGGAGGTGAAGTCATTTGTGGAATGGTGTGATAAAAACAATCTGATACTGAATGTCGAAAAAACAAAAGAACTGGTGATCGACTTCAGGAAGAAACAGCTGATACACATCCCGGTCTACATTAAGAACACTGCTGTGGAAATTGTGCAGTCTAAGAAGTTCCTGGGAGTTAATGTGACGAACAACCTCACCTGGTCCCTGCACACCTCCTCCGTCATCAAGAAAGCTCACCAGCGCTTGATCTTTCTGCGGAGGCTAAAGAGGGCCCATCTCAGTAAGTCAGTCCTCACCACTTTTTACAGAGGGACCATAGAGAGCGTGCTAACCAGCAGCAGCTCTCTGTGGCAGGAGAGCTGCAGTGCTTTGGACTGGAAAGCACTGAGGAAAGTGGTGAGGGCTGCGGAGAGGATCATTGGAGCCCCGTTGCCTAATGTACAAGATTTGGCAAAACAACGCTGTCTGGCCAGAGCTGTGCGGATTTCTAGAGACCCTCCTTATCCTGCCTCTGAACTCTTTTCCCTCATGCCCTCAAGCAGAAGGTACCGCAGCCTGAAATGTAGAACTACCAGGTTTAAAAACAGTTTTTTTCCTACTGCCGTTCGTCTTTTAAATGAAGCATTTTAGTATTTTATTGTAGGCTGATTTTAACTATGTGTTTTTATTAAAGTCTTGTGCATCGTATTTTCGTTCTGCAGCACATCTTGGATGTTCTGTTAAATGACAAATAAAATTGAATTGATTGATTGATTGATTGATAACCGGCACCTTTCGAGCAACAGCAAGTTAACATTTCTAAATCGGTTTTCTTTTCTTATCTGAGCAGACAGATACCAGCAGAAACATTTTCTTTTACCATTGAGCAGCACAAACAGTCGTATGTTCAGTAGCAACTCTTTGAGGGCTAATATTTTTTTTCCAAAAAACTCAGTTTTCTGAAAAGTGCACAAAACAATGGTTTCACACATAAAAAGTCTGTTGCTGCCAGTTGTGCCTGCTGTTGGCGTCTGTTTGCAGCAGCAGCGGCTTTACGGGGAGCGGCTCGACGGCTAGCAGGAATGCACAGTGGGCTGGCTGTCTTTGTGAAGACGCAATATGGTTTGTACCTCCTGTCATCGTAAGTGTCTGTCCTCCCAGGTGAACGTTACCATTGGTGCATCAGCTACATGAACGTGTTCAGCACCACGATCAGTTGATGCCGGTACCTCACTTTTGTTTTCGATTTACACCTCCAGATCACTTGCATCTAAATCGGAGTCCAACAAATCAGAGTCCGATTCGGCGATAATACGAAAAAAAGTCATCCACGGATTATTTTGCTTTGACCATTCACTTTGGTATCTCTCCATGGGCCATTTTAGAAGCTGTTTGCTCTTCGCTACTCACGCACGCGCAGGGAATCGAGGTCAAATCAACAAAGTTAACTTTCCTTCTAGCAAAGCGTATCGAAAAGCACTGTAACAAGAAGATCACTGATCTGTATTGATCGCTAGCGAGACTGAGGCTTTCAAAATAATAAAAACAAAAACTGTGTTAACGCTTGATAAAATAATTGTCGGCATTAATTAATCAAGGCGTTAACACAATAACAACGCTTTAACTTGCCCAGCCCTAATATTTATGTGTATATACATGGTGAGCCAAAATGAAGTACCACATTTCTCAAGGTCATTGCGTGAGGTAGAGGCAGCCGGGTGGGCTGGGGTTCCTTTGATAGGCGATCCCTTGTAGTTTTGCAGTTGGCAGCATGCCTTGGTCTGGTGCACACCACCGTGCTTTCATTGTGGAAAAAAATAACGAATCCATCATCACTAAGCAACACACTTCAGCATTCCTCCTAATGGTGACGTCTCAAATTGGAAAACAATTCTTCAGTGGGTGGCTAAATTTAGAAAGACGGGTGTACAACATTGAACAGAATATCTCCAGGTCACCCTCGGACTGTACGAATGCCTGAAAACATCCCAGCTGTAAGGGCATCGATTTTGCAGTCTCCTAGACGTTCAGCGCGCTTCTGCCTCAGGCATATCCAACACATCTTTGATTTTGCATGAGGACCTTAATTTCTATCCACACAAAATGATGGCAGAGCAGGAACTCACTGAGAGAGACTAGGAGAGCCGTAGGGAGTTGTGCGCCATCATTCTGCAAACCGTTCAGCGAGATGCCATCGTCATGTGCAGCGACGAGGCTCATTTCCATTTGAATGGTTGCGTAAATAAACAAAACTTTCGCTGTTTAGCTGAAACAAACCCTTGTGATCTTCATCAGAGACCCCCGCACAGTGAGGTCATTACAGTTTGCTACGCTTTTGCAGAATTTGGCATTGTAGGCCCTTACTTTTTTGAGGAGGGTGGAGGAACGGTCACTGTCACTTCAGAACATTACATTGAAATGCTAGAGGACTGGAAGAAATGGATGTGGTGGATGCCTGGTTTCAGCAGGATGGAGCAACGGCTGGTACGGTGCAGAGATCCATGCAAGTTTTGCGGGAGGTGTTTCTGGGGAAGTTGATCTCCTTGCACGCCGATGTCGGGTGGCCTTCACGTTTGCCTGATCTCACTCCGTGCGATTTCTTTTCAAGTCAAAGGTATACGCACAATGACCTCAAAACTTTGAAGCCGTCGAGGACGCTGTTCCCCTTGAAATGGCCGAACGAGTCATGGGAGCATTCAGACATCGTCTTGAAGAGTGTATCTCTAATGATGGCCACCACATTTTTTTTTTTTTTTTTTTTAAACACAGTGAAAACAAATCTATTTTGTATACCCTTTCTTGTGTCGTAAAGACATTTATTTTATCTTGTAGCATTTTTGTAGAATAAATGTTTGAAATGTGGTACTTCTTTTTGGCTCACCCTGTATGTGTGTGTGTATACTAGCTATGAGATTTTATAAGACAATGGGACTCCGTTATGATGCCAAGTGTTAGTCAGATTCATCAGAAGTACCCTGTAACTAAGTACTCTTCTGTATAAATACATTTTTTTATATTTTGTGGTAACCCCTGGGAGCTAATATTAGGCCATTGATGATCCTTACCCTTATACGTGCTATGTACAATTGCACACGAGTAAAACATTCTTGCTGTAGATCAATTCTTGCTTTTCCTGATGACTTGGCTTTTTTCTGACAGTCATTACAAAGCACAATTTTAGAAGGAATCATCTTCTTTTAAATGCAGACCGGTAATTAGAAGGAATAATGGGAACTTTCGGTATAAATATAATTTCACCCTCTAGTAGTGCTGGGCAGTATGACCAAAATTCTATATCACGGTATTTTTCAAAATTTTACCGGTTTCACGGTATTGGACGGTATTTTTTCCCCATGCACGAGTGGATGTTAACCACATTTTCCACTGCAATTACTGGCTAAGAATAACCTACTCCACTGTCCTGAGAATTGTATATTGTAACAAAAAAACATTTTAATGTGTACACAAGTATTAATCCAGGTTTGCATGGCCCCATAAAGTGATAGTTTTCAAGGGGGTGGCACTAATGAAGAGAAGGAATTAGGCTTGGGCAGTAATATGGTATCCCGCGGGATCTAAAAATAGCAACGGTATCAGTTTCAATACCGTTATACCGTCATAAAAACAATGCACTTATATGGGAGACAAGGATTAAATATTAAATATAATTTATTTAATGTCTAAAAATGCGTATGCGTGGTTGTAATCACGTGACAGCGTGGAGGAGAAAGAGAGAGGTGGGGAAAAATGGCGAGTCGCGCACCAAGTGACCTGGTCTCGAAAAAGAACACAACTTCTGCAGTTTGGCAGTATTTCGGGTTTCGACCGAACGAGAAGGGAGAGGCGGTATATACGGACGAGGCAATTTGCAAATTGTGCAACAAAAAGGTGACCGCGAGAGATGGAAATACCTCGATCCTAAGGTCGCATATACGAAACCACCATCCACTCACTGCTGCGAGGATGGACCCGAGTTCACTCAGTGCAACAGTTTCAACGCCTCCCGATGCAGGACCAACAACATCTAGGTCCACCGCCAGTACGCAGCTGACGATAATGGGGGCCTTCGGGAAAGCAACAAAGTACAAAACGGACAGTGTCCGTTGGAAAACCTGTACTGATGCAGTGACAAAATACTTGGCGAAGGAAATGGTCTCTTTCCACACAGTGGAAAAAAAGTCCTTTACGGACATGGTAAAGGTCCTAGATGCCCAGTACGAGCTGCCTGGACGGAAATATTTCTCACAAACAGCCGTCCCACATTTATATAGTAAAGTTAGAGACAATGTTCAAGTGCTGCTGTCAGCGGCAGACAGTTATTCCTTATCAACTGACATGTGGTCGTCAGTTAACATGACACCATATATGTCTCTGACTGTCCATACTATTACACCTGACTGGAAACTTGAATCCAAATGCCTCCAAACTACGTATTTTCCTGAGAGTCATACAGCGGACAATCTTGCTGCTGCGCTCGGAGCTGCACTTCAGGAATGGCAACTTGACGAGAAAAAACTTTCAGCCATAACCACTGACAACGCTGCCAACATTCATGCCGCAATCAGGTCCTTGCATTGGCCGTCACAATCTAAACTTGGCTGTCACAAATGGATTGCATGACCAGAGGCAAAAAACCGAGCGCGCCCTCGGACTATGCCGTAATATTGTCGGGGCCTTTTCACACAGCTGGCAACGTAAGCATGAACTCCACAAGAAGCAAGTGGACTTGGGACTCCCAAAACACAGTCTCATAACGGTAAGCATAAAATGTGCAGAGAGTTCCTCAGGGACAGGGGCTCAAATATAAAAAAAGGGGCATATATATATATATATATATATATATATATATATATATATATATATATAATAATATGCTTTGCATCACATAAATAAATTATATTAAAAGTAGGCTATATTAAAATAGAAAACCATTTTTTAAATTGTAATTTTTTTCCTGTATTTTTTATCAAATAAATGCAGGCTTGATGCGCATAAGGGACTTATTTAGCCTAAAATAAATGTACATGCAAATTTGACCAAATGGAATAATATACATTAATGGACTTATTTATTTATGCATTCATTCGTTTATTTAGGCCTATTTATTCATTCATTTGTTTATTTAGGCCTATTCATTCATTTAATCGTTTATTCATCATTCAGTAATTAATTCATCCATCCATCCGTCGGCAGGACTGCGCAACTCGCTGTGGCTCCAAACTGGCAATGGTGGAGCGCATCTTCGAGCAGGCCCAAGCGATCAGACACGTCCTGTCTGATGACAGAAGGAGCAGCCTGTCCGTGACCTGGCAGGACATGGACGTCTTGAAAGCTGTTCACAAAGCACTGAAACCAGTTGGTGACTTCACTGATATTTTGTCAGGAGAGAATTATGTGACCAGTTCCTGTATCCTCCCCATACTACAGCTCTGCAGGGACAATGTGTTGGCTGCTTCAGAAAATGACCTTCAGCTAACAAAGTCAATCAAAACTGGAATTCTAACAAAGCTGGAGGCCAAGTAAAAAAATATTGCGAAAATGCACTTTCCTCAACCCTCGTTACCGTGGAGGATGTGAGACGGATGATAACGCATTGGCTGAGACCAAGGCTGAATTACAGGCTGAGATCGTGAGCTTAGAGGCAGCAGGTCCAGTGGCCATCAGGGTGGAAGAGGGAGAGGCGCAACCTGCACCCTCACGAAAAAAGATGACTCTGGGAAGTATGCTGCAAAAAAAATCTGATGCAATGGCAGGTCCCGTCGGCATCGGCACCGTAGAAGACCGAGTCGGAGCTGAAATAACAGCCTACTGTTTGGAGCCAGTTACTCAAGGAGACGAGGACCCACTTCTCTGGTGGAAAAATGCTGCCGGGCGTTTTCCCCAGATGTCGCGAGTGGCACGAAAGTACCTGTGCGTCTGTGCCACAAGCACACCATCGGAGCGGGTTTTCAGCACCGCAGGTAAAGTTCTCGGTCCACAACGTGCCGTGTTAAAGCCGGACAAAGTAAACATGCTGGTTTTTCTAGCGAAAAATCTTGACTAGATTGATGCCACTTGCCATTCGTTCCTATTCGCACTGTGTTTATTTTTATTTATTTAATTGATTCAGGTATTTTTATTTGGTTTACGTTAAAAACAATATTGTAAAGAAGACTGGAAAGAAGTTTTTGTTTAGGAGTATTGCTTTGCAATACTTTTTATAATATGGATGATGTTTATGTTAATTCAACTCTGGTTGACTGTTGTGGGTCTATTTGCACTTTTTTATAAGCTGCTCTTCTTTGTTATTAAAAGTTGTTCAGGCGGTGTGATTTAATTTAATTGATTTGTGTGCACGTCTCCGCGCGAAAACTGTTCTGGATGTTTATGTTAATTTAATTCTGTTTGACTGTTGTATTTGCACTTTTTTTATAAACTGCCATTTGTTGCTAATAAAAGTTGTTAATAGTTGTTCTGCATGTTATTTTGTTATTGTTTCAGTATTAGTGTTTGATATTCAGTTTCTGAACGGTTTAGGCACAAGCCAACAGTTTGGTGACGCTGTCTGAGCCTTACGTCACATTTTTTTTATTATTCACGGTAATACCGTATACCGAGATAAAATAGGGAAGTTTGACGGTATCAAAATTTGGATACCGCCCAACCTTAGAAGGAATCACATTGCATGACAGTTGCAGTCAAAATATAGAGCCTTTTTATTGAACAAATTTTGCAAACAACTTAAACTAAAATTTTGACAACATATTTTCCACCATCCAAAGAGGCATTTAGACTCCAGAAGTGCTTGTCAAAAGTTGTATTGCACTGAACATGTCTTAGAAAAGGAATAGATAGTAAATATTATTTGTAAACCAACAACACTTTGTTACTGTTAAGTCTCTGTCCACTGACACGTTAGTGACTTTTTAAACAACTTTACCATCATTAAACTATATATATATATATATATATATATATATATATATATATATATATCCATCCATTGTCTCCCGCTTATCTGAGGTCGGGTCGCGGGGGCAGCAGCTTGAGCAGAGATGCAAGCGACGTACATCAGAACCCCCACCCTACCTGGCATTCACTCCCATACCACCATAATGTGTCAGAAGGCACGGCACGCACCCTGACCAAGTGGGGCATCAAAATAGCACATAAACCCACCAACAATCTGCGCATGGTCCTGTTTAATGCTAAAAACAAGAAATCGACAGCCGAAACACGAAACGCAGTTTATAGTATTCCATGCAATTCTTGCTCAGCTGTATACATAGGACAAACGTCAAAAAGAATTTCAACACGCGTACAGGAACATCGCAACGCTGTCAGAAGAAAGGACGCACTATCTTTGATATATGCACATACTAAATCGACAGGACACACATTCAACTGGGACAACGTGAAAGTAAAATTTAAGGCCAGTACAAAAAGCGCCAGAGAGTTGGCCGAGTCTTGGCTATCAGATGAAAATGCCATCAACAGACACTTGGACATAAACCCAGCATATGCCAACTTAAGAAGGACATATGCACTTTAATTTAACGATAAACCCCCCCCCCCCTTTTGATCATACGGACTTAGTCACCTCCACCCACCCCCCCCTGAATGTGTTGCTATATATTGCCTTTGATTCTTGTAAGTCTAAGCATTATCCTCTGATGAAGACCCCTGATAGGGGTTGAAAGCTCAGGAATAAAACTATTTTATGATACGTGATTCGTTTTTTCTCCCTTTGTGGATCTCCAACTGCAAATATATATATATATTATATATATAATATATATATATATATATATATATAATATATATATATATATATTTGCAGTTCGTGATTCGTTTTTTCTCCCTTTGTGGATCTCCAACTGCAAATATATATATATATTATATATATAATATATATATATATATATATATAATATATATATATATTTGCAGTTGGAGATCCACAAAGGGAGAAAAAACGAATCACGTATCATAATCAGGGGGGGTGGGTGGAGGTGACTAAGTCCGTATGATCAAAGGGGGGGGGGGGGGGGTATCGTTAAATTAAAGTAAAGTGCATATGTCCTTCTTAAGTTGGCATATGCTGGGTTTATGTCCAAGTGTCTGTTGATGGCATTTTCATCTGATAGCCAAGACTCGGCCAACTCTCTGGCGCTTTTTGTACTGGCCTTAAATTTTACTTTCACGTTGTCCCAGTTGAATGTGTGTCCTGTCGATTTAATATATATATTAAATATATATTTAAACTAATAACAATAAAATAAATAATAGTGCAACTTTGAGTAATAATACTATTACTTCGAGCCCAGGTACATTACACAGTATTCACCAAATAAAAATAAAATAAAAAAACAATTTATAATGCTATAATGCTATTTATGGTATAGCCCTATGGAATTGTATTAGGGCCACAGTGAAGAAAAAAAAAAAAACCTAAATGTCGAGAATAAAGTTGACGTGTTGACTTTATTCTCGACATTTCCACTTTAATCTTCTTTGTCCACATAACCAATTGCCACACGATGAACGTCCTTGTGAAATTAAAACTAGTTATAAACTTAGATCACGGAGTGTTCAGAACTTTAAAAAAAAATCTTTGTTATACATGTTTAATTATGCCATCCATTCAGGGTTGCGCCCATCCCAGCAAGCATTGTGTGCAAGGCAGGAGGAAATTCTGAACGGGGTGCCAGCACATCGCAGGGTGAATACGAGCAACACATACACTAGCAGGGTTAATATAGCAGAACAAAACCCAACATCCTACATGACTTTGAAAAGAAACTGAAGCACGCCAAGTAAATCCACCAGAAAAAAATGCAAATTCAAAGCGGGGAACACCCGGGACCCCATTGCTGCGAGGCAGCAGTGCAACTTCCACGCCACTGTGCCCCCACATGATTAGATAGATAGATACTTTATTAATCCCAAATTAATACCTGCTTTAATGCATTTCATCATGTAAATTATATCAAGTATCTATCTTAGCATTCTAAATGTTCAGGGAGCAGGAATATCATGAAGTGAATGTATTCTGTGCGGCGATTGCTGCCAGCGCCTCCTTAGGGAACACTTAACACAAAGCATTTAATGTGCTACATAACTTATTACGGGGTTTGAGAAAATCTAGTAAATTAGTTTACGACGATCTACTTTAATAACAAATTCCGAGAATAAAGTTTACATGTCGACTTTATTCTCGTCATAAGCATCGAGATTAAAGTCGACATGTCGTCAAACTATTACACAGTACCCAGGTACATTACGCAGTATTGAAAAAAATAAAACAAGTGCAACTTGGCTTGCAGTATTATCCAGTAGTATAGAAACAGTATTCACACATTTGAACATAATGGTCCACATCCGACCTTTTAAATCCAAAGTATCTCCAGACAACAGACGTGACTCCTTTTTCCAGCAGAACTTCTTCTGTGTCATTCATGTTCAACTTTATCGTCTGCTACAGCTTCCATTTCGGAAGGTTCTCTGTCCATTTTCACCGCGCAATACCTCCACTACTGCATGTACTCCATTGCTTGCTTGTTTAGTGGTGTGGCAGTTGAAAAGAGACCCCACGCAACACCTCCACTAACGCATGCACTCTGTTGTATGCGTGTTTAGGGGTGTAGCAGTGAAAAAGATCCCCCTTAAACAGTTTCCCGCTGCACCACAATCCAAACGTTGTTTAGGCAATTTAAACCAGTGTTGCGGTATAAGAAAAATCCATATCATAACAAAAATAAAAAACGGTTTTTGGTATGAACCGGTGTACCGCCCAGCACTACCCTCTAGCATATTCTGTAAAAAATGGTGGCTTCAATCAGATTTGAATGTAATGCTTTGATTTGTATTCTTATACCATTACAAAGTTTTGGATGGTTTAGATCGAAAGCAGCATCCTCTGAATCATAGTTTAATTTAACATATTATATACAGCATTGGCATTTACAGGCTGCATGTTAACGTGTTCCATGGAATGATCTCAGCATTTTAAACACTGTACAGATAAATCAGGTGAAAAGAAATCGTACCTGGAACTATGTACAATGTCCACTTCCTCTATGTTCCGTCCATAGGGGACACCTTTACTGAGCTGTACAAGTGTTTAAATTGACCAAGACAAGCTGTCACTCCTGGCCTGTGTTGTACCCAGGGCTTGAATTGGGCAGAAGGTCACACAGCTTATCAAACCTGCCCAAATCCAGTTGTGCCAAGTTTGTAGAGACTTACCCAAGAATACTCAAAGTTGGAATTGCTGCCAAAGGGGCTTCTACAAAGTACTAAATTAAGTGTATTTATAATGTTATAAATAGGAGATTTCAATCTTAGATTTTGAATAAATTTGCAAACCTTTCTGAAGAAGTTTTCACTTATGGGTTATTCAGTGTAGATTGATAGGCAAAAATAGCTAATTTATCCATTTCAAATTAAATCTACAATGCACTAAAACTTTCTGAAACCACAGTGTGTCTCTCTCTCTATCACCGGCCACTTTATTAGGTCAAACCGCTTGTTACTAATCAGCCAATCACATGGCAGCAACTCACCAGACGGTCTGGTCACAAACTGCTGATCTGTTGGGATTTTCACACACAATTATCTCTAGGGTTTACAGAGAATGGTTCGATAAATATTCAGTGAGCTGCAGTTCTCTGGGCAAAAAATGCCTTGTTGATGCCAGGGGCCAGAGGAGAATAGCCAGACTGACAGAAAGGCAACAGGAACTCCAATAAGCACTCGTTACAAGCAGGTGTCCATTCCCATTTAGTTTCCATTAGAAAAATTCATCCATCCTTCCATTATCCAACCCGCTATATCCTAACTACAGGGTCACGGGGGTCTGCTGGAGCCAATCCCAGCCAGCACAGGTTTGCAAGGCAGGAAACAAACCCCAGGCTGTGGTGGGCATTAGAAAAATCTCTTATTTAAAAAAATAAAATAAAATTAACAGAACTGCAGTCTTATGTGTTTTTTGTTTTTTCTTAAAGAAGAAAATTTTGAATTTTATAGATGTTAGCATGAAAAATGATAATAATAATGTTATTTAGATCTTCTGTATTCTAATCCTATGTTTGGGGCCTATACATTCATTTCCTTTACATTGTAAAACAGAGATTTTGCACTGCAGTATTTGTTGTCTGATGTAATTATATTTTGCAGTTGCAGCGGGTCACCTTACAGTAAATACATGAAGTAATGGTTTTTTAAATGTTGTCTTTTTCAGCTGGTCCGAGTAATGGTCTCTCCAGTCAATCCCCCTGGTGCCACCAGCAGCTGCCAAAAGTTTATGTACCACTGTGGTCTCCTGCAGCAGTTGTGCACAATCCTCATGGCTACTGGAGTCCCCGCAGACATTCTTACCGAGGTGAGACTAGACTCTAATTATTACCTTTAAATTCCTCATCTCCGCCATAAGAAAAACAAAACAAAACATCGACAACAGCAAAATAGACATCCACTGGAAATAGTTGACTACCATCAATTGAATTACTCGTATGAAGTATAATTTAGAATATTGTCAACAAGCAAATAGCAGTAAACAGATGCGATAAATGTTATTGGCAGGAGAAACAACTCAGTTTAGTTTGGCGTATAATAAATAGTAATTGTGTTTGTGTTTTCTTCTGTTTTAGACGATAAACACTGTGTCAGAGGTCATTCGAGGATCACAACTAAACCAGGACTACTTTGCCTCAGTAAATGCACCTTCAAATCCTCCAAGGTAAGCCTCGGACTTTTTAGTTCACTATTGCAATCTGTTTTTTCCTTTGAATTTTTAGTAAGAAGTGATCCTTCAGTCCCTATCTATCTATCTCTATCTAATGTTGTTGTAATGAGTGATATTTCCACTTTTGTGTTCTTTATGCCAATGTGTCGAAGCAAACATACATGGAGAGTCACATCAACCAAAGATCTTTTCATTCAGTGGTTTTGAGGTTTAGGCCTAGAGGACCCTCATGGATGTAGGCTTTTATCTCTTTCTTTTTTGCCTTTAATTGGTCTCATTAATTAGTTCTCAGGTGTACGAGTATTTTTGACAAATTGGCCCTTTTCTGTAGAGGTTGCTCCTTTAATTGTATTTATATACTGATGATTAGCAATGGGTAGTGCAGTCAACAGGCAATGATAATAAAACAGCAAATCATATGTAAAACTACACATCAACAGAATTAAATAAAGAATACAGAATGTTGCAGGGTTAAGCTATTGACTGGAGGTTGTGGTAGGTTTCGATGTGCCTTTGCTTTTTGGTAAAAGAGATAAGGCATCATAACCATTTAGACTGAGGAGACATGCAAGTAAGAATTTCATTGTATTGTATGCACATGGCAGTGAAGTTGAACTTGATAAGAGTTATGGTATAATAAACCTTGTCAAATTTAACCTCCTTGGTATTAACCCCGAATGTGACTTTGGCTTGGAATTCTATGCAGTTGCAGTTCGACTCAGGGTGACGTGTGATGATCTGCTTTATAGAGTTAAGCCTGAATCACTCTCGGGACAGCGTTTTGTTGCCTTCTTCTTCTTCTTCTTCTTTTGGCTGTTCCCATTAGGGGTCGCTACAGCGGATCATCTTGTTCCGTATCCTCCTGTCCTCGTCATCTTGCTCCGTCACACCCATCACCTGCATGTCCCCTCTCACCACATCCATAAACCTCCTCTTAGGCCTTCCTCTTTTCCTCTTAATTGGCAGCTCTTAATCCTTAGCACCCTTTTCCCAATATACTCAGCATCTCTCCTCTGCACATATCCAAACAAATACAATCTCGCCTCTCTGACTTTGTCGTCCAACCTGAGCTGACACTCTAATGTCCTCATTTCTAATCCTGTCCATTCTCGTCACACCCAATGCAAATGTTAGCATCTTTAACTCTGCCACCTCCAGCTCTGTCTCCTGTGCCACCATCTCCAACCTATATAACATAGCTGGTTTCACTACAGTCCTGTAGACCTTCCCTTTCACTTTTGCTGATATCCGTCTGTCACAAATCACTCCTGACACTCTTCTCCACCCACTCCACCCTGCCTGCACTCTCTTTTTCACTTCTCTTCCACAATCCCCGTTACTCTGTACTGTTGATCCCAAGTATTTAAACTCCTTCACCTTTGCCAACTCTACTCCCTGCATCCTCACCATTCCACTGACCTCCCTCTAATTCACACACATGTATTCTGTCCTGGTGGTCCTACTGACCTTCATTCCTCTTCAGGGACCTGCTCCATACTCATGCTACAGAGCACCTTTATAGGGACAGGGATGAGATATTGGGACAGCTTAGCTATTAGCTAAACAAATGAGCCTGATGGACTGAAAGGTCTCCTGTAATTGTCATTTTGTTGATGTTCACATGTATTCTGTCGTGGTGGTCCTACTGACCTTCATTTCTCTCCTCTCATATCTCCACTTCTCTGGGGTCTCCTCAACCTGGTCTCTACTCTCGTTTTTTCTCTCGTTTTGTTGCCATCTAGTTGATGAAAATTATGTCATATTGGGGGGAAAAAAAGAAGAATTTTTCTGTGCTTTCAGAAACTTTATGGTAACTCATTGATATTCACGAGTGAGGTGGAGCCTCCGATGGAAAACAAAAAGCCGTAAAGGCAGTTTTAGTATGCACCGATAATGAACCATCATTCGAATCGAACAATAGTGATGACGACATGAATTGGTCATCAGACATTGACACAAAACGTTTAACTGTTGATACGGCACTGTACAGCCAAACTGCCATGACAGGCCCGGTGAGTTTGTTTTGCATGATTACTGTGGTGGGACAGTAGCTGTGTGACATAAAGGCATAATGATTGCAATCAAGTGTAAGGACAAGCAGACCTTTAGCCCCCTCAGCACTGCTCACAATGAGGCAACTGTCAATGTTCATGTCGGGGTGGAAAATCTGATAGTCACTCCGCCTCGTGTTTTGGTAGCATACCATAGGACAAGGGGTGCGTCGATCATGTAGATCAGGAACTGACATTCTGCCCTCTCATATGCAAGCAACAGAAAAAATGATAAGAAATGTGCGAAAGAAACACACGTCTTCTGTCCTGATTGCAACTTGGGGCTGTGCGTTGATACTTTTTAAAACATAATCACATGAAAAACGGGTGTTTAATCTGCGTCGATACAGCAGTGGACACTCGACACAATCTTATGGTGATGTTTTAGTATTTACAGGTTTCTGTTACGTGTAATAAACTTGATTTTTCTTGTTAAAAAAATTCAGCTTTTTTGGCTCATTTTCTCCTGGGGTAAACGTAACTCTAAGGAGGCTAAAAGATTTTTGAAAGTGGTGTCCCTTACGGGTTGTGGTTTCTAGAGTGTTTAAATGATGTTAACACACAAGCTGGCTACGTTTGCTGATGATACTAAAGTACAGTAAGTGGAATGGCAGACAGCCTTGTCGTTACAGATGGACCTGCATTGCATTCAGATGTGGGCAGATTCATGGCAGAGGAAATGTAATGAATGTCAGGTCATTTTCTAACCCACACCAGGGTTACTTTTTGGGGAGCTGGAGCCTATCCCAGCTAGCATAGGGTACAAAGCAGGAACAAGCCCTCCTGGACAGGGCGCCATTCCGTGGCAGGGCAAACACACACACACACACACACACACAGGCCAATTTAGTGTCACCAGTTCACCCGACCTGCTTGTCTTTGGACTCTGGGAGGAAATGCGGACATGGGAAGAACACGCTTACTGTGAGGCAGCAGCACTTCCACTGCGCCACTGTGCTGGCCAAAATCTGATGAATGGCCTGTTTTAATTGTTCTGAAGTTTTAAAGGGTTATGAGGCCGACTCTCCATTTAAAAATGAGAATCTTCAGTTGTTGAAAAGAGCTTATCTGCTGTTTTTGTTCTTCACAGACCTGCGATTGTGGTTTTACTGATGTCTATGGTGAATGAACGACAGCCATTTGTTCTTCGCTGTGCTGTCCTCTACTGTTTCCAGTGCTTCCTGTATAAGAACCAAAAGGGTCAGGGGGAGATTGTTTCAACTCTGCTGCCATCAACCATAGATGGTAATGTTACTCTAGCCACTTATTTTATTGTAAAAGTTGGGAGCACGGGCAAATACAAGATAATTTACATCAGGGGTCGCCAACTCCAGTCCTGGAGGACTACCGTGGCTGCAGGTTTTCATTCTAACCCTTTTCTTAATGAGTGCCCTGTTTGTGCTGTTAATTAACGTCTTTTGAACTAATTGTAATTTACTTGCTCTTGAAGACTCGGACTCCTTAATTGTTTCTTTTTCCAATAATGAGATACAAAATGAGACAAAACAACTGGTGTCCATCATACAAGATCTGAACATAAAGAACGGTGAGGGTCTCAGGAATGTTGATCTGCTCAGGTCCTCAGTGCTCTTAGAAAGAGAAAATCAAAAATTTCAGAAATGTCTGCTAATGCAACACGACACAGAATTAAAGAACAAGTTTAATTAACGACAAGAATTGGCGCCTCATTAAGCAGCTGGTTGAGGTGAAATTAGTTGGAGTTTGAGGCCCTGACTTAGGTGGTCTTCTGTTGGCTCCCTCACTTCACATTTCATTTCTTTTTGGGTGCCATTTAAGGAAAGAAATGAAGCAGAGGAACGAGGAAGAAATTCATGGGAGCAAATCTTAAAAAAGCAATTCAATTAAAATGAATTCACAAGAAGTTAATTAGCAGAAACAGGGCACTCGTTAAAAAATGGTTAGAATGAAAACCTGCAGCCACGGTGGTCCTCCAGGACCAGAGTTGGCGACCCCTGATTTATATTAGTGTCTTATAATTTTTGTACTATTTAGAAAAATGTAAAATTAATCAGCGGATTGTTGTTTTACAGCCAACTCAATATCTGCAGGCCAGCTGCTTTGCGGTGGTCTTTTTTCCAACGACTCGCTCTCCAACTGGTGTGCAGCTGTGGCGCTGGCACACGCACTGCAAGATAACTTGACACAGAAAGAGCAGCTCCTGAGGGTACAGCTGGCAACAAGTCTTGGCAACCCACCGGTATCGCTGCTGCAGCAGTGCACCAACATCTTGTCACAGGTACGTACGCTGACACCGCGTCACAAAGAGGAACCTCCATGACTTTTGTGAACACTTGGCACTTGTAAGGGAACATTTTGCAGAAACTAGGAAGTTTTTGTTCACACAGAGAATCACAGACACATAGAATAAGTGACCAAGTAGTGTGGTAAACGGTAGGAGTTTATTGACCACTGTGACAGCAGGGGTCGCTGTTGACCCGTGAACCCCGCAGACAACACATCCAGACACCAGGTAAAATATAAGAAATTAATTTAATTTCTGTAATATTGTGCACAAAGCACCTCCACAATACTCAATAATACTATAATAATAACCAATAATCAATACAATAATAAATCCTCCTCTCCACCCAGCAGCTCTGCTGCACTTCCTCCCAACTCTGGCCCCGTCTGCTGGGTTTCCCACAGTCTTTTTTATAGTCCTCGACCCGGAAGTGCTTCTGTCCCTCGGTCCATGTGATTCCATAGCACTTCCAGGTCAGATGGAAACTCTTCTTTTTTTTCTTCAGCCCGGAAGTACTTCATTTCTTCCATCCCCTTGACGAGGTAGTACATCCGGGCTATAATAGAAACACTCGTGCCTCCTTGCAGCGTCCCCCACGGTATCTAGCAGGGCTGTGCAGCCGAACTCCATTGTCCATAATGCCCTGCGGGAATTCGAGGCACCTCCATGTTGCAGGGAGGACTCCCTCTAGCGGCCTGGGGGTGCTGGCCGGGATAAACTGTCGGCCATCCCTCACACCTCCAAAACTCGACGATATTATTTTGGAGGAATTAAGTGGCTAGGACTGGCGAGCTTTGGTGGGCTGAATGGTCTGCTGTCGTCTAGACTGTCGTGATGTTCCTAAAAACTATTTTGGCTACCACTATCCCTACATCATTTCTCCGTTGCTCGTTCACTCCACCATATAACAACTTGCAGTCTCTGACCTGAAAATTGATGCAGTGTTTGTGTGAAATGGATAAGTAGATCAGCAAGTGAAACTTGACAGAGACGAACATTATAGCCACGTACACGCCTGTGCGCACATACGCACCCCAGGGAGCACATTAAACGCTGGGGTGAGTATACTGTTGGCATACTCCCACTTGTTAGATAGATAGATAGATAGATAGATACTTTATTAATCCCAAGGGGAAATTCACAGGAGTGATCAATAAATAAAAATAGAATAATAAAAGTAGAAAAGTACACAAACACATACAGTCATACACAGAGCTGCTGAAAAGGCTACCACTCTCGGCGGCGCCGGAACTAACTATGTGATATGATGTTGTGAGCTCTGTTTAGTTTTCTTATAGAAATAAAGTTCTGACCAAGAGCCCCTTGTCCAGATTTGTTCACTTGATTTGACGTCGCTAGATTTAAGTGATTATTGAGTTTTTATAAAGCATAAAAATTTGTTGATCAGAACAGTAGCTGTCCATATACATTTTACCGCAGTTTACACTTCTCAAAAAAATGAAGGGAACACTTAAACCACACATTGGATCTTGACGAATGAAATATTCAAGTGGAAATTTTTTACTGAGTAATCCTGTGTAATGATGTAATGTAACAACGGTCAGTGGAAACCAAAATCGCAATCCCATTGAGGGTCGATTCAACACCACACCGAAAATCAAAGTCAAAAATTGAAATCCCAGACTGATCAAATGTGTGTTAATTTCATCACGGCAACTCCTTGTGTGACTCAGTAGTGTGTATAGCCGCCGCCATGCCTGTGTGCACTCCCGACAATGTCTGGCCATGCTCGTGATGAGATGGAGGATGGGATCCTGGGGGATCTCCTCCCAGACCTGAATCTGGGCATCAGTGAGCTCCTGGACAGCCTGTGGTGCTACTTGGTGGTGTCTGATGTATCAGTACATAATGTCCCAGAGGTTCTCAATTGGATTAAGATCTAGGGAATGTGTGGGTCAGTCATTGGCATCAGTGCCTTTGTTGTCAATGACCTGCCTACACACTCTGGCCACATGAGACTGGGCATTGTCAGTCGGGGCTCACTGCACCAGTGTAAGCTCTGAGGATTTATCCCGGTACCTAACTGCATGACAAAGTAATATTGCCTAGCGCATGGAGGTCTGTGCGAGTCTTAGAAGATATGCCTCCTCAGACCATCACTGACCCAGCGACCAACAGGCCACGCTGGATGATGTTTCAGGCTGCATAACATTCATCGTGGCATCTCCATACTGTTTCACGTCTACCACCTGTGCTCAGTTTGAACCTGCTCTCATTTATGGAGGGAACTGGGCGCCAATGGCGGAGCTGCCAATTATGTATTTTCTGGCAAAACCAAAGTTGTTCTGTGTTACAACACTTGCCTGTTACCTCATGGCACAGACTGAACTTCTAAATTTATTATTTATTTCTCTTCATCTCTAAACGCTGAAATACTTTTTTTATTTTAAATTGGTATTTCTGGTTGAATTATTGTCCTTTGCATAGTTATACATGAAAAACTAAGATGCACAGATGTATTATGGTGCCACTTGTAGAATGTCTGCATTTTAAGCAAAAAAATGGAAGTACATGATATAGGATTGTTGTTTTTATTTGAAGACGAAACTGAAACATCTATCTTTATTGTATATGGAATCTCACCAAAAGCATCCATTAACTGCATACGTTAAGGAGGCCAAAAGGAGGCTCAACTAAGTATTGATGTCATATCTCTGTTGGGGTGCCCACATTTATGCACCTGTCTAATTTTGTTATGATGCATATTGCATATTTTCTGTTAATCCAATAAACTTAATGTCTCTGCTGAAATACTACTGTGTCCATAAGGTATGTCAGATATTAAAAGGAAGTTGCTACTTTGAAAGCTTAGCCAATGAGAAACAAAAATCCAAAGAATGAAGAGGGGTTCCCAAATATTTTCATATGACTGTATATTTTGTATTCAAGAAATATTGGCTTCATCTAGCAATAGTAAAGTTAATGGGTGGGTGGGGGGGGGGGGTAACATTTGCAAAAGCATTTAGTCGAGCTCAGGCTTCAGGGCTCTGTGACCCTGACATTACAGCCACACACGGCTAATTTTAAATTACAAGTTAAACTAACTTGGTGTGGGTGCAATGCCAGGACATTTGGAGAAACACCCATGTAGATAGACACTGGGAGAATATGCTGACTCCTCATGGGTGACTACCCTGTACTGAATGTGAAGCTAGGATTCTAGATCCATGAGGCAGCAGTGCTAACCACAATGCTGTCATTCCCTAAACCTCAGCTATATAAGGGAGGACTTCTGTTTAACTGTATATGGGCACCTGCAAAGAAACTTCAAACTATCCACCGACCAACTGTTCTTCTTTCAAGGTAAACTTGTATGCCAGTCACTGAACTAGGGTTGTGTGGTATACTGACACTTATAGTACAGAGCAACCCAAATTTTAAAGTGGTACAATATCAGCATTTTGGGAGTTTTGGTACTGTAAGTAAATGTCGTTTTTCTTCTCAATCATTTTCCCCGTCCCCAACAAACATTACTACTGTTATTAAATGGCATGTTTTGTGAAGTCAGAATTTCACAGGGATATATTGCTTTGACCCCCAAAATTCCCCCATCTGCCCCCCACATTGCTTCAGTTTGATTGGAACTTCATGGGTTCCTCACAGCCCTTTTGTGATTGGGACTTCACTGGGGAAAATAATCCCTTTTTGAGATCTGGAGTTCATGGTTATCAGTAGGGAGGCCTCGGAGTATCAGGCTTCAGTGCTTTTGTGCCCCCTTATTGCGTTGATGTCATCGGGACTTCATGGGGACACCCACCCCCTTTGCGATTGGAACTACACGACTATCAAGAATGAAGCGGCGTGTAGTTAAACGCGAACAGGCAGCACACCAGGAAGGCCGGAGAAAGATGGGTTTGAATTGGGGATTTGGAGTTATCAGTTATCTGCATTAGAGCCATTTTGGTACCGTTACTGAAGTCCAAAAACTGATATCGATACCAAAGTCAACTCTACACTGACCACAACTATTCCATTTGTTAAATGAGGAGTCCCCAGTGTGATCTCTCCACCATTCAAAACTTTCAACTTAATCAGTGACCAAATAACACTTTTTAAATACCATTACAAGTCCCTTCATAACAGTTAGGGATGTTAAGGTTAGGAGCAGTCACTGATACAACACATTGCTTTACCCACCAGCTCCGATTAGGACCTGAGTGCAGCCATGCTGAAGAACCAATGCCCCCAGGTCCAGAGTATAATTCTTGAAAGCCCACAGGGTAAGAGTAAATCGTTTCATTTTGAGTTAAACTTGAAAAGAGAAGTCTGCCATTTTTCAAATTGAATTTCTGTATATTCATTTTCCAAAGTTAGAGAAAGAGGTTAGGAGCAGGCGTTGATGGAGCGTATTCCTGCACCCACCACATGACAAACTAGCTCAGGATCCCAGATTAGGACCCCCAGTGCAGCCATGCAACATGCGACACCTCAGACCACACTAGTTCAGATGGAATGGCACAGTGTGAGCTTATGATGGCTAGAGTGCCAGTTCTGCCACCAACCCCCAGGTTTTTCCCTGCAGGCTGGTGGGCCTACATGCAGCACTGGATGCAGATTAACGTCATACCCAGGGCAGAGCAATTGCATGTTAAGGACCTTGCTTAAGGGCCCAACAAAAGTAGAGTCACTTTTGGCATTTATGGGATTTGAACCTGCAACCTTCCGATTACCAGTGCAGATCTCTAGCTTCAGAGCCACCACTCCGCCTAAGCAGGTACCCAATTAAATTAAACAGACGCCTCCTTTATTTTTAAACTGCTATTTTATAACCTCTGAACAAGAAGGTGCCAGTCCATCACAGGACCCACTTACGCCACCTGAGGATTCTAAGTTTCCTAAGATTCTGTCCGATACCTGCCTTGATCTGCCCTTTTCCTCCTTTGCAGTGAAACTATGGTGTTTAAAATTTCAGAAAAAGTCAGCGGTTGATCCAACTTATTTGCAGTTGAAGTCTGAAGTTGCAAATCATATAGCGACATGCGGGCACTCGTAGTACAACCACCATCAACCCAACATGCCAACACAATACACTGGCCAGTTTTGTGAAGCTGATTTGGGTATCTGCTTAAACAAAGTAATGACAGAATGTAGTTGTAGCTGCCGAAATATAAGGTGTTGTCAAGCACCATGGTTAAAACGCGTGTCAAAAGAATTCTCGCAGTCCAAAAGTTCGTTTTAAAATATTTAGTGAAAGTTAAAAGCAAATAATCCACACAAGAATAAAAGAGAAAATAATTACACATGTAGAAAAAAAGGAAAAAATGTATCTTCTATAAACTTAGCTTTTCTTGAAAAACTTATTCTTTTTAAGTTAACTAACTTATTAGTTATTTCTATACTTAAAGGTCTTAATTTCTTCTTCTGTACGCCTTGACCGTGCGATACGGTACTTAAATAAACAAGTTTTGTTTACGTGTTACTTCACGCATTCAAAGAACCCGTAGGTCTTAAAGCAGAGTCACGTGCGCGATCACGGTTAAAAACCGCATGCCTCTACACCTTACACATGGCAAGGCTGTCACTAACTGAAGAATAACGTTTACTCCAAGCTGTTAGAAATGGCAAGAATATACCAATACAATTCTATTTACGAGAGTTATAGGAACCTCCCATAGATTATGCATTGTCATCTTTCTTATACAACTAGGAAAATGGCTCTTACAGTAGTTTTGCTTGCTAAAAAATAATATAATAATATATAATATAATAATAATATTAATAATATATAATATAATAATCTGTGAATTTCCCATTGGGATTAATAAAGTATCTATCTATCTATAATAGTATAATGTATATATAAAAAAATTCTTTTTAAAAACCACACTTATATTAAATTAAAAAGTAAACAAGTCTGTCATGCATCACTCATAAAATAAAAGCGTGGGTGCTTTTCATCAATCAACATTCAAAAAAACACTTCTTAAAATCTTAGCAAAAGCGCCCACGCTTTTATTTTATGAGTGATGTATGAGAGACTTATTTTTTACTTTTTACTACACTTTTTAATTTATTATAAGTGTGGCTTTTAATTTTTTTTATATATACATGAATTATGAATTATTATTATTTTTCAACTTTTTAGAATTGGGTTTGTTTTAGTATAATTTTGTAATCAATATTTTAACACTTCCTTTAATATTTCTAGCCGTTGCTAGCGCCATCTATTGGTGAAATCTTGAACTATTCTTCATGTGAAAATTTCATTTCTTAGTTAACATGGATTAATTGATCAATTAGTGAAACTGATTATTGATTCATGCATTGTCATCGGAAGTGAGTAAGTGTGCAAAATTTGGATAATAGGAAGTGGGTTAAATATCGATTACAAGATTTGTAAAGTTAAAATAAGCGTGGTAATAATGAAAAGATGCAATGCCCAACTCATTGTCACTGATGCGCCCGTGTTTAAGTTTTTTCTCTCATTCCAAATTATACTTGTTAATTGGTGACTGTAAATTTGCTCTTGTGAGTGTGTGTTGTTGATCCTGATGATTTCTTGCCTGGTAAGGCATTGGCTCCCTGTGTTCCTGTCACTAAATGTGCAGACAAATGGTGGCAAAGTGGGTTCACATCGACTGCTCTCGTTACACAAATTAACAGGGCCAGTCCACATTATTCCAGGAGTCTGTGCTCACCAGTGTCTGTCTGCAGCTCCATGTAAGTTCTTTTGCCCTTCATGCTTACAGAGTGGCCTTGTGAACGCCAGGCCACTTCTCAGTGTCTGCAGTGTAGATTTTCTTTGCCATATGAGACACGATGGCAGGCTTGTCAATGTGTGATGAGTTTAAGTGCGCAGCTTAAACGGCAATCTCTCTGTAATTTTCAGGGCGATAAGATCACCCGGAAGGTAAGTTTGTGTTTGTGCAGCAACACCTGAGTGAACTTACAATGAGCAGGGTGCTCCTTTGTGGTTTTGTTTGGCCGCACTAATTTCTGCCTGTGGTATTATTTTTCTAACCTGCTTGGCTTTCTGGGCACACTTTTTTTTTTATGTTTCACTGTGGCAGCATTTAACTTTTGATTCTGGGAGAGGAGCTGTGCATTTTCAATGATTATAACTCTTTTGCTTTCACCGTACCGAGTCTCATTCATTTGATTTTCCTAATGATGGACAGTTTAGAGCTGGTGACATTTGGATCCTTCAAATCGCTTCTGGTATCAAATAGAAGGTAGTGGACAAGGGTTACCGTTGGATTAAAGCTTTTTGCTTACATTTTCTGTTTAGCAAAAGCCTTGATTGTATAATGCTGACTACAGTGCAATTACGTTTGTTTTAAATGTTCTTGATTTTGTTTCACTGTGGCAGTCCATGTAATGATTCTTTTTATAGTACTGATGTTGTAACACTTGATACAATCAGTCTGTGTGCTTTTTGTTCCGTTCATGCACTTTGTGAACTTATTTTCCTATATAAGATGGTGATAGAGTTCTTCATTTTCTCCATTTATTAATGGCCAGTTCAATATGGCAGACTCAGTCATTCAGAGAAGTCCAGACGTATGCTATAAACTCCTCAAACCTGCCATGTCATTGTGACGAAATGAATGAAGACAATTCTGATTTTTGTGAAAAGTGAGCTGGTATTGTAGCTGAGCAGTCCTTTTTGCCCAAGACACACTTACTGACCTTTGGTTTATCTTTGATTCTTTTCACAGCACTAGTCATTTTTTCCCAGGGTAACACAGGTGCTTCCGTGCTTTCCGTCCATTCTGAAGTCTTGATTTTAGAGGTGCACAAACACGGAAGTTGTGCCCGGGTACCTTAAATAGAAAGGACAGATAGAAGTGAGAGAGAGAGTGTCACAGCAGGAACAACTAAAGAACAAAGTGGGCGTTGGGACAGCAAGACATCTGACCAATTTGTGCATTCAGAACAACAAAGTCCCATCCAGTCAGTGACTAATTGATCGAGGGCTTCAGCACAAAGATAAACTTGTGACCCACTAGAATTGTGATCTAGTCCTGGGGTCCTGGTGGACCACCATGGCTGCAGGTTTTCATTCTAACCCTTTTCTTAATGAGTGACCTGTTTTTTTGTAGCCTCAGTTGCCTGTTCTTAGCTGACAGGAGTGGCACCCAGTGTGGTTGTCTCCTGCTGTTGTAGCCCACCTGCTTCAATGTTCAGCATGTTGTGTGTTCAGAGCTGCTCTTCTGCATTCCTCGGTGGTAACGAGTGCTTATTTTTGTTACTGTTGCCTTTCTGTCAGCTTGAACCAGTCTCGCCATTCTCTTCTGACCTCTGACAGCAACAAGGCATTTTTCGCCCCTTTTTATTGGACCATTCTCTATAATCCCTAGATACGGTTGTGTGTGAAAATCCCAGTGGATAGGCAGTTTATGAAATACTCAGACCAGCCCTACTGGCACATCAAGGTCACTTCAGTCCCCTTTCTTCTCCAATCTGATGCTCGGTTTGAACTTCAGCAGGTTGTCTTGACCATGTCTCCATGCCTGAAAGCACCAGGTTGCTGCCATGTGATTGGCTGATTAGATATTTGCGTTAACAAGCAGTTGAACAGGTGTACCTAATAAAGTGGCCAATGACGTGAAGAAGCAACTTTGACTTAAAATACCAAATGTCTCCTTTAATAGACACGTGTGTAGCTACAATCTTTCCAGTTTAAAGGTAATATGCCATCTTATTTATTTCAACTCTGGTATATTAATAATTCTTTGCATTTACAGTTAGGTCCATAAATATTTGGACAGAGACAACTTTTTTTCTCATTTTGGTTCTGTACATTACCACAATGAATTTTAAATGAAACAACTCAGATGCAGTTGAAGTGCAGACTTTCAGCTTTAATTCAGTGGGGTGAACAAAACGATTACATAAAAATGTGAGGCAACTAAAGCATTTTTTTAACACAATCCCTTCATTTCAGGGGCTCAAAAGTAATTGGACAAATGAAATAACTGGAAATCAAATGTTCATTTCTAATACTTGGTTGAAAACCCTTTGCTGGCAATGACAGCCTGAAGTCTTGAACTCCTGGACATCACCAGATGTTGGGTTTCCTCCTTTTTAATGCTCTGCCAGGCCTTTACTGCAGCGGCTTTCAGTTGCTGTTTGTTTGTGGGCCTTTCTGTCTGAAGTTTAGTCTTCAACAAGTGAAATGCCTGCTCAGTTGGGTTAAGATCAGGTGACTGACTTGGACATTCAAGAATTTTCCACTTCTTTGCTTTAATAAACTCCTGGGTTGCTTTGGCTGTATGTTTTGGGTCATTGTCCATCTGTATCATGAATCAATTTGACTGCTGTATTTAGCTGGATTTGAGCAGACAGTATGTCTCTGAACACCTCAGAATTCATTCGACTGCTTCTGTCCTGTGTCACATCATCAATAAACACGAGTGTCCCAGTGCCACTGGCAGCCATCACACTGCCTCCCTCCACTGTGTTTTACAGGTGATGTGGTATGCTTTGGGTAATGAGCTGTTCCACGCCTTCTCCATACTTTTTTCTTGCCATCATTCTGGTAGAGGTTCATCTTGGTTTCATCTGTCCAAAGAATGTTTTTCCAGAACAGTGCTGACTTTTTTAGATGTTCTTTAGCAAAGTCCAATCTAGCCTTTCTATTCTTGAGGCTTATGAGTGGCTTGCACCTTGCAGTGCACCCTCTGTATTTACTTTCATGCAGTCTTCTCTTTATGGTAGACTTGGATATCGATACGCCTACCTGGAGAGTGTTGTTCACTTGGTTGGCTGTTGTGAAGGGGTTTCTCTTCACCATGGAAATGAATCTGCGATCATCCTCCACTGTTGTCTTCTGTGGACGTCCAGGTCTTTTTGCGTTGTTGAGTTCACCAGTGCTTGCTTTCTTTCTCAGGATGTGCCAAACTGTAGATTTTGCCACTTGTAATATTGTAGCAATTTCTCAGATGGGTTTTTTTTCTGTTTTCGCAGCTTAAGGATGGCTTCTGTCACCTGCATGGAGAGCTCCTTTGACCGCATGTTGTCTGTTCACAGCAAAATCTTCCACATGCAAGCACCACACCTCAAATCAACTCCAGGCCTTTTATCTGCTTAATTGATAAGGACATAACGACGGACTTGACCACATCTGCCCATGAAATAGCCTTTGAGTCAATTGTCCAATTATTTTTGAGCCCCTGAAATGAAGGGATTGTGTTAAAAAAATGCTTTAGTTGCCTCACATTTTTATGCAATCGTTTTGTTCACTCCACTGAATTAAAGTTGAAAGTCTGCACTTCAACTGCATCGGAGTTGTTTCATTTAAAATTCATTGTGGTGATGTACAGAACCAAAATGAGAGAAAAGTTGTCTCTGTCCTAATATTTATGGACCTAACTGTATATAGTGCCTTTCTCACTACTCAAAGCACTCAGCAATTGCAGGTTAAGGCCCCAACAGAGCGTTTACGGGATTCGAACTGGCAACCTTCCGATTGCCAGTGCAGATCCCTAGCCTCAGAGCCACCACTATCCACTATCTTCTTCAAATGTAGGTGGTTGTTCTTGGCGTTTTCCTTTTATTTCCTTTGGCATCCTTACTAACTTGTTATTCTGGTAACCCCATCTACGTGTGACACTAAAGTTAACTTGTTGGCAAATTAAAGACATTTCAAATGGCTTTATGTATCCTTAGCTTGGATATTCCAATGAATTTAAAACTTTTTTGAGATAATGTGTTGTATTTCTGGAAAATGCTCTGACGAGCATGAGATGAAATGTGCACAATGCAGTAGTTTCCACATTGTTTTTAATTTTAATTTCTTTTAGGGCAGCAAAATCCAGACAAGGGTGGGCTTGCTTATGCTGCTGTGCACCTGGATGACTAACTGCCCCATCGCCGTCACCCACTTTCTGCACAATCAGCCCAACGTCCCTTTCGTATCCTTTGTGAAAGAAGTGACATTGTGTCAGGTCTGTGACTGCATTTCAGTTAAGGAGAATATTGTGATTGGGGGGTTGTGTGTGCATGAGTAGATATTTCTGTACTGAATTTAACATAAACTATGTAACATTTCAAATGTATGAGTATAATTATTCAGATGTTGTTGGCACTTTAATTATCAATGTGTAAAGCTTTCCAGCAGTCCTAGGTGTTAACGTAATCATCATATGTGGATGTGTGTTTGTGGGTATCTGCTGCTGTAATACTTTTATTATGTTTTTTGGAGGATCCTGAAAAACATTCAAATAATTAAATTACAATTTTAGTTTGGTCAAAGAAAAAATACACTAATTGAATCAATAAAATTAATCATAATGGAAGAGTGAATACCTTTCCTGTCACCTATGGCACAATCTGGGCATTAACTGTTATTTTTAAGAATGTTTTCAGCCACTTTTTTCAGATGCTTTAGCTTTTAATAATAATGAATTACATTTATATTGCACTTTTCTAGCTACTGCGAGTGCTTTACTTAGACAGAGAAGAGCCACTTCAACCTCCACCATCGTGCAGCATCCACCTGGATGATGCAGTGGCAGCCATTTTTACACCTGGACACTCACCACACATTAGCTACTGAGACAGGGAAAGACAGGGGGTGATTAGGAGCCGAAGTTTATTGAGGCAGAGGTGGGCATTTTAGTCAGGACATCGAGTACAACCTACGTTTTTCAAAAGGTGCCCAGGGATATTTATGACTACAGTGGGTCAGGACCACACTTTTACTTCTCATCTGAAGGATGGCACCATTTTTTATTGCAGTCTGTCCCCGTCGTGGCATTGGGATTCATACAGAGACAACAGTGTGAGTGCTCCCTGCTGGCTTCACCAACACCTCTTCCAGCAGCAACCCAAGCTTTTTCTAGATGGTCTCCTATTCAAGTACTGGCTGGGCCCAAACATGCTTTGCTTTAGTGGGATGATCTGTCCTGAAGTGCAGACGGTGTGGCTGCTGGCGTTAAATGTGAATAGTCAGTCACCTAAGACAGTATTTTGAAACCAGTGTGCCGCTGCCCAGTGGTATACAGTGACAGCCACCCAGGTATGTAGTGTATATGATAGTGTAGCACACCTGTGTCCGAACCTGAACAAGCTCCACAGGTGGTCGAGAACTGGTCTTGCTGGAGAAGCTAGCATTAAAGCCGCCCTGTGATCGCTCTGTTGCAAGACACCTGATGCATTTCCTTGTTGCTAGAGTCCATCTGCCAGGGTGGGGTGAGTAGTCACCAGTGAGCCTCACAGGGCTGGTGGATAGTGGGCATGTGAGTTGCCTGTGAAGCAAGGAGAGGCTGGCAAAGGGATGAAGCAGATGCCACCAAAGTGCTCACTTAGTGCCGTGTCTGCAAATGCTAATCTCGAAGCTGCTTTTTTTACTGGCTTCTCTGAACTAGTGCGGTGCTGAGGTGGCACCCGTTGCATGGCTGCACTCGGGTCCTAATCTGGATCCTGAGTTGGTTTGTCATGTGGTGGGTGCACCAATGTGCTGTATCAGCGCCTGCTCCTAACCTCTCTGGTAGTCCTGCCCTGTGGACAGTTGAACACATGTTTGAGATAAAATCTGTTTGTGGTTAGTAGAACCTTATTATATTATGTGCCTTGGGGTGGTTGTGGTTACAGAAAGTTTGCCACCACAGGAAAAAAAGGTTGGGAAACACTGGCCTAGGGGTTCTGCTAACTGTTGTAAACAGTCATGTAGGAGAACATCATGGGTAAGTATTAGATGAAAATGGGCCTCTCGTATTTCTTGTCTTAAATCTGGGCATGTGGCAATATTAGAGTATTGAACGTTACTGAACAAATAGACTTACTGTGTTATAAAAAGTACTAGTAATAAATCGGGCCTGCATTCTGCCAAAGCTTTGGGTTTTCTTGTGGAATGGCTAACACTGTACATACAGCAAGAGAGAAGAATGATAGACTGTTGTATTTTAAAGTTTTTATTTGTTCCAAATCTGGTTTTATAGTATGACCAACAAAGTGAACAAAATTACAAAATATATAAAGGTTATACATTTGATTCCATATATCTCGGAAACAACTAAAATTTGCAATTACATTCCACACTAAAGAGAGAAATTTATAAAAGACTGACGACTTACAGTTGAACTTGTTCAGTGCACTTTGCAGAGATTTGTTTTCATGTTGACATTTTTGACTTTTTCTGTTGATCGATAATCGAAACATCCAAACTGGGAACTCAATGGTTCAACTTCCACAGAGGTGAACACTCTTTATATATGCACTGTGTATTTATTTATCTGTCTATTGAATGGGAGAGAATAAATGTAATGAAATTGTACATGAAGCAAAATCTTTCATATTAAATATTTTTTTGTTTGGATCTGCCATTTTATAATCTGATTACAGGGATTTTAAAACTGCTGTGTTTTTAGTCGTAATTTGACATTGATTTCCTTAGCTTTTTAATGTTAGCTCACAGGCCAGATTGCAGAAAATCTGGGTGAAGATGAGCAGTTGGTCCAGGGCTTATGTGCTCTTCTGTTGGGAATCTGTATCTTCTACAACGACAACTCACTGGAAAATTATACCAAGTAAGGCTTTGCTTTTAAAACTCCTGTCTCTGTGCATTGAATTTTGTTTTCTTTTGGTTGCTCCCATTTAGGGTTGCCACAGCAGATCATTCGTCTCCATCTATCCGTGTATTTCACATCATTTTCTGCCACACCAACTGCCTTCGTGTCCTCCCTGACCTCATCCATAAACCTCTTTTCCTCTTGCCTGGCGGTTCCATCCTCAACATTCTTTTGCCAATGTACCCCTCATATCTCTTCTGCACCTGCCCAGACCATCTCAATCTAGGTTCTCTCACTTTGTGACCAAACTGTCATACCTGGGTTGTCCCTCTAATATACTCATTCCTAATCCTGTCCACCTTCATGAAGATCATAGTATCTTCAAACTCCACCACTTCCATCTCTTTCCACTGTCTTTTTGTCAGTACCACTGTCTCCAAACCATACAATGCTACTAGTCTCACTACCATTTTATAGACCTTCTCTTACACTCTTGCAAGTACTCTTCAATCACAAATCACTCCTGCTGCTCTTCTCCATATTGTCCACTCTGCCTGTACTCTCTTCTTCACCTCTCTGCCACACTCTCCTTTTCCTGAAGAACCCAAGTATTTAAAGTAGTTCTACACACTATAAGTCGTATGTAGCCAGTCACCTCTTCCGGCTGTTCTTTTGTCTGCTGCCTTAGTGGTACCCTGCCAATGGAGAGCAAGACCACCACTCTGTGAATACGCTGTGATTTGTGTGGCTAAAATGGAGTGCAGTACAAACAGACTTTGTAATATCTTTAATATTGTTTCTTTATCAGTATGCTGCTGCTGGAGTATGTGAATTTCCCCATGGGATTAATAAAGTATCTATCTTATCTATCTATTGTAAGGAGGAGAAGGCATTTGTCAAAGTGGAGGTTGCACCACTTATAAAGATTTAAAACAATCCGGAAATTCATAAATTGCTATTGTAAAATATTACAAAATTGGGTACTTGTGTGTTATAACCCTGCCACAGGCAACAGAAAAACAAGAATACACAAAATTTGATTTTTAATTACTTGTGAAACATTACTTCTGTTGCAAAGTTTCTAATGTCATTGAGTATAACATTGAAAGGGTCATCGATATGGAGAAGTGCTGTCTGGGTTATAACACACGAGTGCTGAAAATTTGAAAAACCTGTTGTGGGTTGTAGATATTTTTGGCAAAATTCTTCCAGTATCTATTGTTTTTTAATACATTTGCTGGTGTAATAATGGCAAATGCCTTACCAGTCAGGGCAGAATATCAATTATAAACTTTTTAAATTCAGTTCATTTTAATTCAGTTTTATTGTCCCAAGAGAGAAATTTGGTTTGTTATTACTAACATGGATGAAAATGTACAGTATTTATAGTCCATAGTAAAGATTCTCATCTGTAAGATGCTGCAAGGATGAATCGAAAACAGAAAAAGAATAAGAGTAATAATTTAGAATAGTAAATGAATAATAAATCATGAATAATTTAGATTAATAATGTGAGCTGTGTGTTTATTTTTGCTTTCCACAGATGCCGTTACTTTTGCTGCTTCACTCATTGACACTGGTAGATTGTCTGCGCGTATTTGCTGATCCTGAATAAACTGCCATGTCTTCCTAACTTTGTTTTCTTTGTCCTTGTTCCCTGTCATCCTCCAAAACAGAGAAAAACTTAAACAGCTAATTGAGAAAAGAATCGGCAAGGAGATCTTTATTGAGAAATTGGGATTCATCAATAAGCATGAACTGTACTCTCGAGCAGCCCAGAAACCACAGCCCATATTTTCTAGCCCAGAGCAAATGCTGTTTGATCACGAGTTTACGAAATTGGTGAAGGAACTAGAAGGTGAGCCAACCAAATCTAGAAACTTCTTAAAAAAGGTTGTCTGTTGGTAACATATGTGCACATAAGAGATATTCGAGTAGTAATATCCTAATATTTATGGATTATGAGCAGTGTTTTAAGACTAGCATATAATTTCATTTGGTCATGGTTGTTGATTTTGGGGCATGATCCATCTTCAAACATCACATGGATTACCAACACAAAATTCTTTCAAGCTCTTTCAAAGTCTTTCAGTTGTTTCAAGCACATGTTGGTAAGGTGTCATTCTGTATTTAGGGATACTGCATCATTATACATTTTAGAAAGATTAAAAGAGCTGAGCCTTTGCAGTTTAAGGAAAAGAATATTAAGAGGAGACCTGATTGAAGTTTTTCAGATTATGAAAGGAGTCCTGTGGATCGAGATGGTGACTTTAAAATAAGTTCATCAAGAACACGGGGACAAAGTCGGGAACTTGTGAAGGGTGAACTTCGCACAAACATTAGGAAGTTTTTCTTTACACAAAGAACCACAGACACTTGGAATAAGTGACCAAGTAGTGTGGTAGACAGTAGGACTTTAGGGACCTTCAAAACTGGACTTGATATTATTTTGCAAGAATTAAGTGGAAAGGACTGGCGAACTTTGTTGGGCTGAATGGCCTCTTCTCCTCTAGATTGTTGTGATGTCTCTTGTGGTAGAAATGTAACATCTCTCTATTATATAAAAAAAAAAATCCTGTGACGAAACAAGATTTTTTTGAAGAGATTTTCCCATGAGACTTTGGCCAAGAGATTTTTTCAAGTCCTGCCCTCCTCTCAACCATATTCAGCCACGCACATGGTACTCTCACCTCTCATTCATGTGAATGCTTTTGACAGACACAGTTCTTGCTCACTCAGCTGTTACAAATTTTAATGTTTTCCTCACCTTAAATTCCCAATTAAAGAAGACATATTATGTCCAAATCTTATTTAAGAACTTCATCACGAAGGGTTGTCAACAGTAAAAATGAGTACATGGGCAATCCTAGCACCAAGAAACGATGAAGTCAAACGAATTAACGCCAGAAATGTTGATCGGTTACACGCCAAGTTGCTTAAATGCGTATCAATAGACTCTGCTGAAACAGTTGATGATGATGGTGCGGAAGATGAAAACATCAACTTACAATATGACAACGAATATCTACAACCGTTAACACCGTCTGGTCTTCCACCGCACGAATTACTGTAGAAAGAAGGATGTATCCAAGAAAGGTAATGTAGTACATCTACAGGGGATAACATTAGACAACAAAGGAGATCTTGATATGCCATTCGTATTAAAACGTTTACAGTTTCCTGTTAGAATAACTTTTGCAATGACAATTAACAAATCTCAGAGCCAACCATTCACAAAAGTTGTTTTATTTAATAGAGAGGAAGGAAATTCAATCACGGGCAGTTGTCCCGAAGATGAAAGTCCAAACACAGAATCAAAATTCAATGTAATATTGATGAAAATTGAATTAAAAAAATTGCTTTTACTGAAGTTTACAGTAAAAGTGTTAGTTTAAAAAGTAGTTGTGTGAAAATTTCAAAGCCAAACGGAACGAAATCGTATTAAGCAATGAATACCTCTAATGCAACATGAAAAATAATTTAATTTCAAATTATTACGTTTTACCATTTTTTAATATGGTTAATTACTCGCTGTAATGTAAAATAGTTCTAGTATGCATATGTTACAATTCCCATGAAAATAACAATCTGTTTAAATTGCACATCCACATCCCCATACGTGAGCGATAGAACTGTAAAGAGGCAGGTGTGTAGTGCAGGCCCAGAGGTTGGCATGCAAAGCCTCTTAGTCTTACTAAAGAAAGAAACATCCTCTAACAGGACAAATCAGATATCAGGCAGGAGAAAAGCTGCTCATGGTATCTTTTAATTACTACTCGGCAAATGTGCTTAGAGGGAGCATTCTTCGTCTATTACACATGGTCAGAATGATCAGAAAAACAAAGAATAGAGGTTCATTTTATAAACTACTAGCTGTCCCCCACGGTTCCGCCTGCATAGTAGTGAAACAGGACAGACTTTAAAAATCAATAAACAAATAGGTATTGCTAGCTAAGCGGAGGCAAGGTACACTCCAAAACGTGGCCAGAGGTAGACCGATTTGAATGGAGGCTGACATGTGAGTGAGGAGGTCCCTGCCTGGCTCCCCACTCCTGATGTTACGCCCCCCCAAGCTTTGGCCCACAGCCTCTGTCTTGGATTTGAACGAATATATCGCTCCTGCAAGCAAACTATGATGCTTAGCGCGATGAGAGAAGTCGCAAAATCAACTGGAATGTTCAAGCAAATTAAAGAGAAAACCTGATCTAAATCCGTTAAGTAGTTATTTTGTTTGCTAGCTGAGCGGAGGCAAGGTACGCTCTGAGGCTAGCGCGTGACTGGGTTAGGGCCCTGTCCAGTTCTCCACTCCTGACATCATGCTGTCTCCTCCCCTCGGCCAGCAGCCCCTCTCCCTCAGATTAGCGTGAATAAATCACTCCTGCAAGCACTCTTACATACAGTGTCAAACAATGCATGCATTTTACTCTGGTTGGTTCATTGGTTTACACCCAAATGACTTGTATTAAAATAAAAGTCTGTTATATTCTGGTGGTTCTTATACCTTTGAGTTGAGCCATCACCCTTGAAATTTCTGTGCATATAATAACTGTCCATTCTGGTGGTTTTACTGGTTTCTTAGTCATCTTTCAGTACATTTTGTTGTTCACTTGACCTTTATCTTGTTTCCTTAGATATCTGCAAAGGTTTCTGACATTTATTAGCCCTTTATGCTATTTCTTTAAGATGAATGCTATGTTACCTTAAAATTATTCTTCCACAATATGTAAAAAGAAACATCTTCTTACTGGAGGGTCTCTGTGTGTTTTATAACATTTTGAGAATCCTAGAAGTGCAAGGCCTTATCTTACGTATAAAATCCTTTGTGCCACATGTGCTTTGTGTATATTGAGGTGCTAAGTAGTATTTGACCCAACAGCATACACTGCTGCTTCATGTTGTAGATGGGAGTAAAGAAGGGATTAGTTTTAGTGGGTCAGGTATCCACAAAGACCCGAAATTCCAATGTTAACATTGACTTAGACTTGCTTGCCCGGCAACATCTAACTTCAAGCTTTCAAATAAGAGCTTCCCTCAGAACTAGATAAGCCATGATCAGCTGTCTATCCTGGAATTTCTGGAGCAGTGGTCCTCTTTAAAACATGTATCTTGGTCCCCCTAAAATGAAGCTCTTGATCAGTATGTTAAGCATTGTTTTGCAAGCCGTCTATCCAACTGTTTCCACTGGACATTTTCAGCATGTTTCTTTGACAGTTTTACCAGTTGATGACCAGTCCTCAGACATTTGAATTATATGCTGTAGCTGATCAAGTATTTGGACCCCTTCACTGTTTACACATTTTGATTTGTTACAGCATTATGCTAAGACCATCACAATTTATTTTTCCTCATCAACACTCAGAACTCAAGAATGGTAAAGTGAAAACAGCGTCCAAATACTTTCTGAATCCAATGTACTGAAAAGTCTTGCATTTGTGCCTGTTGGAGTTTAGCAGCCTCCTTCAGTACACACGGGAAGGTTATGCGGAATGCTGTTAGATTTTTAGTTTTTAGTTAATAATGACTGGGAAAATAGAATATCGGGAAAACATGAATGAAAATCACAGTGAAAATAAAAATCTTAATAACCAAGGTTTAAGATAAAAAAATAGCAAACAGTAATAAATTATTAATAAATTACAAAGCACACACTCGGGGAAAGCAGTGTGCACAGTTTTGGCCTGTGCAGAATTACAACTACACCCTCACTTACTTTATGCTCCCCTTTTCTTTGTTATTCTTGGTTGAAATCATAATTGGCAGGTATAATAATGGCGATAAGTACGTTTGGCCCAATGAAAGGCTAATTAGTTCTTGGCGGACTAGTTTTCCCATGAAGTAGCTCTTGCATAGATTTTTATTCCTAGTCTCGCGTTTGTCCTTATTGGGCATATGAGATTCTTTGGAATGAGTTTTAACTTTTTAATAATATTCCTTTTTTTTTCCTCTGCTTCTGTGTTTGTATTTTGGTGATCACTCACATTTCATTTCTGCCTACTTTTCCAGTGGTGATAACGAAAGCAGTGCACAAGTCCAGTGAAGAAGAGAAGAAGGAAGAAGAAGTAAAAAAGACTTTGGAGCAACATGACAGTATTGTGACTCGGTACAAGGAGCTTATTCGGGAACAAGTGAGTGTTTGGAGGAGGAAAGCTGTGCTCAATCATTATTATTATTATTTTTTATTATTATTTTGTTAGATCCCAGTGCTGCATTTGGCTCTGCTGATAATTCAGTTCTACTTCTAATGGTTGAAATAACAACTGGGTGTGCTACACAATTTAATGACTCTTGTTTTTGTAGATTAAAATGTTGAGTCTCACTCTTTTTTATTGGTATTTTATTCATTTAAAGGCTGACAGACAATTGTATGAATTCTAAAAACGTATAATATATATTTATATACATCTACATAGATAGATGAGATTTTATGAGATTATCTATCTCTCTATCTCTGTATATGTATATTATATCCAACATCTGTATGTCTGCTTTACACAAGAGAACTACTTAACGGATTTAGATGGTTTTTTTTTCTGTAATTTGCTTGAACATCCCAGTAGATTTTGCGACTTCTCTCATTTCCCTAAGTATCATAGTTTGCTTGTGGTACCAATTTATTTGTGTGAATATGAGAGACACGCTGAGGGGAGGTGAGTGGGGTCCTCCTCACTCACATGCCAGCCTCGCTTAGTAAGCGGATGAGAGAATTACTTAATAGATTTAAATCGTTTTTTTTTTTTAGGAGTGCTTGCAGGAGTGATTTATTTGCGCTAATCCGAGGGAGAGAGGCTGCAGGCCGAGGGGAGGAGAGAGCATGACGTCAGGAGTAGAGAACTGGGCAGGGCCCTCCTCAGTCACATGCCAGCCTCAGAGCGTACCTTGCCTCTGGTCAGCTAGCGAACAAGAGAACTAGTTAACAGATTTAGATCGGGTTTTTTCTATAATTTGCTTGAATGTTCCGGTTGATTTTGTGAGTTCTCTCATCACTCTAAGAATCGGAGTTCGCTTGCAGGAGTGTTATACTCGCGCTAATCCAAGACAGAGGCTATGGGCCGAGGGGAGGGGGAAGCGTGATGTCAGGAGTAGGGAGCCGGGCACTGTCCTTTTTCACTAATACGCAGGCATAGCCACGGGGTACGGCTAGTTTTTTATATGATACTTACCCGGCCTTATTTGTAGTGATGGCCAAGAAAATTGTTATCTCTGTTTTACATGAAAACATAAAATTAACATTCTGGTAATGAAAGTTTAAAACCATAAATGAACATAAATCCCACCCAATGACAATAATTATTTAACTGTTACTGAACAAATTTAACACTACGGTAGAGGCTCACGACACAGTCCCCAAATAGTCCGGTTCCCCAGATGTAAACGATGATGAGGAATGGAATGGAATCCAACCGAACATCCTCCCGAATTAAATGCCAATGTTTGTTGAGATTTGTAATGATTCACGTTTTCCTTTCCTGACAAAATTGCGCTCACTTTTAGGCACAGGACAAGAACATACAACCACCTGAGGGTTACAGTTATCTCTGAATTTATTTTATGAAAGAGATGAAGCAAAAAGACACAAGATGATTGCGGTCCCTCCCCATTCTCTAATGGCTTAAAAAAAGATGCTGCCTTTTTTTAAAAAAGTAGCATCTTCCCTTCGTTTCTTCCCAGAACCCCTTGCAAAAATCAGAAGGTGCCCGATTGCGTCGTACTCCTGGGGTTGGTGGGAATTGCAGTCCTTTTAGGTAGCACTGCTACAACTTTCTGGTAGGGAGATGATCTTTTCAGAGATAACAACTAACCTACTGTACTTCAAACCTTTTTAAATAAATCGTAAGTTTTTTCAAAAGGATGTCTCCAAATGGTTGAGCTAGCTAGATAAGCAGAAGAGTTGAAACTGGAATTGTGACAATAACAGAAAAAAGGAATTTCTGAAGGCACTGAAATAATCCTGTGTGCTGTCGTCCTCTGTTAGGTGTCATTGAATTGTTAGCTGAATGCCTGTGTTCTTGTGCAGGATTCTCAGATAAATGAGCTGAAGAAGCAGGTCACCTCCTTGAGGGGAGACAACGAACAGTTTCAGTCTACACTGGCCCAGCAGCTCTCTCAGATACAGCAACACAAAGACCAATACAACGTCCTGAAGCTGAAGCTGGGTAAGGATTTCTTTGTTCTGCTTTAACAGAAAATTGTATGCAGGAGCTTTGCAGATAAACCTTTTACTTATAACTTATACTCGTCTAAATGGCCAGTCATATTGCACAGGAGTACAGTTTAATGACAGAGCCTAAAAGAAGACCAGATTTTTAATCCACTACATACTGATGAGGTGAAGGTTTGCCTGATAATGTAAATTTGGGTGAAGTCTTTGAAAGTTCAGGCCCAACAGACCAACCAACTTCTTTTTGTGCATTATGTAATGATATACAACTGATAAGGGTCTTGAAATTTTTGAAAAGCTGCCTGTGAAAGTCGGTTTGGATGGATAGCTCATAGATAGTACAAAAGACTTTCTTGAAAACAATGAGACCCAAATAGTATAGATTTATTAATGTGTCAGACGTACTGATCACAATAACCACACCAGCATTCCCAGGGCTTTGAAGAGTAAAGTCAGGACTCTTTAAGACTCAACTTGTGACTCTTGAAGGATACGTCTTTGTTTTTATTGGGAAAGCATTCCAGGTTAGACCTTTCTCTGCATGTCTTATTAATTACTGTTAAATAAATTGTTCATTAGAAGTCTATTAATAAACTACACAACTTTGTGATGCAGAATTTGCTTTCTCAGTACAGTCTTGGTGTGAGGTAAGAGAAGCTCAACCTGTCGAGGTGTTTTTACATTTACATTCATATGAAAAAGTTTGGGAACCCCACTTAACTCTTTGGATTTTTGTTTCTCTTTGGCTGAGCTTTCAAAGTAGCAACTTCCTTTTAATATCTCACATGTCTTATGGAAACAGTAGGATTTCAGCAGTGACATTAAGTTTATTGGATTAACAGAAAATATGCAATATGCATCACAACAAAATTAGACAGGTGCATAAATGTGGGCACCCAACAGAGATATGACATCAATACTTAGTTGAGCCTCCTTTTGTCCTCTAGACCAGTGGTCCCCAACCTTTTTGACAGCAAGGACCACTTTATTAGATGCAAATTTTTCCACGGACCAGTTGGGGGGGTTGGTTGGGGGGGGGGGGGGGCAGTTTTATACACAATTTACATAACGTTTCTATTATTATTAAAGTTATTAAGCAGTTCGCATATGTTTGCAATCTGAGCTTTTTCTTCTTTTTTTGCATATAACAAAGACATATGCTTTGCATTTGCCATTCCAACAGATTGCACATCACAAACATTAACACTGTTATCTTTTTTTCGTGTCTGCCGTTTCTATAGGAGGGTGACAATGAGTTAAATTCCAATGGATGTTTTTCAAATGTTGACAAGTAATAAGCAAAAGGAATCACTGAAAACCACAGACAACAAAAACAGCAAAAAAAAAAAAAAACAGTACGAGGAAAGTTCGAAGAAAGAGATTTTTTTTACAATGTTTCTGTTTGGGGATCGTTGTGCAAACGTGCACAACTGAGCATGCGACCACAGATCTAACTGCTCTGTGGATGATTCGTTCAAGCATTTCAAGGTCACTTCGTTGTAATGAAAGCATCTGTTGAATGTACTTCGTAGTAACGCGATTTCTATAGACTCGTGTCATATGGGGAAACTATCGGGACCATAAAAATGTTTTAATACTCTCACACCTCGGTCTCTGTGCCGCTGCAAAGCCCTAACCCTAATTCCATTCTTTACAGTTGAAGAAACTGACAGTTTAAACCTCTGAGATGTCTTTTTGTAGCCTTCCCCAAACCAGGAGACTCAACAATCTTTGTTTTCAGATCTTTGGAGAGTTGCTTTGAGGATCCCATGCTGTCACTCTTCAGAGGAGAGTCAAAGGCAGGGAAGCACAACTTGTAATTGACCACCTTAAATACCTTTATATCTCATGATGGGACACACCGGTCTATGAAGTTCTAACGAGCTCATCAACCAATCAGCATTGAGCAGTGACAGGCATTCAAATCAGGAAAATGACAAGGGGACACACATTTATGCACAGCCAGTTTTTCACATTTTAATTTAATTTCATACAACTAAATACTGCAGCACTATAAATCTTTGTTCAGAAAACACCGCAGTACTCCTAGGAAATGAAAGACATACCACTGTTATCTTTATTGCTGAAAGCAGAGTCAATAATGCAGGCTGAGAGGGGCTCCCAAACTCTTTCATATGACTGTATTGTCCGTTTGCTCCCTGGGTGATTCATTACCTTTGTTTTTAATTTTCAGTGAATTTGGTTGTGTGTTTAAAACTGTAAACTTTTAAATCAAAAATAAACAAGATCAATCAGCACACCGGGGGTGTTGTCATGGACTTCCTTCATTGGGCTGAAGCTTTTTTTTTTTTTTTTTAAAAAAACAGGAGTTTGTCAAAGTTACCCTTTGGATTTTTCTGTAATTCATAGTAACATCACTTCAAGAGTCCCCCCAAATCAACAAGCTGAACATGAGTTTAGCTGTCACACTATTTCTCTACGCTATCCCGTGTCCAACACGCCATCTCCCTTGTATACAAAGTGCTGTACTTTCTAATAGATAGATAGATAGATAGATAGATACTTTATTAATCCCAATGGGAAATTCACATTCTTCAGCAGCAGCATACTGATACAAAAAATAATATTAAATTAAAGAATGATAATAATGCAGGTGAAAAATTATTGTTCTAATGTGAACTTTCCCTAATTTCAAATACTCTTATACAGTAAACTTTTTTTGCTTCAGCCCGTTGACAGTAGCACCCAATCTTGCATATCTTGCATCTCTGGAGTGTTGTAGTGTTGTCTCCGTATTTAGTCCAAAAAGTGCACTGCAGTATCCCATATAGCTTTGCTAAGCGCTGTATATAAAATGGTGTTTTCACAACGTCCAACGACGTTGAGAGTTTTGGCAGCATTATTTATTTGTTTTGAAAAAATCCCACATTCAAAATTGCTTAATTGTCAGGTTGGAGGAGCATGCACTGGTACAGCACACCCACCGCACGACAAAACAGCTTGGGATTCTGGTTGACAACCCCTCAGACAGATGCACACTCTATCTGCCACAGCCAGGTGTTACGTGCGCATCCCCTTGGCCTGATCCAGCCACTTGGGTCCTCAACAATGAGGATTCTGCAAGCCGGATTACCCTCGGGAATCGCGCCACATGGCCGTAGTGCTGTAACTGACGTTCCCTCATAGTGCAGGTCATGTGCCTCATTCAGGACTCCATGAGCAGCCCAAAGTCAAATCAGCGGTACCCAAGGGTTCCTCAGAGAGACACAGTAGCAATGGAGTCCAGACCTGACCTGACCTGGCTTAATTGGCCTGCAAGTAAATCGTAGCAAAATATTCATTTCTATGTGTCTGTGTTATACGGTGCAGGGAAAGAAAACCAGCAACAGCACATCTCCAGTGACGGAGCGCAAATCAATGGCATTCAGTCTGAAGAGGTTAGCCGGCTGCACGAGGAGATGAGTGAACTCCGGAAACAACATGAAGTGCTGCAAGCAAAATTAGCGGAAAAAGAGTCTCTCATTGAAACAATGGTACGGCCTGCATTAGCACTGAATTTTTGTTTTGTTTTTTTATTCACGTTTTGCTTGTGTTTTCTCGTGTAGGGTCCCATAGTCACCCTGTTTTTCCCTTTATACTCTTTACTAGCAAAATACCCGCGCTTCGCAGCGGAGAAGTAGTGTGTTAAAGAGGTTATGAAAAAGAAAAGGAAACATTTTAAAAATAACGTAACATGATTGTCAATGTAATTGTGTTGTCATTGTTATGAGTGTTGCTGTCATATATACACACACACACACACAGACACACATAAACATACATATACACATATACATATATATACATATCTACATATACACATATCATTCATATATGTATATATATGTGTGTGTATATATATATATATATATATATATATATATATATATATATATATATATATATATATATATATATACACACATCCACATATATATATACACATATCAACATGTATATACACATACATATACACACATATATACACATACATATACACACATATATACACATACATACATACATACACACACACACACACATATATATATATATATATATATATATATATATATATATATATATATATATATATATATATATAAAGTAGCAGTGCATCTTGCGTCCATCGCGGCTCTCGGCTTCCGTCTGAGCTTGCTTTGCTACTACATGGCCTTTGAGTGGAGTCTTGAAACAGGCCACATGACCATCTCGATATGGTTGCCGAGATAGAGTTGTCTTAGTTGTGGTCTTCTCTTCATGGCCAGATGAGGCGAGAGAGAGAAGAAGAAGAAAAGAGAGGGAGGTAAAGGCAAGGTGACCCAACTTTAAACCATCCTTACCACAAATCGCATACCAAAGGGGCTGCGTGATACAGAATGGCCTCCAATTTCAAAACCAATCATAAACAGCCGTACTTCAGACCAATAGAATTAATTTACCTGTTCCTTCCTGGGTTGTCAAACCAATGAAAGCACTCGGGTATAACTCATCCCCTCCAGTTGCTTTGTTTAGACAGTTTATGGCCTTCCAGCTGGGAGTGACTTATAGGCTCATGTACTGTAAGTCCAACCACAGTCACCGTTGCCAAGCTGGTTTGATTCATGTGCCATCCCTCAATGCCATAAATGTGTGGGACATTTGAGGAGATGAAGGGTTAGGTAAACATCAAAGCACCCAACGTTCTCCTCAATAAAGTAAATCAGGCCTCCTAAAACTCTATCTGATATTACATTTGCTTTGTCTAGCTTACAAATAAAACCATCAACTTGTAATAATAAATAATAATTTCTTACATTTATCTAGATAGATAGATAGATACTTTATTAATCCCAAGGGGAAATTCACATTCTCCAGCAGCAGCATACTGATACAATAAATATTAAATTAAAGAGTGATAACAATGCAGGTATAACAGTCAGACAATAACTCTGTATAATGTTAAATGTTAAAGTGATAGGAGTGATCAATAAAAAAGAGAAAAATAAAAGTAGAAAATAAATCTAGCGCTTTTCTCACTACTCAGCGTGCTTTAGTGAGTGAGGAGCCTCTTCAGCCACCACTAATGTGTAGCATCCATGTGAATGATGCAACGGCAGCCATTTTTGTGCCAGTACGCTCACCACACATTAGCTGTTAGGTGGTGAAGTGGCATGAAAGAGAGCCAATTAGAGACAGGGGATGATTAAGGGGCTGCGGTGGGCAATTTTTCCAGGATTTTGGGATACTCCCTTTTCTTTACGAAGGATACCCAGGGATCTTTTATGACCACAGAGAGTCAGGATCTCGGTTTTATGTCTCATCATTTTTACATCACAGTGTCCCAGCCACTGCACTGGGGCATTGGGATCCACATTCAGACCATATCACCCCACCTCAGCTTGTCATTACAATCTCTGAGAAAGCAGTTACGCGGGCTGGCGTAATATATTGCTATGAACGTCTTTGCATTACTTTAGTGTTAGAGGTTTACTGGCTTAGAATTGACACTTTTTATACCTGATGATTTTAATATTACATTTTTAATCGTTTCTTTTTACTGTACCTTTTCCTTTTGTCTCTCACTGACTAGAAAGAGCAATGGAGAAGACAGACATGATGATTTAAATATAATACTCATTCTTGTCATTTTTCAGTAAAGAATTGTAGCTTTTAATGTTTTACAACCTTGCAGCTTATATCAGATTAATTTAAATGACAGTGTAACTACGAATGTGGTAACATTAAATACGCAAAAAAAAGTCTCTGACAAGAGAGTTGGTTACAAGTGACAATATAAATGCTGTTTATTTTCCATGGATAGCTGAGGTTTACAATTTTGTGATGAACGTGTTGTAAGATTAATTTAAATGAGAATTCTGCAACATTAAACATATGCTAGAAAAAAAATCCCCGGAACCTTCTCAGATGTTTGTTTTGTTTTTCATCGGGTGGGAATTTCATGAATCCTCCATCCTCAACACTCCACTAAGCTTCATCTTTGTTCAGGTATGGACTAAGGAAAGACATTGTAGGACTTGAAAAAGAAATTTTAGCTTGTTTAATTATCAATTTTGCCTTCCGCACTACCAGTCATTAATCAAATAATTTGGCAAGTGTGACGATGTGGGTTCCGCTCCATGGTCCCATCTGACTTCTGGGAGCTCTTGAACCCAACACCGTTGGTAATGTCACCAATGAGCTGGACAGTGAGGCACAACAAAGCAAGTTGGTGCAAAAAGGGCAAAGTGCTTTTATTAAAATCCGCAAAATCAAAAGTGTTCAAATAAATAATGCAGTCCGTCAAATAAATAATCCAATAAAAGCTGGGGAAAAACGTGGAGGTTAAAAATCCAATAAATAAAACACGAGGTTAAAACAATGGCTGGAAGCTGTCCTTTTTAGCACACAGCCTGGTGCATTCTTCTACTGGTGACTCCCCTGCTTCTCCCATCCAGGCTAAGCACCAGGGGAGCCACCCTACCTGCAGCTGACCTTCTTCACTTGACTGGTCTAGAAGCTTTTTGGTCCCTGGCTCTGTTCAGCTCTCACTAGACCGAGACTTGGGCTCCCCAGCGGCCAGGACGCTCACGCTGGGGCTGCCACTTCCCAAGTCCCTGACTCCCGCTGCCTTCGCTTTGGTGTGAGCCAACCTTCTCCCGGTCACTCCCGCTCCCAACAAATGCTCAGCAGGTATGACCACTACCATCTGCCCCAGGTGTTGGCCATACACCTGCTAGGGCTCGTCTCTCCCAGCTGCCTGTTTACATCCACGAGACTCGCGCATTCTCACCGGTTTTCTCTGTCCTGCTTCCTGCCACCTTCCTCACCCTTAACCTCCGTTCACGTTCTTTTCTGGTCTCTTCTCTCCTCTGTTTCATCTTTCCTTCTTCCTTCCTAGCTGCCTCGCACTTCTATTTATTATGGGGATGTGGATCAGATGTGGCAATTAGCAGCTCCCAACGCCAATTATGGATGCGGACGACTCCTCACCTGTGCACTTAAGTGAGGACCCCTCTCTAAGTTGCGAGTGCTGCGATTATTTATTTAAAAAGTGCCCTTGTTGACGTGAGCTGTGGACCCGCTACACCACAGCAAGGCAGCAACTTTATTTGCCTCATCTTTTTCTGCTGTAAGAAGGGTCACCAGCCTTTAGACTTGTATCTAGGTAACTGAAGCCCACTCATTGTAAGGAACAGAATAATACAATTTATTGATAAACACAAGGATTATATAACTATGATAACTGCATATGTCCAGTGTGTTTACATATAAAATGGGGCGCAGACAGACAAGCATATGGCATAGAAAGACTGGCTGCTTAGTTGCTCTTTAGAGTTTTATTTTATCTTGGCATGATGATTAGTTTTACAATAGCAAGTCTTTATGGATGATGGCTGATGTTTTGTGAAGTTGTTACTTTAGGTCCTAGCAGAGGATTCTTCTTGCATTGGAGGAGTGCTCTCTTTTTTCTTGCTGCACGATCCTCTGCTTGTGGTGTTCACTTTCTGCCGTTGGGCCCTTTGCTGTGTCATCTGCAACATCATAGCAAAAAGTATCAGTCTTTCTGGCACAAGGGTTTAGGTGCTGAAGTTGCCTTCCTGAAGTGATGCTCGTCTGCCTTCAGATTGATTCAGTGCTTATTTTGGCAATCTAGATTTTAGCTCTCGGGTTCACCAGTCTGCCTAGAAGAGGCCCACCCCAGTCAGGTTACTTCAACTGCTTATTATGTAGCAGGCTTAAGTAACTACAAAAGTCCCAAAATATATCAAAAATCCCACCAGAGGAAGGATGACCATAAACCCTCGGATTGTGTAAAAAAGGTCAAATAAAGAATCAAAATAAATAAAAGATGTGTTAACAAAATTCATAAAAATAAAGGGAAAGCGCAAAAATGGACCAAAGGAGTTGCCTAAAAGGCAGTTCAAATGCAACAAAGTCCAAATCACAATCCACAAATACGAAATTCTTAATCAGAAGCAAGAAAGTCACAAAAAACCCGACAAACTCCAAACAAACTCCTCAGACAAGCGTGCAGCGATTTCCTGATCTGAGGCTACACAGTTCTGACATGAATTGGCCAGTAGGAGGGCTCAGAAGGAGTGATGTCAGGGTGGCCCCACCTCCTAAGGTTTCACCCACAAAACACCGGGAATGGAAGTGCAGTTAAAGGAGACCATACACAATCATGAACATAGCTGAAAATACATAAAACATGAAAAAAAAATGAAAATAATATATAAAATTTCCATAAATACTTCCCTTTAAACCTCCAGTTTGACAATGACTTGTTTTCTTTTCAATCAGTAGCAGTTAGTTATATCTAACTAGACAAAGAGCCCGTTTCGACAACGTATGATGAAACGGGCACAAGTGGAATAGTGATAAGTATAAGCACCACAAACCTGATGCAGGTGTATTGAATGAATGCGTAATTAGGCCTCGAGCTGTAGTCGAAATCGCCTTTCAGGCCTTTAGAGCTTTAATCGAAGTCGCCTTTCTCTTTGAATTTTTTGCGGCCGTAAGTCCGCCGCCTGCCACGATGTCGGTCTCGTAAGGTTTTTCGGGCAGCTGCGCAGAAGGCGACTGCGCATTCGACTTCGGACGGGAGTGAGTGAGTGAGTGAGTGAGTGAGTGAGTGAGTGAGTGAGTGAGTGAGTGAGTGAGTGAGTGAGTGAGTGAGTGAGTGAGTGAGTGAGTGAGTGAGTGAGTGAGGAGGCTGGCGAATTATGAGGGTTGTCTGGGTTCCGCGCGGAATCACTCGAAATAAGTAGCCAAGGGTTTTTTTTTTCTATTTATCTCATGTACTTCGATCTTTTTTAAACTTTTTCCCAGTATTCACCGCCTTACATCAATGCACTTTTGGGCTCTTCTGACCCACGCTGCAAAACACTCGCGAAAGGCTGTCTTTGGGAGGTTGTCCAGCTGTTCTTTGACAGCTGCAATCAGTTCCTCTCGAGTTTCGAAGTTGTGGCCTCGCAGGGGTTCTGTCACCTTCGGGAAGAGCCAAAAGTCACATGGTGTAAGATTAGGCGAGTAGGGTGGCGGATTCAAAACGTTAACACCACTGTCTTCAATGAAATGCTTCGTCGCATTAGCCGTGTGAGCTGGCGCATTGTCATGATGCAAAAAGTGCCTTCGCAAGTTCTTGGACCAGCTTCTAGCCATCGCAGAAAAAACGTCAGGCAGGCACTGAGTGGTGTACCACTCAGATGTCACAGTTTTCCTCTGCATCAGCGGAATTGACGCGACAATGCCATCAATGTTGAAAAAGATGGCAAACATGGTGCGTTCCACCGAGCGGATTAAACCATCAGAAAAGTCGTAAAAAATCATCACTCGAAAGTCACGCACGCACGGAGTCGGGAGCTTCGCTGCTAGCGCCGGCTGCGCACTCTCAGTTCATTTGCTTCTCGTGTTCATTCTGAAGGAAGAGAGGGAGCAAAACATCTGAACAAAAACTTGCAACCACTTGAATAATCCCTCTACACAGCAGAACAGGTTTCGACAGGCTGACACTCGACAAACGATAAAATTCCGCGCAGAACCCAGACAACCCTCGTATGTATTAAAATGGTGTGTTTATTTTGTTTTACACTTTGTCAAGAGTTACTAAAGCTTTGCTTTTGTTTTTATTTAGAAACTGGAAGGAACTCAACCCACAGGCAACACTGCTGAGAATGTGGAACCTAATTCTGACCAGCATAAGGTATTCTGTATGGAACCAACATATTTTTGCCTTTTTAGTTACATTCAGTGGGTGAGTGAATAATTATCCACACTTTGTGATCCATTTTTTATGGGCTGAAAGGGTACCAGGAACTGAAATCCAGGGGTTCATCAGAATCATAGTACAGACTTGCTCAGTGTTGGTTGTTGGTAGTGGACATGGCACCCCATTCTCAGCCTGTTTGTAAATTGTCTGCCGTGATAAAACAGTCTCCACATTGTGCAGAAAGCCTTCTGTGGATTTTGGCCCCCTGTACACCTTCAGCCCATAAACAGTAGGTCACTACTCGCTGCTTTTCTGTGGTGCAGATGGAGAGTTGAGCTGCCATGTTTAAAATTGATCAAGGTTCAAATTTACCTCTGTGACCACAGACATGCCTCGTTTCCACATGTGCCTGGAGAAAGCTGGACAAGATAGATAGTTAGATACATACTTTATTAATCCCAAGGGGAAATTCACAAGCCAGCCTTCACAAAAGTGATCACAAAAGTGCAGCTATTAATTGACTTATACCCTCGTCAATATATTTAACTTTGCTATTGCACTTGCAAGGGGGTCTGCTGTCAGTGTGTTTGCTTTAAATGCCAATTTCCTTGTATACCTGTTTCTAAATTGTCTTATTTGCTGCTGTGATTTTTGAAGGTGCTGGAGACTTTAAAAGCTCAGGTACAATCGCAGATGTCACAGATACACCAGCTTCAAATGGAACGTGAGGAGCTGCTGAAGAAAACAGAATCTTCCGTAAGAAAAATTTTCCATTTTCAGCTGTTTTCAGAGGAAGGTCACTAGTACTAATTTGATTGCAGAGTAGCCTGTTGTGATGTAGTGGGAGGATTCATTTGTAAAAAAATCAGGATGTCTTTCCCTACATTCTGTAGGGCATGTTTATACAAGTATGTGTTTTACTGTATATAAAGATTACCTTTTCCCCTTTTATTATTAATGTTTTTAATATTCTTAGTGTTCAGTGGTTTAAATTAAGATTTGTTTCCATGTCTTGTCATTTTCAGTTTTGGTGGTGCCTCATGCAGTACATTCAGCCTTTGATTAATCACTTAGACTAGAGGTCCCCCTACGAACCACTCGGCGGAAGTAAAACAAACCACATTCTGCAAACAGTCACTCTTATGGCCTAATTTTCACATTACAGATATCAGATTTAGAATTATGTGTGTATTGTGTGAGAAACCAAGACATCCACATTCATTTCTGCCAGATTGCATGTTGCAACTGTCTGTTGTTCCTGCAGGTCCACTCTGTATAACATCTGCAAGATCTGACGGTGTATGCAGCCCAACTTCTCATCGGCATTGGTATTGTCCCATCAGGACATTTTCAACTCTTTACTGGCAGGGGTACCTGCATGCACTGCAATGTCATGATTGAAAATGTAGTGGCATGTCTGGTGTTCAATCTGCTGAGTTGGGCACATGTCACTTCCTTTTTCTGATCACTACACCAAATGTGATTCTGTAGCACCCATTAAGTTCAAATCCTTGATGTTTGCCTACACAGTAGTCAATAGTCAGCACCTGCATATATGGAGACCCTCTTGAGGTCCTGTGCTCCTTCTCGCCTGCTAACAAACAATGTCTGGTGATGCCACCTCAAGTCTCAATCTAGATACTTCATGTGTAGCTGTAGAACGAGTAGCCAACCTCCATCTGAACTGCTGACTCCCACGATGTGTTTAAGTAGCTGAAGAGTCTTGTTCTGTGAATTTCTGTCTAACTGATAATGGTTCTGATGAGAGGTTCTTTGTAGCCAAGAAAACAGTAACTTTTCTTGTACTCTTCACTTGTTGCAAAGCTTGTTTCAAAGCAGTCCCCAGACTCCCATTATATTGACCTCTTTTGTAACTTATTATGGGTAAAAGTGTCTGCTAAGTGAATAAATGTTAATGTAAAAGCTGTATTTCCACTTCATAGTAAAGAGATTTCAGCTAGTCCTCCATAACTCCTTGGACTCAAAGATTATGTAATGGCAGACAGTATGACAGCGTTGATCTAAAAATTAAAAGGGTGTGCATCATCAGCTACAGTAATCCCTCCTCCATCGTGGGGATTGCGTTGCCACTCGCGAAATAAAAAATCCGCGAAGTAGAAACCATATTTTTATATGGTTATTTTTATATATTTTAAGTCCTTATAAACTCTCCCACATGGTTTATAAATATTCCCCGTACAGTTATACAGCATAAACCCTTTATATTCTCTTAGTTATTAGGTAAGATTCGTTGAAATTATGTATGTAAACACAGTTTATATACTACTCACAAACATACGTATCGTATACCATTGAGGAGTTTTATTTAATACTTAATACAGTTTTAAACATATTGTAATTGAGTAGGTAATATAAAAATACGTGAAAAATCTATAACATGTAAATGCAGTACATAAAACCAAAATGTTATTTTAAAGATACTGTAGAGCGTCTCCGATATCACATTTGCTACAGCCATTACGATAGACAGGCCACCGGCAATAAATACCTACAGTGCAAGGAAAAAATTGTATAAAATGTGTGCACAGTTACAATAAACGTACATACATGTACTAAGTACGTAGAAAAATAGTTTTGGGTACTCACCAACTTGTCAGATAACGATGACATTTACTACACTGTCACAGCTTTTCTAAAGGAGCCTCTTCAGGCGACTGTGTAGCACCGCCGTCGTCTTCTTCCACTGAAGGCGTACTAGGCAGTGTTTTGCGTGTAAGGAACATCGTGATGGGCAGTTGCTGGCGCTGCTTTTTCATTTGTGTAAAGAGGTTCCTATACACTTCCGTGGCGCCGTCAAGAGCATTTTTAAATTGCAAAGAACGAATCATTTGCGGGTCCCATTCTTCAACTGATATCTGGAGATCTTTTGCCATTTGTTGAATGGTTGCGAGATGCTCGAGAGTTAGCGCAGCACCCAGGAGCTTAACCGCATGCTCTGATTGGGTAGCTTCTCAGCCATCCGCCATTAGCGACCCTTGTTTGAATTCAAATGAGCAATCAACTGAGGAAGCACATGTACTGTAGACCGCAGACATCCGCGAAGCAGTGAAAAATCCGCGATATATATTCACATATGCTTACGTTTAAAATCCGCTATGGAGTGAAGCCACGAAAGACGAAGCGCGATATAGCGAGGGATCACTGTACATGTAGTTAAGACCACTCATGTAGACCTGAACAGAATACCCCAAATTTCATCTCTACCCTTGTGCGTTCATTCTTACCATCATGGTCAGAGTTAGACTTGATGACTACTGAAGTGAAGATCAGCACTTCCCTCTTCCTTTTACATCTTTAACCTCAGGCAAATGGACAGAGCACTGGAACAAGCAAAAGAGACGGTTGCAAATTTATTCATGTATTATAGACCAGATATGACCAGAATATAACCAGACTACAAATGTGAGTGTTGGTAAATTAATACAACATGGCTAATAATCAGTTCATCTTGTATAGAATACCAGGTGTCTCTCTGTCTTAGTGTGTTGATTGGACTTTGCCCATTTGGATGGAGTGGCCTTCTACATGAAGGGAGATGCTCTGCATCTCTCTTAGCCTTTCATATATATATATATTTATAATTTATATGTGGTACTGTACCTTTTATTCATGCAGCTGCAGAGTCTGATTTATTCAACGTTTATAATAATTGTTCAATTTATTATTAATTTGATTTGTTGTTGATGGTTCTTTAATGTACATAATATATAAAAATATAATCATTGTCTTGCGGTTTACTCCTCAAATATCCATCCACATACGAGAAAGTCGTGGGGAGAGCACTCCCAATTTTTTAAAATTATTTTCACTTTTCTTAACAGGTAGCAGCAGTAGGAAGTGCAGAAGATGCAACAGCATCTCGAATTGCAGAGCTAGAGAAAAGACTGTCATCCATGCAAGGCGAGACTGAAAAGTTAAAGGTTGGTGTACACAGATTTCTACTCTTAAAGCAGGGAGTTTTCAGTATTTTAACTTAGTGTATGCTCTTTTTATATTGTGTACAAAATGTAATTGTGAGTATTTTACTTTCCTTTTTGATATAACTGGAAATTTATCACATCATGGTGTATGTGCCAGAGTCGCTCTAATGAAAAATAAAGCACATTCCACATATGTTACGTTTGACCCCTTATTATGGTATCGGTGCTCATCTCACACGTGTTTCTTTCTTGTGCCCATTCAGAATGTGATTGTAACGAGTCACTGTTTCTTGTCAACTACTTGGAGGCAGAAGCAACTTATTCCTTGAGCTCATTGTGTCAGTATATTGTGAGGGGCCGGGTTTTCACACATAACTGCTCGATTGGTGACTAAACTATGAGATCAGATAAAGCTGCTTTAAACATAGGCAGATACCAACAGGTTGTGTGGGTGCAATTCACAAAGAAAATCGGCAAATTTAAAGGTATCTGTGAATGTGACATGGAAGTGGTTGGCAGGTGCCCCGACCATACATTCATCACAAGCATCAAACCCTGCTGGGTTAATATATAAATAGTGACACAATTAAAATGACTGATTGTTGATCTACTGTTTAATAAAATACTAAGGTCTGCGTGTATCTTGTCCCTCAGAACAATCTGATTGGTCAGTTTGGCTTTGGTGTGATTGGTCAGTTTCACTTTGGTAACACAATTGAAAGAGGAAGTGCAGGTGTGTGAGACACACAAGGAGGAGAAAAGGCATAGGAGGCCCTCTGAGAGAGTTGCCTGCAAAAATTGAATGTATAAAAGCAGACGTTGAGGCGAGCCAAACACCTCGAAAATAATGACAGAGTCTGAGAAGAAGGATTTAAGAGGACGCACTCCAGAGGAAGAGCACCTATCCAGAGAGACTCTGATACTGAGGAATGGTGTTGAAGGGCAGCAGATAGCCAATATTTTTTAAATTATTCTGTTTCCGGTCTTTGACAGGAGGTATGACTAATTATAACATCATCTAAATCTTATAATCTAGTGGAGTATGGTGTCACAAGATGTTTATCTGTCTGACTCGTCCATGGGTTCTCCGTGTGTGTATATTTAGCTAACGGCTGGTTAATCATCTTTATATTCACTCATTTTTGTGCTGGAGAGTGTTAAATAGCAATTACAATTAAAAATTTCACTGTACTCTGTACACATGAGTATAATCCACCTCAATAAAAGGGTAAATGTCTGTTTGTGCGTCTTTCTGGCTGCTCTGTCACAGTCATTCCAAAAGATGTCGCATCACAAACATTTTTGTAATAGATAGATAGATAGATAGATACTTTATTAATCCCAATGGGAAATTCACATTCTTCAGCAGCAGCATACTGATACAATAAATAATATTAAATTAAAGAATGATAATAATACAGGTGAAAAAACAGACAATAACTATGTATAATGTTAAATATTAACGTTTACCCCCCCGGGTGGAATTAAAGAGTCGCATAGTTTGGGGGAGGAACGATCTCCTCAATCTGTCTGTGGAGCAGGACAGTGACAGCAGTCTGTCGCTGAAGCTGCTCTTCTGTCTGGAGATGACATTATTTAGTGGATGCAGTGGATTCTCCATAATTGATAGGAGCCTGCTGAGCGCCCTTCGCTCTGCCACAGATGTTAAACTGTCCAGCTCCATGCCAACAATAGAGCCTGCCTTCCTCACCAGTTTGTCCAGGCGTGAGGCGTCTTTCCTCTTAATGCTGCCTCCCCAGCACACCACTGCGTAGAAGAGGGCGCTCGCCACAACTGTTTGATAGAACATCTGCAGCATCTTATTGCAGATGTTGAAGGAAGCCAGCCTTCTAAGGAAGTATAACCGGCTTTGTCCTTTCTTGCACAGCGCATCAGTATTGGCAGTCCAGTCTAATTTATCATCCAGCTGCACTCCCAGATATTTATAGGTCTGCACCATCATAATAATAAAATGCATTGCATTTGTCATTCCAGTAGATGGCTCATCACAAACATTAACATTGCTTTAACAAATCACACATACCAATGGCATATAACACAGACGTATGCATTCCACGGGGCACAGTAAACTTTAATGTTGAGCTCTACGTTGATTACTTAAATTTCAGCCTGTCTTAGATGGTTGCATGGACTGGGTGCTGGACAAGGTCGTGGAGTCCAGCAAGAGTTGGGCATTTGTTGGTGAAGAGAGATTCACTAATCTTGACTTTGCTGATGATGCTGTGATCTTTAATGGAGGCTCTGATCGGTCTCTCAAGAGACTGAGCGAGGAGTCTGAGTGTCTTGATAAAAACCAAGAGCCAGGCCTTTAATGACCTCTTGGGCACGGCCATAAGCAATGAGTCTTTCTGCAGAGAGAGTGTCCACCTTGTCATCGAGAGGTTTACTTACCTTGGCAGTGACATTTGTGTCTCTGGTAACTCTTCCTATAAAGTCAGTAGATGGATTAGGAGAGCATGGGGGGGTCATGAGGTCCCTGTAAAGGGGTGTGTGGCACTCCAGATATCTATGCAAAAGGACGAAGGTCCAAGTCATTAGAGTCCTGGTGCTTCCTGTCTTGCTATGTGGTTGCGAGACATGGATGCTATCCAGTGACCTGAGACAAAGACTGGATTCCATGTGTGTGTCTCCAGGGAGAATCCTTGGGTGCTGCTGGTTTGACTTTGTGTTGCTCATGGAGACCCAAATGAGGCACATGTGAGGGAGCGTCAGTTATGGCACTAAAGCCATGTGGTGCAATTACCTGAGGGTGATCCGGCTCATTGTTGAGGACCTGAGTAGCTGGACCAGGCCAAAGGGTCACCCACATAACACCTGGCTGTGGCAGATAGAGGGTCCATGTGTCTGCCTGGGGGGATGCCAACCAGGATCCCAGTCTCTTTTGTTGTTTAGTGGGTGCTCCAAATCCTGACCGGACCATAGATGGATGTCACAGCTAGTGACCCTATAAACGTGTAATTACTTTCCATTCACATGGGAGTGTGGTGATCAGCTGGTTGCTTTAAATGGGATTATTTCATATGTACATGTGCTCTGACAGATGTGAACACTGGATGTGTCACATTTATGCTTCCAAATGAGATTACAGATCCAGACGTTCCCCATTAAAGCGCGAACGTACTTAAATTGGAATGAGAAATGAATGACCTGCTGCAAAATACAGCAGGTTCTAGAATGCTGGCAAGATGAGTTTTTGATTTCAGCCCACCTCCTGGTGTTGACATTAAACAGCCACAATTTTGACTCGGGCGACAGAACTTGAAATGGTGGTCTGCAGATGCATATTTCAGTGTACATATGACTAGAGTGACGCCTATAATGACTGACAAAGTAGGTGAAAAATATGGTGTGTGAACCGGTGACAAATAAGGTTAGGGAAAATTTGTGAATTCATGTTAATAAAACACAAAGAAAATGTCGATAAACTATGTTATGCAATTTCTATATTAAGAAAAATGTTCAGGTTTCCGTAGTGTTCATTTCAGCATTACTGTGTGATTTGCCTCAAATTTCCATTTTCTCTTCTTTTCAGAATGAAGTACAGAGCTTATCAAATGCAAAAGCAGAACTGGAGCAGCAGCTAAATACAGCAAACTCCAGTGCTGCCATTCTACAGAATGAAAAAAGTAAACTTCAGAAAGAAGTGGCGGAATCTAAAAAGGAGCAGGATGACCTCTTGATGCTTCTTGCTGACCAAGACCAGAAAATCTCCTCATTGAAGAACAAGTTAAAGGATTTAGGAGAACCGGTAGGATGCGTTTCCTGTGTGTATCGTGAATGTGTTGGGGTGTGTGTTAAGTCTGGTTTGCGTTCATTAACACACTTGAGCTTTATTCAGTAACAAGATGGAGTGGAGCTGCTGGCTGTGGTATTGTGAACAACTGAAACTGGCAGTCTGTTGCTGTCGGACAGTTTTCCTATAAACTTATTGGTAACACTTTAGGTTTAGGTACGGCCGAAATGCATCTATTCTTCATTTACTCTTAGGTAACAAGACCTTAACAAAGGCTTCTTTTAGTCTTATTTATGGTTTTAAGGCATCAGTAAGTGGGTTATTCATGTCTGTGCAGTATAGCATTTGATATGCTGGTAAAGTTACTTCTGAGTATAGATAGATAGGGAACTATATAACAAATGATAAAGAGATAGGTAAGGCACTATATAACAAATGATAGATAGAACGAACAAACTTTATCTGTCCCGGGAGGGAAATTTGGCTTTTTACAGAAGCTATTTAAATAAATAATAAATAGGTAGGTAAATAAATACACACATACACATTGGTCTGAACACACCACAGGATGACTGTAAAGCAAGAAAATTAAAAAGTAAGCAAAGAAGAGTTTTGATTTGGCATTCACGGCCAGGCGCTATAAAGGCATATTGCTGTCGGTATAAAAGACCGCCAGTCAAATTTCTTGACACACTTCTGCTGAATAATCCGTTGGCTGAAAGCCCTCAGTGTTGGTTGGTGTGTCAGAGGGAGGATGTGCAGCATTGTTCTCTTTGACCCTTGGTTTTAATTCTCTCTTCCACTAGGGCAGAGTGGTGGCTCTGAGGCTAGGGATCTGCATTGGCAATCGGAAGGTTGCCAGTTCAAATCCCCTTAAATGCCAAAAGTGATTCTACTTCGTTGGGCCCTTGAGCAAGGCCCTTAGCTTGCAATTGCTCCATCCTGGGTATGACGTTAACCAGAATCCAGCCCTTCATGTAGGCACTCCAGCCTGCAGGAAAAAACCTGAGGCACTCCAGCCACCATACAAAAAAAAAACTTCACACTGTCCCAGTGTGGTGCTGAGGTGTCGCCCATCGCATGGCTGCACTCGGGTCCAAATCTGGGATCCCGAGTTGGTTTGTCATGTGATGGGTGCGTCAATGTGCTGTATCAGCACCTGCTCCTAACCTCTCTCTCTCTCTCTCTCTCTCCATTACGTCCAGGGGGACCAAAGTATGTCCCACAAATGACTGCCCGTTTAATTAGCTTGTTGATTTGGTGGTCCTGAAGTGATGTCACCAACCCAGCCCATCACAGAGTTGTAGAAGATGTGAAGGGTGACCCCACCAACATTAAAGGACCGCAGTCCCCTAAGGACAAAAAAAGAGTCCGTTCTGTCCTTCTCTAGTTCCTCTGTGTTACGAGACCAGTCCAACCTGTGGACCCCCAAGTACTTGTAGGAGTGTGGACCACCTCAACATCTATTACCTGAATAGTGACTTAGACCCAGAAGCTCTTTGTTGCATCAGTAAGCAGTTCTCCCCCCGATTCCTCTCCATTGTCTCATCCCCCTTATCAGTATTCCCCCATAAGTGCAGAATCATCTGAGATTGCACCTGAGCCAAATGTCAAGTGTCTCAGTGAAGGGTCTAAACACTTGTGTCACTGAGTTGTGAGTCTGTTTTGTTTTTTTAATACATTTTGTACAAATTCCTAAAATCCTCTTGTCACTTTGTCATTGTGAGTTATTGAATGTTTGATTAAGGAAAGATTCCTTGAAATGATTTTAACACAACGGGTCTGAGGACATTTCTGAATCCACTCATGCTGTTTGTAACATGGCTCATGTTTATTTTGTGCAGATTGAAGATGAAGATGATCTAGATTCTAAAGATCAAGATGATGATGATGATGAAGGTGATGATGATGAGGAGGAGGATGAAGACGAAGATGATGAAGAGGATGAAGATGACTCCTAATTTTGTACTCTAGCAAAGCAGATTGCACAGACACAAGGAGAAGAAACAAACCCGTGCTGGACCTGAACGGTGTGTGGCGGCGCGTAGACCAGAAGAGGACCGACTGGCCTTGGACTTAAAAACTGCCAAGCTGTTGTGGGACGCGTCAAGCAGCTTCCTTCAGCTTGGTTTCCAATACACTATTTTGTTTTAGAATATATTTTAATAACAGAATTTGACTATTTGTTTAATGGAACGATAACTCTCTCCATTACAAGGAGGACAGCTTTTCATAATGTTCTAAATATGTCAGTTCTTCATGTAAAATATTTGTTTAGATTTATTTTTAAAGATTTTTTTTTTAATTTCTCACTCACCTCCATTATTTTTTTGCTTAGCAAAGCAGGTGTCCTCTTTTAGCATGTTGCCATCTATTAAAATATATTTACATGCAACACTGAAGAAAGGCAAATTTCCAAGTGTAGTTTGTAAAAAGATGAGTTCTGTCACATTGCTGCATTAAGACAAAAATAAAAGTCCTGTGCTTTTTTTGTTTTTATCTGTAGCTGTAATGAGCTTCTGGAAGTGAAAGTCTAAAGGACAGCTGCCGCCAGTCATTGAGAGACAAATATAAATGAAGGTGCCTTCTCCATTTTTAAGCTGTATATCTCGAAACCAGGAAATGAACCAGTCTTACCAAATTCTGAAATTAACACTGTAAAATGGCTCGCCTTGCTGGAATTCTACGAAAGAAGATTTCAGTATTTTTTTGCTAGTTGTTGTAATGGCTCAGCTGTATCACTGAGCGTAAAAGTTTGATTATATAATTTATGGCTTGTATGCCAAGAGGAATAAATGATGAAACACTTGTATCTAGACAAATGTCTGAAATGGCGATTTCTTGCCTTGTGGGTAATGGGACGTCTCTGATGGTGGAGGCGCACACTGGTGGCATTCATCTTACTGCACATTCTGCTCTACGTCTTATAGAAATGCTTATCCTCAAGATGTGATTTTGGATAAAAGGTGTTTCCAGATTAATAAAACAAGAGTGGGGTTAAATTATCAGCTTTGCAGGTTTGACTTCTGTGTGCAATAAGGACTGTAAGGCAAACACCTGAGCTCTCCCAGACCCTCAACCCACCACCAGAGGTATAGCGTTATTAAGAGTTATGGTGCTGTCCATTGTTGATGGATACCTGGAACCTCAGCAGCTGTGCTAAGCTGCCCTGGCAAACATTTACTGCCTTCTCTGTATGTTTGTGTTGTACTGCAGATTAACACCAGGAGAAGAACCTGTCAGCTTCATCACTTGTTAGATTGCTGAAGTCCTGCGGCACGTCTGGCTTGACCAGGCTGAACGCTAAAGGTGAGGCTGCTGTGGGGTCTGCAGCTTAAACTTAAACAGGAGCCTCAGCACGGGACGACAGCTCCTTGCCTTACGTACAGTCATCTGAAAAAGTAAGCACATCTGATGAAGTGTTTCTTTTTTTTACTTTCTCATATATGAAGTATAAGGAAAGAATTGTAATCATCCAAAAATCTGATCTCGTGATTTTGATGAATCTCAACGTTTTAGACCTCCCTGAGTCCGAAAATACTATTTTTGGAATTACGTCTGTCTGTGTGTGTGTGTGTATGTAATTTATGTAAACACGATATTTCATTTAGGTCAACCAAATTTTTCATATGACTGTTAGGTACAAAATAGTGATTTCTATCAACGTTTGGGCTATTTCCACTAACCAGAAGTGGAACTTTTTTATTCATGCAGCAGCAGAGTTCGATTTATTCAAATTTACTTTTATAATAATTCTTCAGTATATTATTAATTTGGTTTGATTTGTTGTTGATGGTTCTTTTAATGTACATAATATAAAAATATAATCCTTGTCTTGTGGTTTACTCTTTAAACATCCATCCCCATATCTGAGTATATGAGAAAGTCCAGGGGAGACCACTCCTGATTTTTTTAACATATGTGGACATACCAGAATTTGATCTCCATCTAAATTGTATCTGTAGACTAGAAGACATGCAGACCACCGGTCCTCAAATAAAGGTGGCTCGTACAGAGCTGGGGTAGCAAACGTTTATGGTGGTGGACCAAATTGTTAATAACTGTGCATACTGTGAGCCATATAAAAAATGTAGATGCCACAATAAACCCAGGTAGTCTACTCCAGTGTTTCCCAAACTCGATCCTGTGAACCCCCTGTGGCTGCAGGTTTTTGTTCCAACCAGCTTCTGTTTTTAATTGGACTGCTGGGCTAATTAAGTGATGTGTTATTCCCCAAGTTCTGTGTTTTGGGAACAATCTAGAAATTAGAAAACCAAGTTTGGCACAAAAAAAAAAAAAATATATATATATATATATATATATATATATGTGCCATTCGTAGTCTGAATCACAATCTGATTGTATGGGTGGTTACCTACCAGGTAACGCTTGTGGTTGGTCTGCAAGTCGGCTAACATCCGCCATGGTGCCCTCACAGATGCGAGAAGCAGACCGTAGAATGTTGCATAGTTTTACTGTCAAATAATGCAAAGAGTACGCGACACGCGTTTCGCCCTAACTCTGGGCTCATCAGGCGTACACACTCACTGCATCCCCTCTCGGGGATAGAGGGCAACGTGGTGGATGTTTGCTGACTTGCAGACCAACCACAAGCGTTACCTCGTAGGTAACCACCCATACAATCAGATTGTGATTCAGACTACGAATGTCATGAATGTAATTACCCCGATCTACATGCTGTCAAATAAACGAACCAGAACCACACACCGTGGCGCAACATAAAGAAGCTTCGCCTCTGACACTGATGTCTGAGGTTTGATCCCGAGAGATGTGCAGTGAGTGTGTACACCTGATGAGCCCAGAATTAGGGCGAAACACGTGTCGCATACTCTTTGCATTATTTGACAGTAAAACTATGCAATATATATATATATATATATATATATATATACTAGACAAAGAGCCTGTTTTGACAACGTAAGATGAAACAGGCTTGAGTGGAATAGTAATAAGTATAAGCACCACAAACCTGATATAGGTGTATTGAATGAATGCGTAATTAGGCCTCGAACTGTAGTCGAAATCGCCTTTCAGGCCTCTAGAGCAGGGGTAGGCAACGTCGGTCCTGGAGTGCCACAGTATGTGCAGGTTTTTGTTCCAACCCAGTTCCTTAACGAGAACTCAATTATTGCTGATGAAGCACATATTGCTTAAGTGACATTTTAATGCTTCATTTTAGTGGTCTCGCTTGTTAAGGTTCTCCAACCTTAATTGCTTATTTCAATCTTAAACTGCTGCATTCAGTGTTTTAATTGCTCCTTATTAGCAATAAGATGTAAAAGACAAAGCAGCCAGCAGTTCTCCAGCTAGCTTTTTTCCAATTACATCTGTGTGTGTTCATCATGCACGGTTTGATTTAATAAAACACTTAATAGAAAAATGTGACAGACTGAAAATGATCTGTTTTAGGCTTCAAATCATTTGGATGATATCCTTGGAAAGGAAAAAAATCTACGATATAAAAGCCTTACATTGCACAGACTAACGAGCCATAAAATTAAATAAGGTCTGAGATTGGCAATGATTGGTTTCTAATTAAGCAATTGGGTTGGAATGAAAACCTGTAGCCACTGCGGCTCACCAGGACCGACATTGCCTACCCCTGTTTTACATCTTATTGCTAATAAGGAGCAATTAAAACACTGAATGCAGCAGTTTAAGATTGAAATAAGCAATTAAGGTTAGAAAACCTTAACAAGCGAGACCACTAAAATGAAGCATTAAAATGTCACTTAAGCAATATGTGCTTCATCAGCAATAATTGAGTTCTCATTAAGGAACTGGGTTGGAACAAAAACCTGCACATACTGTGGCTCTCCAGGACCGACGTTGCCTACCCCTGCTCTAGAGCTTTAATCGAAGTTGCCTTTCTCTTTGAATTTTCGTGGCCGTAAATCTGCCGCCTGCCGCGATGTCGGTCTCGTAAGTTTTTTCGGGCAGCTGTGCAGAAGGTGACTGCGTATTCGGCTTCGGATGGACGTGAGTGAGTGAGTAGGCTGGCGAATTATATATAAGATATACAGGTGCTGGTCATAACAGTAGAATATCATGACAAAGTTGATTTATTTCAGTAATTCCTTTCAAAAAGTGAAACTTGTATATTAGATTCATTCATTACACACAGACTGATGTATTTCAAATGTTTATTTCTTTTAATGTTGATGATTATAACTGACAACTAATGAAAGTCCCAAATTCAGTATCTCGGAAAATTAGAATATCAATTAAGACCAATGCAAAAAAAAGGATTTTTAGAAATGTTGGCCAACTGAAAGGTATGAACATTAAAAGTATGAGCATGTACAGCACTCAATATTTAGTTGGGGCTCCTTTGGCCTGGATTACTGCAGCAGTGCGGCGTGGCATGGAGTCGATCAGTCTGTGGCACTGCTCAGGTGTTAGGAGAGCCCATGTTGCTCTGATAGTGGCCTTCAGCTCTTCTTAATGGTTGGGTCTGGCGTATTGCATCTTCCTCTTCACAATACCCCACAGATTTTCTATGGGGTTAAGGTCAGGTGAGTTTGCTGGCCAATCAAGAACAGGGATATCATGGTCCTTAAACCAGGTACTGGTAGCTTTGGCACAGTGTGCAGGTACCAGGTCCTGTTGGAAAATGAAATCTGCATCTCCATAAAGTTCGTCAGCAGCAGGAAGCATGAAGTGATCTAAAACTTACTGGTAGATGGCTGCGTTGACCTTGGACCTCAGAAAACACAATGGACTGACACCAGCAGATGACATGGCACCCCAAACCATCACTAACTGTGGAAACTTTACACTGGACCTCACGCAACGTGGATTCTGTGCCTCTCCTCTCTTCCTCCAGACTCTGGGACCTTGATTTCCAAAGGAAATACAAAATTTACTTTCATCAGAGAACATAACTTTGGACCACTCAGCAGCAGTCCAAAGGCGAGACGCTTCTGACGCTGTCTCTTGTTCAAGAGTGGCTTGACACAAGGAATGCGACAGCTGAAACCCATGTCTTGCATACGTCTGTGCGTGGTGGTTCTTGAAGCACTGACTCCAGCTGCAGTCCACTCTTTGTGAATCTCCCCCACATTTTTGAATGGGTTTTGTTTCCCAATCCTCTCCAGGGTGCGGTTATCCCTATTGCTTGTCCACTTTTTTCTACCACATCATGTCCTTCCCTTCGCCTCTCTATTAATGTGCTTGGACACAGAGCTCTGTGAACAGCCAGCCTCTTTAGCAATGACCTTTTGTGTCTTGCCCTCCTTGTGCAAGGTGTCAATGGTCGTCTTTTGGACAATTCAAGTCAGCAGTCTTCCCCATGATTGTGTAGCCTACAGAACTAGACTGAGAGACTATTTAAAGGCTTTTGCAGGTGTTTTGAGTTACTTAGCTGATTAGAGTGTGGCACCAGGTGTCTTCAATACTGAACCTTTTCACAATATTCTAATTTTCCGAGATACTGAATTTGGGACTTTCATTAGTTGTCAGTTATAATCATCAACATTAAAAGAAATAAACATTTGAAATACATCAGTCTGTGTGTAATGAATGAATCGAATATACAAGTTTCACTTTTTGATTGGAATTACTGAAATAAATCAACTTTGTCATGATATTGTAATTTTATGACCAGCACCTATATATATATATTATATATATATATATATATATATATAATATTAAAATGTACCAAGCAGTTATATGGAAATAGCGTATGTTTTTCTTTTTAATAATATTTTGATCTTGATTTTCATTCTACTTTTCCAGGTGCTCTAATTGTTTAATTAATCCATTATTTACTAATTAGTGGGTCTGATGCTAAAGTCACTGCAGCCTTTCATGATTCCGTGTTGTTTGCCTGGGTGTCTGCTCTGCTCGTTTTTAATTGTCATTAATAAGATACAACGAAGGGGAAAAACTGCACAGAGAAAGGGCAAAATATAATGAAATCAACAAAAGAGAGTTAAGTATTTAAATCTCTAGCAAAAGCAGAAATATTTCTAAATGTCTTATAAATGTAAAAACCATGCTGCTGTGCTTTTCTGAATGTAGAATAAAAGAAGAATAATCCCAGCTAATTAAACGAGATCAGTGCTATCAGGTCCGAGGTCGGGAAGCACTGCTCTAGTCCATGTGTTAGTGACAAACATTAACTTTAAAAGCAGTTGCTCCAAGAATCTGGTTTAATTATAAACATTTTATTAACTGCTATTAAGTGAAATTCTTAAAGAAGTGAGCAGTTTTTAAGTAAGAGGATTCCAATATGACACTCTTCTAGTTATGAACATCATATACTTTGTTAATCCTCATGGAGTAATTGTCTTTTTGCATGACTTGTGGAGGTCAGAGGTCAGAGCGCAGGGTCAGCCATTGTACAGAACCCCTGGAGCAATTTTTCAGGTTAAGGACCTTTCTCAATGGCCCAACAGAGTAGGATCCCTTCTGGCAGTAACTGGATTTTAACCATTAAACTGCCACATACTTGGGGGTTAATGCACCCCTGGACGCCAAATACTTTTTTGCTGCACTTTTTAAGTAAACGTCAGAGATTCACAAGGAAAAAGTGAAATTCAAATGGAACACATTTTTTCCATGCAAAGAGCATCACAATTACTGTGACACGGATCATTTTACACATTTTACTGTAAAAACGATTTAAAAAAAAAAAAAAAACTACTATAATATGTAGAAGGTACAACTGACGCCATTGATGAAATTCAGTAAATCACCGAGCAAACTGCGCTTGAACGGGCTGCACACAGAGGCCAACGCTGACTCTGGCAGGCCAGTCTAGTGCTGCAGGGGGCGCCAGTGGTCACGAGCTAGCTGCTCAACAAGTGTACGGCACCGCCTGATCAGCTCTGGCATGCTGGCAAATTGCACTGGGAAATGACTATAGTTGGTTGCGACATTCAATGAATGTACCTCGCCGGATATACTCTGGTCCGGCGTGCTGGCAAATTGAATTAGGAACCAACTATAGCTGGTTCTGGCGATTTAAGGTTTAACTGGCAACCTTCCAGACACCAGCACAGATCCTTAGCCACAGAGCACCATCCTATGTTCAGTCTGTTAAAATCTACTGAGATGACGGTTAGCGCAACAATTAATTCATTGCAAAACTGCGTCTCTGTTAATACAACATGCTTCCACTAGGCAGACAGAACTGTATTTGTCCCCTGGGGGAAATTTGACAAAAAAAGTGCCTTAGGACGCACATCTTGGGCTGTCAAGTCCCAGGCGCCAGCAGGCCGCCCTCGATAGGTAGATAGATTCAGGGCCGTCTTAACGCATGGGCATGCTGGGCAGTTGCCCGGGGTCCCCATGCTAATCTATGTGTGTTGTGACTTGCTGAGTGGTTGTGTAGGTAGGGGTCCCAGTGCACTGCTTTGCCCAGGGGGGTCAGTAATGCTGTTAAGACGGCCCTGGATAGATTGGTACAAATGTGGACAAATTAAGAAAATGTAGAACCCACAATTGTCTGTGAAATAACTTGAAACTGACAAAAGTCATTGGCACCCATCGTTGTTTATTCTGTATTTAACAAAAATCAGACTTGGCTTCAGAGTTTTGATTCCACAGGATATTGCAAATAATAAACCAAAATGGTGTGGACAAATGACAAGACCCATAGGCCGGGTTTATACTTCACACGACGCATGTTCCAGCAGACGCTCCTGCTCCACAAGCATTTTACTGTTTATATTTGCATGTGTACTTTACGTAAATCAGGAGGAATCCACCAGGTGGCAGTGCAAGAAACAGTGCATCCGGAAAGTATTCCCAGCGCTTCATCACTTTTTCCACATTTTGTTATGTTACAGCCTTATTCCAAAATGAATTAATTTTTTTCCTCAGAATTCTACACACAACACCCATAATGACAACATGAAAAAAGTTTACTTGAGATTTTTGCAAATTTATTAAAAATAAAAAAACGGAGCAATCCCATGTCCATAAGTATTCACAGTCTTTGCTCAATACTTTGTCAATGCACCTTTGGCAGCAATTCCAGCCTCAAGTCTTGTTGAATATGATGCCACAAGCTTGGCACACCTATCCTTGGCCAGTTTTGCCCATTCCTCTTTGCAGCACCTCTCAAGCTCCATCAGGTCCCAGAGTCTGGAGGAAGCGTGAAGAGACACAGAATCCACGTTGCTTGAGGTCCAGCGTGAAGTGTCCAGTCAGTGATGATTTGGGGAGCCACATCCTCAGCTGGTGTTGGCCCACTCTGTTTTATCAAGTCCAAAGTCAGCACAGCCAGACGTCTACCAGGACATTTTAGAGCACTTCATGTGTCCCTGTGCTGACGAGCTTTATGGAGACACTGATTTCATTATCCAGCAGGACTTGGCACCTACACACACTGCCAAAAGAACCAATATCTGGTTTAATGACCGTGGTGTGATTCACTGTGCTTGATTGGTCAGCAAACTCACCTGACCTAAACTCAATAGGGAATCTAAGAGGAAGATGAGAGACACCAGAGCCAACAATGCAGACGAGCTGAAGGCCGCGATCAAAGCATCCTGGGCCTCCATAACATGCTGATCGCCTCCATGCCACGCTGCACTCATGCAAAAGGAGCCCCGAGCGAGTATCGAGTGCCTACATGGACGGACTCTTCAGTAGGCCAACATTTGTGTATTCATTTTTTTTTTTTATTGGTCTTATGTAATAATCTCATTTTCTGAGATAACTGAATTTTGAATTTTCATTACCTGAAGCCTATAATCCGTAAAATGAAAAGAAATAAATGCTTAAAATATATCACTCTGTGTGTAATGTATTATATTAAAAGAAATCTTGGGTCGAGATGTGACCTTCTCGGAAAGACACTTGTATGTCACGCGATAAAGAGATTTAAGCGGGGCCGGAAATAAAGGACAAAGTAGAACGTCATAAAGAATTCAAAAATGTTGGCGCGATACACCGGCAGAGCAGGTTAGAGATAATGGAAGTACGAAAATTTGAAAGTCTCCAAAAAATGATAGTAAAGATCGGATTAGCGCAAACAAATGGAAATTATTACTCAGTAAAATAACGAAACAGCGAAAAAAGATTGAATATATTGTTTGGATTTAAATTTTAAGTCAGAGACTTGTAGATTGTCTAATTCGTCTAATGGAAGTACGAAAATTCGAAAGTCTCACACAAAAGGGATAGTGAAGATCACAATAGCGCTAAGAAACAGAAATTATTACTCAGTGATCAGATATATTGTTCGGATTTAAACTTTAAGTCGGAGACTTGTAGATCGTCTAATTTGTGTTGCCAGCAACAAATAAAAGATTCCAGAAACGTCGGCGTGGTATGAAGTCCTGTGAGACGGAGACTTTGAACATGAGATCCTTACACGTCACGCCCTACTTACAGCTATTTTCAAACAAGACCACCGTCGCATCATCTCACCTCTCAGTCGTGTCAATGTTTGTCTCAGACACGGTTCATGTGCTCTCAGCTCTTAGAAATTTGATCAGGACAATAATTTTATACGTTCTTGATGACACGTCAACGACTAAGTGAAGAAAAAAGAGCAGGGACAAACATTCGAGAAAGTCGTTTTATTTATTAGAGAGAAAGAAACGAAATTCACTCACGGGCAGTTATAGGTTGCGTTGTCATGATGTAAGTCCAAACACGGAATCAAAATTCAATGCGATCTTGAAGAAAAGTTCATTCCAAATATCGTGTATACTAAAATTTTAAAGTAAAAGTGAAAATAACGCATATGTAACAATTCCCATGAAAATAACAATCTCTTTAAATTGTGTATCCGGTTAACCAAACCTGTTTGTGGGCAAGCAAAGCGAGCAGAGGGCAGAGCCCCCTAATCAATCTCTATCATATAGGAGTTTCACTTTTTGAATTGAATTACTGAAATAAATTAACTTTTCGATGATATTCTGATTTATTGAGACACACCTGTATGTCACAGTTTTTAAAGTAAATGAGTCCACTTTTGGTCGCAGGTGCAACATTAATGGAGTCAATTCTCAACTTCCATGGGGATAACGGCACTAGAAAATGGTGCAGAAGTCAAAGACGTGAATGTGAATACATGGGACCTTTTGGAAACCATGAAAAACTAATCCTTACAGAGAGATTGTACAAATGGAAACATTTCTGATGATATTCAGTTTTTATTACGCAGTAAACACCCCATGATATGCTGTCTACAAAACACCACTGGCAGTGCGCTTGTCATTCCCTGGGATTCTGTGACCTTCTTGTGTGAACATCTCAGTCATTGTACCTGCTATAGTGACAGCTGTGTGTGACAACAGGCCTCATGGATTCACTTTGGTTTGGTTTTATTCTTTTAATGGTTTGGTTGCTGCGCTCATTATGACACTATTGACTTCTATGTGGGAATTTACAGATGTGGACAAACGTGTTGAAAAACGAAGACCCTCACAATTGTCTCCGAAATAATTTAAAAACTGACCAACGTCATTGGCAGCCATCATTGTTTATTCCTGCATTTAACAAAAATCAAACTTTGCTTTTGAGTTTGCATTCAACAGAATATTTCAGATGACAACACAGACACAAGTGATGGGACCCTTCACCGAATATTTGGTTACACAACCAGGAGAGACGCAGTGGCCAGGCCAGGACTTGAACCCGAGGCTCTGAGTCTCCACAACACACAAACTGGAAAACAAAGACATTGCCGGGCGTGAGGCCTGCTTTGAGTGAACGCGTTTATTCAGTTTGTCCTAACAGTAGGCTTGAATTTTTATATCAAAATCAGTACAAAAAAAAACTTCATTTTTAAAGGTTGATAAGCTATGTACAGGAGAGGCTGGGGATGTTTAAAAAGCTGGAAAAAGTAAATTATAAATATTAATATATTCAAATACACAAGTGATTTGTCATGTAGTATTTATAAATTATGCATGAATAAAGTGCACAAGTAGGGAAAATAATGTAAATAAGTGATGATCTGCACACAGCAGCCTTTTTACTTCAAAACACAAAATGTTTGTACAGAATTTAAGAAGATTATGCCATAAATACATTAAGCAAGGTGACAGGATAGGGTGCAGAATGTTAAATGAATGTTAGACATTAGAGGACTTACTAAGGTGTGGTATATGTATGTTTGTGTGTGTGTTTATTTATATAGGGTTTTATATATATATATATATATATATATATATATATAATGTGTGTGTGTGTGTGTGTGTGTGTATATATATATATATATATATATATATATATATATTAGTATATATAATATTTTGATTACATTTCTTGTAGGGCGGCATGGTGGTGCAGTGGTAGCACTGCTGCCTCACAGTTAGGAGACCCGTCTGGGTTCACTTCCCGGGTCCTCCCTGCGTGGAGTTTGCATGTTCTCCCCGTGTCTGCATGGGTTTCCTCTCACAGTCCAAAGACATGCAGGTGAGGTGCATTGGAGATCCTAAATTGTGTGTGTGTGCCCTGCGGTGGGCTGGCACCCTGCCCAGGATTGGTTCCTGCCTTGTGCCCTGTGTTGGCTGGGATTGGCTCCAGCAGACACCTGTGACCCTGTAGTTAGGATATAGTGGGTTGGATAATGGAGGGATGGATGGACATTTCTTGTATATTTTGTTCAAAGCTGCAAACCAAAAGTTTTCTGGTTCTGCTCTTCTGGGGGAAGAAACTGCTAAGAGAGAAGTGGGCAGGAGGTGGCGCTGCAGAGCAGTCCCAGCTAATTAGCTGTTCTAATGCAGCAGTGGGCAACTCTGTGGGCATTTATCACCATTTGGCCAGTGGTACCCTGGCGTCCTCTCCAACAGCTGGGTCCTGCCACCTACAGTGCATCCAGAAAGTATTCCCAGCGCTTCATCACTTTTTCCACATTTTGTTATGTTACAGCCTTATTCCAAAATGGATTAAATTCGTTTTTTTCCTCAGAATTCTACACACAACACCCCATAATGACCATGTGAAAAAAGTTTACTTGAGATTTTTGCAAATTTATTAAAAATAAAAAAACTGAGAAATCCCATGTCCATAAGTATTCACAGCCTTTGCCATGAAGCTCCAAACTGAGCTCAGGTGCCTCCTGTTTCTCTGATCATCCTTGAGATGTTTCTGCAGCTTCATTGGAGTCCACCTTGTGGTAAATTCAGTTGACTGGACCTGATTTGGAAAGGCACACACCTGTCTATAGAAGGTCCCACAGTTGACAGTTCATGTCAGAGCACAAACCAAGCATGAAGTCAAAGGAATTGTCTGTAGACCTCCGAGACAGGATTGTCTCGAGGCACAAATCTGGGGAAGGTTACAGAAACATTTCTGCTGCTTTGAAGGTCCCAATGAGCACAGTGGCCTCCATCATCCGTAAGTGGAAGAAGTTCGAAACCACCAGGACTCTTCCTAGAGCTGGCCGGCCATCTAAAGTGAGCGATCGGGGGAGAAGGGTCTTAGTCAGGGAGGTGACCAAGAACCCGATGGTCACTCTGTCAGAGCTCCAGAGGTCCTCTGTGGAGAGAGGAGAACCTTCTAGAAGGACAACCATCTCTGCAGCAATCCACCAATCAGGCCTGCATGGTAGAGTGGCCAGACGGAAGCCACTCCTTAGTAAAAGGCACATGGCAGCCCGCCTGGAGTTTGCCAAAAGGAACCTGAAGGACTCTCAGACCATGAGAAAGGAAATTCTCTGGTCTGATGAGACAAAGATTGAACTCTTTGGTGTGAATGCCAGGCGTCACATTTGGAGGAAACCAGGCACCACTCATCACCAGGCCAATACCATCCCTACAGTGAAGCATGGTGGTGGCAGCATCATGCTGTGGGGACTGGGAGACTAGTCAGGATAAAGGGAAAGATGACTGCAGCAACGTACAGAGACATCCTGGATGAAAACCTGCTCCAGAGCGCTCTTGACCTCAGAGTGGGGCGACGGTTCATCTTTCAGCAGGACAACGACCCTAAGCACACAGCCAAGATATCAAAGGAGTGGCTTCAGGACAACTCTGTGAATGTCCTTGAGTGGCCCAGCCAGAGCCCAGACTTGAATCCGATTGAACATCTCTGGAGAGATCTTAAAATGGCTGTGCACCGACGCTTCCCATCCAACCTGGTGGAGCTTGAGAGGTGCTGCAAAGAGGAATGGGCCAAACTGGCCAAGGATAGGTGTGCCAAGCTGGTGGCATCATATTCAAAAAGACTTGATGCTGGAATTGCTGCCAAAGGGGCATCGACAAAGTATTGAGCAAAGGCTGTGAATACTTATCTACATGGGATTTCTCAATTCTTTTATTTTTAATAAATTTGCAAAAACCTCAAGTAAACTTTTTTCACGTTGTCATTATGGGGTGTTGTGTGTAGAATTCTGTGGAAAAAAATGAATTGAATCCATTTTGGAATAAGGCTGTAAGATAACAAAATGTGGAAAAAGTGATGAAGCGGTGGGAATACTTTCCAGATGCAGTGTATGTGGCAGGACCCAGCTGTTGGAGAGGATGCCAGGGTACCACTGGCCAAATGGTGATAAATGTATTTTTCATTCCAACAGGTGGTGCATCACAAACATTTGTAGTGATGAACTGCATTACTGCAAATGTTTAATGTGTGCCACCTGTTGGAATGACAAATGCAATGCATTTTATTACTGCGAATGTTTGTTGGAATGACAAGAGACATTGCAACTGAATGGACACACTGGAAAACTGACCAAGGGTCCAGCTTTTATACTCGAGACCCTCATTCTTTGGTTAAGAGCTCTGAAGTAATACCCCCAATCCCCCCCTTCATTCATTGCTCAAGGAACATCTCAGTAGAACGGGATGCACTTGAGCCAAAGTGGAGGGTCTGAAAACTTACATCAGTGTGATATTTGCTAATTTATAACAAACAAAAAAATTGAAAAGTGTGTGAAGTGTCCCCTTTCACTTTGTCATTCCGCAGTAAGGGTGCGGTGTTTGTACGTTTGTATTCCAGAGCAGCAGCCATTATGCACAGAGTTAGCTTACTGGTCATCAATATTGATGGATTTTTGGAGCAGTGGGCACACACTGACACCCCTCAAAGCCAGTCTGGTCCTGTGAGGGGCTGTGTTGGTGTTGACGTGAACCCGAGCTGCTTCTCCGAGGGCCGGCGTTACTTTATGTAACGAAACAAAAAAATGAGACGGTTACCAAGACATGCTGCATTTAGATGGACCTCCTGGTGTGGCTCTGCATGCTGTGTGTTCCACAGTTGGAGAATATTTAAGGTTGATATCGGTACTGAAGACGCAGGTCAGACATGGACCTCCGATCACAGACCCCGCTTCTGCAGTCTAATACCAAAATGGGACCCCCATTATTAATACATTTATAAAGCTTATGTACGCAAATACAGTGGAACCGCGGGTCACGACTGTAATTCGTTCCAAAACTCCGGTCGCAACCCAATTTGGTCGTGACCCGAAGTGATTTCCCCCATAGGATTGTATGTAAAATCAATCCGTTCCGGACCGCATGAGCTGAATGTAAATATATATATATATATATATATACAGTACGCACGCTCGCCGCACAGGGAGAGACTGAACACGTGTGCAAATCATCGACGCGTATGAACCAGAAGGGACACTGGCTTGTCCGTCACCCAAGTGTGTGGTGCAACAGATTGGTGAACTTTTTGGTTGTAGCCCGATTTGTACGTGGTCCGAGACGTTCGTGACCCGAGGTTCCACTGTACCAGGATTTATAAAAGAGGGGGGGAGCATGTCTCATTTATGGCAACCCTGCCACACAACATTTTGGAGAAACTGGGAAATAGCGACACCTGTGGTCAAGCAGGGAAATGCAGCCAAGCCAGCTCAGTCCAGTTCAGGGTCTCCTGGTGCTGAAGCCCAGTAATAGCAGACACAAGGCAGCGGGGAACCACCCTGGAAGGGACACCAGTCCACCACAGACGGGCGTGAAATTCATTGGAAAATGAGAAAAGAACGTTAGTGCAAATGATGGGTGATAATGTGGCCACAACTTCAGGGGACCTCCACATCGAGGAGATGGTGAAACTTTGTGTGTAGTGAGTTAGAGCAGAAAGGTCACAACAACAAAGAAAAGAAGGACCCCCACACCCCCAGTAGTCCTCAGCTCTTCTTCTTCTACTTCTTTGTTGGATGCTGATTGTCTTCACAACACCAGCAACTCTGGTCAGCAGTTAAAACAGAAGGTCAATTTCTGGGGATTGAGAAACACAAATTGGTATCAAGTTTGACTTTCCAAAGAGAGTGGATACTCTGCTCAAGTTTTAAAGAGAGAATCCCACTGCTGCCACCAATCTAGATGTCTTCCTTCATTTTTAATTGTCCTTTCTAACATTGGTGGGCTGTGACAGGACTGTTCTAGTGTCCTTTAGTACCCACTCAGATGCCAGTCTGCTCCCGACCAAACCCACGTGGTGTGCTGCCTTTTAATATGCCAGACTAAAATCACTTTGTTAGCTTACCATTCCTTGTGCCAAAACATGAACACCACTCCTTGAGAGACACCCGTCTGTCCCGGTTCAGGTCACACTCTCTGAAGAAGCGGGAGGTGCAGTGGTCCATGGGTATCAGCGAGGTGCGAAGGGGGGCCAGCTCAGAGTGACTCAGGTAGCTGTGAGGGGGAGACAATTTCAAGATGTTTGGTCAGTTTGGAGCTCACAGGACTTCAGGAATTGAGTGAGAACCTCAAAAACTGAGTAGAGGAAGGGCAGGCTCTTGGGCACAGCCCCGCTTATTTCAATCCTTCCCTTTCTATAATTTGGGGTCTCAAGTGTCTACCTTCTGAAGGTGGAGCTACTCCATGTGGGGACTAAACCATCCCTGTTGGTTCCTCCAACCCCAGAACTGCATTGGCATGTCCGTCTGAACAGAATCAGTGGAGGGGAACATTTATGTTTGGCATGTGGCTTGTGCCCTAGTGGGACGGGGAGGATTTAGTGGTAGAAACTGATTTGGACAAATGCCAGGCTGGTTTTTGTGGTGGGACTGTGCAGTCAGGTGTATTTGGACTACTCACTCATTTTTCATTTTTAGGGTTTTTGTGCTGTAAATACAACACAAACATGGCATCTGACATGACCAGGATGATTTATAGAGGCCATTGAACCAAAATGGGTTATCCCCTGATGCAAAGTTCAAATGTGGAGCAGATCCACATCATCTTCGCATTTCCACCACCACCTCCAGAGAGTCTTAGCAGAACTCGGACTGCCTGCTGTCCCCACCTTATGCCCCTGTTGGCATGAGGACTCCTGCCTCCATGTTACTGGCGAGAACATCTAAAAATACTGATAAGCACCAATTGGGTTAAACAAAAATGTCACCTGCCCTGGCATGGCACCCACCAGTTCTGATGATCACTGGAGTATTCTGATCTCCTAAAGGCCAGTGCCCGGCTGTGCCACGCGGTACCCAGTTTGCACTCTTAATCGTGAAAGTGGCACACCTGATGGTTTCTCACGTCCCCGTTCTCTTGCTTACCCATCTGCAGGCTTCTGGTCGAGTTGTCCAAACTGCCAGTGGACTGGATAGACGTGCATCAGGTAGTTGGTCTCAAAGGTGCTCCTCCGCCAGCTGGAGGTGTACGTGCCCACTTTGAGTTGCCTCTGGAGGTCATAGATTTTTTTAACCTAGGAATTAATTTTGTTAGATTAAGTAAAGTTTATTAATCTCGAGGGGAAATTTACATCTTTGACTTTTTTGGCATCATACAGAAACTACGTAAACCCTACAGAAGTACAGTGGGCTCACTCACTCATGTGGACCCCCACTGGCTACTTGGCACTTTCAGAATTCAACAGAGTCCCACCTGATTGGTCAGAGCACAGATAGACTACCTTAATCTGAGCGCCCAAACACTGCAGCCTCCTTGGAGCTCCACAATCCTGGCTTGAAATCTGAACATCTGGGTGTAGTTTGCATGTTCTTCCTCTGTGACTGTGGCCTTCCTGTTCATACTGTACATTCCAAACATGCGTAGGTCATCTCTGAACTTCACCCAGTGAGAAAGTTTGTGTGTTTGAGAGGCGTCTCCAGCTGTGCTCCTGCTTTGTGCTAAATGGGCCTAAAATGGGGTCCAGCTCTCTGTGACTTAAAGTGGGAGAAGTGCTGAGGGTTTGGGGCGGCCAGTGACCCCTCCATGACTGCAGCTTTACCTGCCCGACGTTTGTGAGGAGAAATGGGGCGGGGCTTTGTGATCATTTAAAAGTGGGTTGTGGCTTCATACCTGCTAAGAAAATGGGGCGTGGCTTTTTTCTTTATTAGGAAATGCAAAGTACTTTAATGATGAATATTTAAAAATGGGGTGTGGCTTTATTAGGAAATGCAAAGTACTTTAATGATGAATATTTAAAAATGGGGTGTGGCTTTATTAGGAAATGCAGAGTACTTTAATGATGAATATTTAAAACTGGGGTGTGGCTTTGTGAGACTAAGCATGGGTGTGACAGGATGTATATTTTAAAATGGGTTGTGGCTTTTTTAGGAAATGCAGAGTACTTTATGATGAATATTTAAAACAGGGGTGTGGCTTTATTAGGAAATGCAGAGTACTTTATGATGAATATTTAAAACAGGGGTGTGGCTTTATTCTTAGGAAATGCAGAGTGACATTATGATGAATATTTAAAACAGGGGTGTGGCTTTATTAGGAAATTCAGAGTGACTTTATAATGAATATTTAAAACAGGGGTGTGGCTTTATTCTTAGGAAATGCAGAGTGACTTTATGATGAATATTTAAAACTGGGGTGTGGCTTTATTAGGAAATGCAGAGTACTTTGTGATGAATATTTAAAACAGAGGTGTGGCTTTATTAGGAAATGCAGAGTACTTTATGATGAATATTTAAAACAGGGGTGTGGCTTTATTAGGAAATGCAGAGTGACTTTATGATGAATATTTAAAACTGGGGTGTGGCTTTATTAGGAAATGCAGAGTGACTTTATGATGAATATTTAAAACTGGGGTGTGGCTTTGTGAGACTAAGCATGGATGTGACAGGATGTATACTTTAAAATGGGGTGTGGCTTTACAAAGGGGGCATGACTTTGTGACACTAAGCGTTGGTGACCACAAGTCCATTATAAAAGGGGTGAAACTTTGTGAAAGAAAACATGGCTGTGGCCACAAGTCTATTTTAATAGTGGATGTAACTGTATAATTGTCATTTTAAAGTGGGGTGTGGCCTTTTGATAATATGCTAAAGTATGGGCACATGCCAATTTAAAATGGGGCGTGGCTCTGTTACGCTAAGCATGAGCTCTGCCACATGTGCATGAAAACATGTGGCCTTATTAAGATTATTTAAAAAACGGATCATGGCCTTGTGAAATCAGCTGTTTAAAAATATGCTATGGCGTTTTGACTCTAATCATGTGCACAGTCACGTGTATTTTATAAAGTGGTTTGGCTTTGTGACACTAAAGCTACAAGTTTATTTTAAAATGAGCTGTGGCTTAATGATGATTATTTTTAAACTGGGTGTCTATTTGTGACACTAAGTGTGGGTGTGACAATATGTATTTTATAAAGGGGTGTGGTTTTATTATTATATTACATTAAAATGGGATGTGGCTTTGTCACATTATGCTATTGGGTGACCACATTTAAGTTTAAAATGGGGTGTGGTTTAATATGACTATTTTTAAATGAGGTGTGGTTTTATGATTATGTAAATAATGGCCATAAACCCCTGGCTTGTGTACAAAAGGGCAAACAACAAATTAGGATTTATGAACCATTCTGGTCAAAGCCCATTTGCACCTCTGGGTGAACAGACGTTGCTCCTAGTTGACTATCGCAGGTAGTTATTATCAGTAGGACTTGACAACCTATGGGGTGGGGGGTTTAGGGCCACCCTTGGTATTCAGAGTGAGCACCCCTTTATGTGTGTATACCACAGACTTTAAGGAGCGTGTGTATTTTTAGTTTCATAAACTGCGTCCCGTGGTTAACAGCACCCACTTGGTTTGATGACCAGGGTGGGTGCCCTCTGTGTCCTTGGTATCTCTCGTGCATGCACCCCTTAGCTTTCATAAATGGTGCTCCTCAGATGACAGCACACCAGGTGGGTCACCTAACAGATTGCCAAGCTCTACTTATGAAACAGAAATGAGACAACTACAAGAAAATGTTGAAAAGAGCAAAAAAATAAAAGTCCCGCAATCCAGAAGTCGTAACCCTGAAACAGTCATCCAAACAGTAAGAATTGGAAGGAAAACAGCACTGCTCATGAAGTCCACCATAAATGAATGATCTCCTGCTCCTGAGCCTTCTCAGCTCACTTACAGAGCCAGAAGGCGGGATCTGGACTGGTGATGTCATGGTGGCCCCGCCTCCTGTGAGCTCCACCCACAAAGAACAGCAGAACATTTAAAGAGACCGCACATACTCGTGGATAGGTCGGGACTTGATTTTACCGTATAAATTCTGGTATTTTATAATGTCGGCCGTATAAGTTGAATGCGGAAAACTCACGCCATTGGTCCAAGAGATTCCAATATGCTAATGCCCACCTGAGAGAGTCACCACGGAGCACACGGCCTTTATTTTTCTATGTATTGTGCCTACGTGACCATGCGGTAAAACCCGAACTATTCCGGAGGGACGTTTGTACTATTTTGTGTATCGTGTATCTCACACCCTTATACACTTTTATCGGAAGAGCATCCCTTATCTATGATGGAGTGTTTGATCAGAAGAAAATATGAAGCTGGTTTTAAATTAAACGTCATTGAAGTGGCAAAATAAATTGGGAACTGTGCTGCTGCAACAAAATTTGATGTGTCTGAGAAACTGATGAGAGTTTGGAGGAGGCCAGAAGATGTAAAAAAAAAAACAAATTAATTGTCGTGTTTTTGAACGGGCGTATAAGTCAGGGTCTGATTTTATGATCAATTTTTACAACGTATACGTGAGTATATACGGTAATTACAAACATAAAGACAAATAAAACTTCAGACTTGATAAACAGAAAACACACATAAATAGAGACTTACACATACTGTAACAGTGTTAACAAACGTTTACATCCATCTCCATTACAGTTACGTAGACAATGGAGAGGTTAGAATGGCGCTGCACTGCGCCCTGATCGTTAAACTTTATATCGTAATCCTAGTCGGCACTCACGATGATCCTTTGCTTCTTCGTCAGGAATCCCGGGTTTTTCAGGTCGTATTCATAGAGGTGCACCAGGACTTCTTTCAGCCAGTTCTTAATGTGCAGAGAGAACTGCGCCAGCTCATGGTCCTGGCATGGGGCAATGTCTGCAAGGAAGGACGAGAAGAGACCAGGAGACACAATGAAGTGCACAGCCAGCGGGTCGGCGGCCTCTTTTCTTTTGAAAGCATCAACCGCTGCCTACTGTGACCTTCCCAAACTGCTCAATAAAATGAAGATGTGAGAAGTAAGATGGGCGGCCGTGTGAAAGCCCTGACCTTCCCTACTCGCTCCTACACTGCGGGCTCTAATTTTAAAAAACAATCATTTGAAATGTATTTTGAGTGATGTCATGGATCATCTTGCCTTGTGTGGTATCAAAAGCCGGCTGTTAAACTGACCACTTGTCCCTGTTGACCCCATGGCTGTCCCTCACTCCAGGGAAGTCCAAATAAATTGTTAATTTTTGGAATTCTTCCTTATTTTCTTCTTAGATTTTCTCCTGTCATTTGTGTCTCACGTTTTGCAAGGCAGCCCTTAGGTTCATCTGATCATGTGACTGGAGAGGATGCAGAGTGGGCCAATCACGCTCTCTCTCTCTCGCAGATCATGACCCAACAGTTTGGACCACAGAGAGCGTGAGAGAGAGCAGCCCACTGAGAATCATCCCAGTAGACCCCAATGCCCAGTTTATCCCTGGTGTTAGTTAACTGGTGACTCCAAATTGTTCTGTGTGTACTGAAGGGTTGTCCCGGCCTTCTTGTACCCAAGACTGATGAACTGTTTCTGAAAATGTCATTCAAAGGGAACATTGGATGGACTCCAGTTTGGATAAATCAAAATGTGAGACAATCGATTTGTCAGGCCTCGTGCCACCCTGCTGTGAATGCCCTAAAACGGAAACTGATGTGAACTGTGCAGGAGGAATGTTAGGAAAGCTCTAATGTTTCTACTTCTTCATTTTAATAATGGTTGCTTTTCACCCATCCTCAAAATGAAGTAGAACCTAAATTAAAAAGTGAGGACCCCCCCCCCTAAGGACATCACCGACATTACCTGCCCCAACTTTTAAAACCCCAATGACTCAATTATAGAATTCCATTTTTCTCGTCTGGTTAGTGCAGGAATTTCGAGAACTTACACCGACAAGCACCGAGGTAGTCGAGATGAAGGCCTGGTCTTCTCTGAGCTCCTTCACTGAAGCACTTGGCTGTGAAGAGATGACAGGAGCTTTCATAGGTTTGGTTGTCTGTGCCGCACACCTGAAAGGAAAAGGCAATCAGCTGAACTGTCGGTCCGTAATGATGGTGGACAATTGAAACTCTCTGGGGCAGGCACACTTGGTCCATGATGACCACTCTGTAGGTGGTGCTAAGGACACACAGCGTGCCCAAAGATTACTGCGAGTTAGAGGTCAGAGGAAGGCAATAAATTGTGGTCAAAAGGAGTAGCAAGGGTCAAAAAGTACCAGAGACACATCGAGAATGAGAAACTGGGTTCAAGGAGCAAAACAAACTTGGAAATTGAAGCCAGAGACGGCTAAAACCAAAGCAACAAGCCTAGCACTGGAACTCAGTCTCATGAGAAACTCACTAAGGGTGACAGCAGAATTTTTATAACCCAGGATCTTCACCTGATTCCCCAACTAGTTCCTGAGGAGCAGTGGCTCTGCTCGGAGGTCTTTAATAATATTAATAATAATAATTCTTGACATTTACACAGCACTTTGTGCTCCACTCAGGGATAACCCGATCAATGATCTCCTTACTGCAGTGTTAAGTAGGGGTCTGACCACACACTGAAATTGACCAGCGCTTTACCAAAACTCACAAGCTCAGCTTGACCGGCGGGCTGTAGACACGTCGAGGGGTCCTGGCAGATGCACTTTGGTTTGTTATCTTTACTGACCGCACACACCTTCCCTCGTGGGCAGTGGTAGTTTTCACAGGGGTCTGAAATGAAGAAAAGAAACAAACAACAACAAAAGGCTGACAACTGGAGTGGAGTGGAGTGGAGTGGAGTGGAGTGCCGGCGTCTCATTACTGGGAGGTAGAGGATGGGGGCCAATAGAGACTGGAGACGAGGAAGGGAGTGAGGAGTGTAACTTTGAGTCGCCCCGTCGTTTTATTTTGTTTCTGTTCATTTGTAGTTTTGTGTTCTCGCCTTACGCAGGGCGAGTCAAAATTAGGTTAACGTTTGAATGGCGGAAACAAATTTATTCACAAAACATACTTCATACGTGCAAGATGATTTACGGGAACATCTCAATCTGTTTGCCATAATGTTCAACACAGAAAAGCCAACGAGCAACAGCACCGTGTAAAGCCCAGACTCATCAGATGATCCCACAATCCGAATTCTGTCCTGCAGGTCACCGATGTCACGAACATTCCTGCTATCCACGCGCTCCTTCAGCACACCCCATACCCAGAAATCACAGGGTGTCCAATCATGGCAATGGTTCACCATGACCTACCCATCGACTTGGAAAGGGGCAGTCGAGATAAAAAGAATCCATTAGGGTTAACATAATTGTGACTCACCCTGAATTAGGAAGGACACAAAAACCGGTCAATAACACGGGAGGAGGGTGAAGTTCTTGATGATAGCGCCAGGCATCACATGCCCACAAGTCTGCTGAGTGGCATTGGGCCGGGTTGATCAAGTCGTGTATATACATACAGTGCATCTGGAAAGTCTTCATAGTGCTTCATCACTTTGTCCACATTTTGTTATGTTACAGCCTTATTCCAAAATGGATTCAATTCACTTTTTTCCTCAGAATTCTGCACACAACACCCCATAATGACAACGTGAAAAAAGTTTACTTGAGGTTTTTGCAAATTTATTAAAAATAAAAAAACTGAGAAATCCCATGTCCATAAGTATTCACAGCCTTTGCTCAATACTTTGTCGATGCCCCTTTGGCAGCAATTCCAGCCTCAAGTCTTGTTGAATATGATGCCACAAGCTTGGCACACCTATCCTTGGCCAGTTTCACCCATTCCTCTTTGCAGCACCTCTCAAGCTCCATCAGGTTGGATGGGAAGCGTCGGTGCACAGCCATTTTAAGATCTCTCCAGAGATGTTCAATCAGATTCAAGTCTGGGCTCTGGCTGGGCCACTCAAGGACATTCACAGAGTTGTCCTGAAGCCTCTCCTTTGATGTCTTGGCTGTGTGCTTAGGGTCATTGTCCTGCTGAAAGATGAACCGTCGCCCCAGTCTGAGGTCAAGAGCGCTCTGGAGCAGGTTTTCATCCAGGATGTCTCTGTACATTGCTGCAGTCATCGTTCCCTTTATCCTGACTAGTCTCCCAGTTCCCCACAGCATGATGCTGCCACCACCATGCTTCACTGTAGGGATGGTATTGGCCTGGTGATGAGCGGTGCCTGGTTTCCTCCAAACGTGACGCCTGGCATTCACACCAAAGAGTTCAATCTTTGTCTCATCAGACCAGAGAATTTTCTTTCTCATGGTCTGAGAGTCCTTCAGGTGCCTTTTGGCAAACTCCAGGCGGGCTGCCATGTGCCTTTTTACTAAGGAGTGGCTTCCGTCTGGCCACTCTACCATACAGGCCTGATTGGTGGATTGCTGCAGAGATGGTTGTCCTTCTGGAAGGTTCTCCTCTCTCCACAGAGGACCTCTGGAGCTCTGACAGAGTGACCATCGGGTTCTTGGTCACCTCCCTTACTAAGGCCCTTCTCCCCCATCGCTCAGTTTAGATGGCTGGCCAGCTCTAGGAAGAGTCCTGGTGGTTTCGAACTTCTTCCACTTACAGATGATGGAGGCCACTGTGCTCATTGGGACCTTCAAAAGCAGCAGAAATTTTTCTGTAACCTTCCCCAGATTTGTGCCTCGAGACAATCCTGTCTCGGAGGTCTACAGACAATTCCTTTGACTTCATGCTTGGTTTGTGCTCTGACATGAACTGTCAACTGTGGGACCTTCTATAGACAGGTGTGTGCCTTTCCAAATCAGGTCCAGTCAACTGAATTTACCACAGGTGGACTCCAATGAAGCTGCAGAAACATCTCAAGGACGATCAGGGGAACAGGAGGCACCTGAGCTCAATTTGGAGCTTCATGGCAAAGGCTGTGAACACTTATGGACATGTGCTTTCTCAGTTTTATTATTTTTAATAAATTTGCAAAAACCTCAAGTAAACTTTTTTCACGTTGTCATTATGGGGTGTTGTGTGTAGAATTCTGAGGAAAAAAATGAATTGAATCCATTTTGGAATAAGGCTGTAACATAACGAAATGTGGAAAAAGTGATGAACCGCTGGGAATACTTTCTGGATGCACTGTATATCCAAAATCTGTGGTTTATCACAATTTGCGGTTGCTCTAGGAACGTATAACCCCCCCCCCCCCCTGAATTTTGTGGTGTGTACTGTATATCTATAACTCGAGAGAGAGAACCTCTTTGAAAGGAGATCACAGGGCTTGCACGTGACTAACGGCAATTTATTTATGTACAAGCTGGAAAAGTACATGAGATCACATTGAGCTTCAAGACGACATTAATGGAGTTGTTCCGACTGAACGGTCTGATTGTCCACCGAATGACACTGAACTGCTGAGCTGTCCGTGTGAAAGCGTTCGACAAATAAACGTCCTAAGCTTCGGCACCCGATGACTTCATTTAGTAGCCTCACCGTGCACCTGCACACGCCGCGCTATTCACCAGAAACCCTTCGGTTGGTAACGTCTCACCTCCCGTATTCGTCACATTTTTTGCACCCTGCGACTTTCTTTTGTTCCCAAAATTAAAACGGAGACTCGAGGGAAGACGATTTACTACCATGTTAGAAATCCAGGAAAAAAAAATATCTCGAGAGGCTCTGGACACGGAAACAAAAGATGAGCATGGACAATGCTCTCAGGAATGGAAGACGTGCCGGGACGAGTGGATTGCGTGTCAAGGAGAGCAGGTTGGCATTGACTGAAATGGAAATTGGTGTAAAGTTGTAGAGTCAGTAAGCGTTTGTAAGGATTTTAACAAGAATTTTGGGGTGTCCCGTGTATTTATCGTGTCATGTGAGATCCGTTTGGCCTTCATGGCATTGCTCTGAAGTTGAGGGCACTACTTACTGATAAACTCGTCGACTTGATACTCGTTGTTGTCATTGAAATACTGTTCCCAGGAGTCTCCGGGGGCGTCGTACTCTGGGGGGTTACTGTCCATTTTGAAGTCCTGGTCCTGTTGAACAGAAGGAGTAGAAAATAAATGTCATGGCCTGTCCATCTCAAACATCTACTAATGCGACAGAAGCTCACCACTTTAATCTTTGCAATTTCGAGTGACTCGGCCGTCTTCAGTAAATCGATGAGATCTCCATTTCTGTTCATAAATTCCCTTCTTTGGATTTCGGGTCGGAGTGACGGAGCGAGGCCTCTTCGTCTTCGTCTTCGCTGGACGACTCCTCCGGCTTCCACGCTCTCCGAGTCACCTCGAAGCGCTCGCCCCATTAAGAGCTCCTTTAGGGAAGGCAGCCCGCCCAGTTTCTCGATGTTGTTCCCGCTCGTGTTCCGTTTTTTGCGGGCGCTCCCGGTGGAACCGTTAATCGCTTGCTTTTCAAACGTGAGCTGCAATAAAACAAGTGTTTCTCGTTAATGGTTACTTCTAAAGCTGCGATTTAATACATGTCAGGCTGTTTAGTCCGCTACATCCTTAGATGAGTGATGACGTGAAGTTGACGCAGGTCTTTCCTCTTTTTTAATTGATCATTTTGTATAAGTGTGGTTGTTTGTGCTACCGGCGGACAAAATGAAAAATAATTCTAAGGTCAGAATGACTAAATACGGCAATACCTCACTCAACGAGTCCTCTGGGCAAGAAGCCCCTTTAAGATGAAATTAGCCTAAAACGTGTAACGTCAAGCGTCAGCCTTTTAGAACTCCCTGCTAGGCGCTGAGCAAACCTGCGATCCGGAATTCGGAGGACAGCTTGTTAAACTTGGGGTTCTGATAGAAAACAAAAGTATTTCTGTACTGTACGCTTTAACCTCAGGGGTACATTAAAGTGACATTAAAGTAATTTAGTTACAAAGTGGTGGATATTCTTGAATTGTTTATTTTTAAGGTTGTCACGTCGCCATTTTACAGTCTCAACAATTAGTGATTGTGTTGGTGGGACGCGCTGCAGCAAATGGCCAAAAGGCGCAATGTGTGGAGTCACAGATGTTTGGCTTCACAGCCGTGTTTGGCATTCAAATATATTCAAATATAAATAACCTCGCGCCAAACTACATCAGTGACCTCCTCCATCACTATGTGCCTGTCCGCCCACTAAGGTCCTCTGATTCTGGCCATCTTGTTGTGCCCCTCACTGATCTACACTCCATGGGTGACAGCAGGGCCTTCAGCTGTATAGCGCCCAGACTCGGGAATGACCTGCCGACATTAATCAGGTCAGCTGACTCCATGAATTCTTTTAAAACTCATCTGTTCAGTTTGTCTTTTAGCTCTACTTGACTTTATTACCCTTCTCTCAGTTTACTTCTCTGTCAAGATAATCATGTGACCTGTGTGTGTGTGCGCGAGACCATCGATTATGTTGTGTTAGGCTTTTTCTCTGAATTCACTGTCGTAATCTTCTTTATTTATTTATCTGGTTTGTACAATGCTATATACTGCATGCTGCCATTCTTTATTATATTCTGTAAGTGCCTTGAGCATGGGAAAGGCGCTATATAAATAAAATGTATTATTATTATTATTATTATTCAGTGCAGCATCCGGGATTACAGATCCCACAGCCAAACAACTTCAGTGCGAATCTTTAGGGGTTGTGCGGCTTTTGATTTTACATCCATCCATTATCCAACCCACTTTATCCATCTTACAGGGTCACGTGGCAATTTGTGTTTCACCTTCAGTAACGATCTTGTGTTTGGACGACAGCTCACCTTCAGGTCTTTGTGCAGTTTCAAGTGTAGAGCTTGGCGAGATCTCACCTTCAGGTCACAGTTTGTTTTGAGTGAAGATTTTGATGACAGCTTGTCTTCAAATTAGAACACTCTGGACAAGAACAGGCCATTCAGCCTAACAAAGCTCGTCAGTCCTGTCCACTTATTTACATCACATCGAGGTTTGAAAGTCCCTCAAGTCTTACTGTCCACCACACTACTTGGTCGCTTATTCCAAGTGTCTGTCGTTCTTTGTGTAAAGAAAAACTTCCCAATGTTTGTATGAGATACATGTTTCCAGCTGTGTCCTGGTGTTCATGATGAACTCATTTTAAAGTCACCATCTCGATCCACTGGACTAATTCACTTCATCATTTTAAACACTTCAGTCAGGTCTCCTCTTCATCACTGTAAAGGCTCAGCTCTTTTAATCTTTCCTCATAACTCATCCCCCGTAGCCCTGAATCAGCCCAGTCACACTTCTCTGGACCTTCTCTAGTGCTGCTATGTCCTTTTTGTAGCCTGGAGACCAAAACTGCACCCAGGACTCCAGATGAGGCCTCACCAGTGTGTTATAAAGTTTGAGCAGAACCTCCTGTGACTTGTACTCCACACATCAAGGCGCTATATAACCTGACATTCTGTTAGCCTTCTGAATGGCTTGTCTGGCAGCTGATAGTGACAAGTCAACTATGACTCCTAAGTCCTGCTCATAAGGAGGACTCTTGATTTTCAGACCTCACATTTTGACTTCCTATGTGTCATACTTTACATTTAATTACATTCCTATTTCTTCTGCTTAGACTCTAAAGGCTCAGCTCTTTTCATTTTTCTTCCTAATTCATCCCATGTAGCCCTGGAATCTGCCTAGCTACTCTTCTTTGGACTTTTTCCAGTGCTGTTATGTCCTTTTTGTAGACCAAAACTGCCCACAGTACATCAGATGAGGCCTCACCAGTGTGTTATAAAGTTTGAGCAGAACCTCCTGTGACTTGTACTCCACACATCAAGGTGCTATATAACCTGACATTCTGTTAGCCTTCTTCATGGCTTCTGAACACCGTCTGGAAGTTGATAGCTTAGAGTCCTCTACAACACCTAACTCCTTCTCATAAGGTGGACCTGATTTTCAGACCCCCCATTATGTATTCAAACCTCACATTTTTGCTTCCTATGTGTAATTCTTTACATTAACTGACATTAAATTTCATCGTCCACAAATCTGCCCAAGCCTGTATGCTGTCCAAGTCCTTCTGTGATGATATAACGGATTCCAAATGATCTGCTTATCCTCCTATCTTGGTATCATCAGCAAACTTAACCATCTTGTTCTTTATATTCCTATCTAAATCCATCCATCCGTCCATTTTCCAACCCGCTGAATCCGAACACAGGGTCACGGGGGTCTGCTGAAGCCAATCCCAGCCAACACAGGGCACAAGGCAGGAACCAATCGCGGGCAGGGTGCCAACCCACCGCAGGACACCCACAAACACACCCACACACCGAGCACACACTAGGGCCAATTTAGAATCGCCAATCCACCTAACCTGCATGTCTTTGGACTGTGGGAGGAAACCGGAGCGCCCGGAGGAAACCCACGCAGACACAAATCATTTATATTAAAAATATCAGCGGTCCCACCACTGCCCTCTGCTGGTCACCACTCTTAACGTCACCCAATTCTGATGAGGTTCCTCACACCATCACCCTCTGCTTCCTGTGTCTGAGCCAATTCTGCACCCACCTACACACCTCACCCTGAACTGCCAGTTCCTTTAGTTTGATGCCCACCCTCTCATGTGGCACCTTATCAAATGCTTTCAGAAAGTCCACATCAATCATCTCATCTGCTCCACTCTGGTCGTATCCTTTTGTTCCTCCTCATAGAATTCCAGCTTGTTAGTAAAACACGACCTCCCTCTCCTGACCCCATGCTGACTGTCCCGTCCTTGCCAGGTGTTGCTCAATCTTCTCCTTAATAATTCCTTCCATTAATTTTCCTGTGATGCCCGTTAAGCTTACTGGCCTCTAGTTGCTCTGATCTGCCCAGTCACCCTTTTTATATAATGGGATGATATTTGACATTTTCCAGCCCTACAGAATCTCTCCAGTGCTCAATGACTTCCTATAGATATGTGTCAGAGGTTTATATCCGAACTCGCTGGCCTCCTTAAGAACTCGAGGGTCAATATGATCTGCTCCTGGTGATTTGTTTGATTTCATCTTATTTAATCTCAGCAGCTCTTCTCTCTCCACAATTTCCAAATCCCTCAGTACCTCCTTAGTAGTCCCTGTTACCACTCTGAGGTTACCCACTCGCTTACTTGTGAACACCTCATTAGTTTAGGGCGTCTGCTATTTCATTGTCTGTACCACAGGGGATGCACAAACCAGTGTGTTTCTTCTCGCCGGTCCCAAGCCTGGATAAATGGGGAGGGTTACGTCAGGAAGGGCATCCGGTGTAAAATTTTTCCAAATCAATATGCGGACAACAATACAAATTTCCATACTGGTTCGGTCGAGCCCCGGGTTTACAACGACCGCCACCAGTACTGTTAGTCAACAGGGTGCTGGTGGAAACTGGGCTACTGTTGGCCGAAGAAGAGGGAGGAGACGTGTCTGGAGGCAGGAGGAGAGGAGGAAGGTAAAGAGAGTGAAACTGAGGGTAGGAACTTTGAATGTTGGCAGTATGACTGGTAAGGTGAGAGAGTTAGCAGATATGATGGAGAGAAGGAAGGTTGATAGATTGTGCGTGAAGAGACTAAATGGAAGGGGAGTAAGGCCAGGTGGATCAGAGGTGGGTTCAGATTGTTCTATCATGGTGTGGATGGGAGGAGAAATGGAGTAGGGGTTATTCTGAAGGAACAGCATGTCAAGAGTGTTCTTGAGGTGAAAAGAGTGTCAGACAGAGTGATGATTATGAAGCTGGAAATTGGACGTGTGATGATGAATGTTGTTAGTACATACGCACCGCAAGTTGGGTGTGCAATGGATGAGAAAGAAGATTTTTGGAGTGAGTTGGATGAAGTGATGAACAGTGTACCCAAGGGACAGAAAGTGGTGATTGGAGTGGATTTCAATGGACATGTTGGTGAAGGGAACAGAGGAGACAAGGAGGTGATGGGTAGGTATGGTGTCAAGGAAAGGAATGAAAAAGGTCAGAGGATAGTGGATTTTGCCAAAAGGATGGACATGGCTGTGGTGAATACATATTTTAAGAAGAGGGAGGAACACAGGGTGACATACAAGAGTGGAGGAAGATGCACACAAGTAGATGATATCCTATGCAGAAGAGTCAATCTGAAGGAGATTGAAGACTGCAAAGTGGTGGCAAGGGAAAGTGTAGTTAAGCAGCATAGGATGGTGGTCTGTAGGATGACATTGGAGTTCAAGAAGATGAGAGTGATCTCCATGAGATCTTCCTTCTCTCCCTGCATTATTCATCCTAATTCAAACTCTTTCTTTTTTTAGTGTGCTATGCACCCTTAGTCTCCTCTTCTCTGGATGAAGGCACCCAAAGGATCCTCCTATATGAATCTTTCTACAAAACTCGGTGTTCCCCATGCTGCACTTGAGAACAACCACTAAATGACACCCTCGGGTGAATCCCTCCACATCCCTCCTCTCAATTCCCACTTCCTGTACAGTAACTGTCACCAACCTTCATGCACGTACCTTTGGGGACCTTCCAGGCTGAGATGCGATGGCAGACTGAAGTCCATCGGTCCAGTCAGTGGTCACTCCTCTGGGGTCACCAGCCATACTCCTGTAGCTCAGGGGAAGATAGTTATCTCCTCTGATTTGGGGTTCCCTGCTGCTAGTGGGACCTCCAAGATGAGGACCTCCTCTGAAAGCCAAAGTGGACCTGAACTTTGTGGTGAAAGGCACAGCAGTGAAGAGTAACGTGAGCTCTGCTGTTTGTGTTGTCTGTGACATCTCAGTGGGAATAACACCAGTGGAATTCTGGGTGAAGTCGTATGACCTGCCCAGTGTTGCTGCAGCAGGTGATGGGCTCCCATCAGGCTTTGTGCCGCTCCTCGTCTCCGCTGGCCACGTTCTCTGTGTTTGTGTTTTCGTGCGACTTTTCCTGGGATTTTCCGTCTCGGACCTTGACCCTGGGGTGTGTGTGTCTCTTGTTTTAGTCACCATGTCCACCTTCAGAACAGACCACTGACTGGTCCAGTGTGGGTTTTGGTTCGGCTCCGGTGTGTTGGCCCCCATTATGTTGTCTCCTCTTTTCTCTGGGAGGCCTGATGTCATCGTTGCTGTCTGGATTGTCGTCGTTCTTGTGGCATTTTCTTTTCCGCTTGATGCTTGCTTATTTGTCACAGTCGACCATGTTTCCCAAAAGCTGGTGTCCCCTCGGTGTGTGATGACTCCAGGTCTCGCTGTGGGCTTTGCTGCTGCCACCATGGTTGTCGTTGGCCTTCTGTTTAGCTGCATGTTGAACAAAACGTAACGTTACTGCATTGAAAGGAAAAGGCAGAGGTGACCTGTCATGATTGACTTTGGTGACATTTTCAGACCATTTAAAGTCCTTTGGGGTTTTGTGTGCTGTTGAGAATTGGGATATTTCAGCATTGAAGGACGCTTTGGACTTGTGCTTTTATTTTAACATCCCTTCCTGCCGCCATCTTTGCTTCCGATGGGTGCCACTATTTTGTACGTATTTGTTGTGTGTTGCTACGTCGTGACTATCAGATGTCACGGTACTGTCATGGAGAGGAGACAGCAAACTTAATGAGACGGAACAGGAGATGAGCCACAGTTGAGAGTTCTGTAGAGCTTGTCGTTTGATTACCATGATGTCCGATTATTCACCAAATCCAAAACAAACCCCAACACTCGTAGTCAGAGTGTTTTGCCAGAGAGAACGGAAAGAAGAAAAACACGCAAAGTGAGTTTACTAGGACTTATCCGCCATCTCGGATAGAGACGTGTCGTCGGTACTGACTGTTAAACCCGTCGCATCGCTGACTTCTCCAGTAATGTTACGACAAAAGTGTGAAAATGGAACGGCCCAAGATAAAAAAACAAATATGGCGTCAAAAACTCAAAAGTAATTCTAATAACGTTAAATATATTTTGAAAGCAAAAAACGTCCAAAATTTGAAATCTGCGGAATTCAGAACAATAAACTTGCAGACAAATCGTGTGTTTATTATGCCAGTTCAGTTCAAATTGGCGATCAAGAGAAAAGACGAATGAAGTCAAAGCCGAGAAGCCCGATACACCGTTAAGAAAACTAAAAACGCTCAGGCACAAGTCGAGGGCAGAAAACGTAATTATGAAGAAGGTTTGTCTTAAACCAAAACAAGTTGTGAAATCCGTAAACTCGGATGAGGAAGTTTCAACTGATCTCGTTATTAACGGCAGTTTGTGACTCTGACAACACGGAGTTCTCCTAATGACGGGATAACCAAAATGGCAGCACAAAATAATTCACAACAACTAAAGTGGGCTTTCAATCTGAAAATTGAGAAGAGATTGTGAATGTAGGGCTCCAGAAAGCTGTAAAAAACGAATAATGAAGAATACGTAAAAATGAATAATGAGCCCATTTGTAACAAAATTAAAGAATATAACAATTAAAACCAAAACGATATCATAACAGTTGTGAGACTCGTAATCTGACCATGGAAACCGCATTCTGCACTCCGAATTTGTCCAAGTTTCCGGATTCTCAAAAATCTTTTATGGTGTTAGTTAAAGTAATTTTTAAAGAAATTGATACCTCGATTATAATTTTTGATTGACACATTGGGCTCTGGTCGCTTTTTTTGTTTTTTTTTCGCCTCCTCTCATGTCTGCCTTCTTTCTTCTGGCAGATCATCACCAAGTCTCCTTGACTTGATCTGTGAAGGCTTCTACCAGAAAGGACCAGGAGAAGTCGTTAAACCGTCCAGAATGAAAACCCCAGGAGGACTGCTCATCTTCTCGTCAAAATCAAAATGTGCGTCGGCTTGGCGGTAAGCTTTAGGTCCCTTGATGCTACGCTGTTACTGTGCTGCTATTTTTGATAAAGTCGGGAGATGAAGTGCAGGACGTAAAAATGAGGCTAAAACTGGGGTGGCACCCGTAACCAAACCCCAAAAGGAGACGGCACAGAAAAGACGATATTACGACAATAAAATCCAAAAATGAGTAATCTACTAACAGGGTGCAGTCGGGGGGTCCTAAAGGTGAGTTCACTACACCAAGACTTTGTGTTCTTTTCAGAAAAGGCGCTATATACAGTAAAGTCACATGGTACAGTGAGGTAAGGCTTGTTATAATCTTCTGAGACATGAGTTTTGTGTTTTGTACTTGTTGTTGTTGGGCGTATTTTGGAATATTTCATCATTATTCCGACAGCACCCTGATCTTTATTGTCACATGATGTCTCATTGTGAACGTACAGCAGCTGCCATTTTTGCTCTGAGCTTTCCATGCCCGTGGCCATGTTGTTAAGGTTTGTTATATCCATTAATGGCCCATGTCATGTGACATGCTATATCCCACCTATTTAAGATGGTGGTGCTCAGATTCTGGTATGCTGCCTGAGGGTCTCTGAGCTGGTTTTTGTTTAGTTTTAGTAGACATTACTGGACAGTTTGATTTAAAGAAAATCAGAGCCACCATCTCAGAGATGAACAGAATCCACGGTGATACTCTGACACCCACTGCCATTGGCACCACTCAAGTTTGGACATCTAGTCGTTTGTAACTGAAGAAGAACTGTGGCAAGTGAGGAGACAACGGCAGAGTTTAAGAGGCGAAAAAGTGCAACGGTGCTTGTGAATTTCAAAACGAGTGTTCCTGTAATGCCATAAATCAGGGAACGGTGGGATGGAGTCATCAGGAGGGCAAGAAATCAATAAATAAGTAAAACCAGCTGGGAATACAGAAGTTCATAGTGCAGCAACCACTCCATGGAGCCACATCACCGCCATGGCAGCAGGACTGATGATCCCACTAGTGACCCCTTGATTGCTCCTTCTTGCCATCCTTACACCAGATATACTGGCCTGCTCTTCACCCTTGGCACCATCACGTCATCTCTATGCCCACTATCAGCAGACTCAACTGGGCCCTGAACTCACACTCCTGGGCTTTTCCACTCTCTGCCACCTCTAGCTGCCCCCCGCAGAGAGCTCTGCCCCTGTCAGCCATCTCCCCTGCTCTCACCCTAAAGGAGACAACACCCTTTTGTCTCTTTCCTTTGTGCTGTCACGTCATCCGTTCCCCATCACCACTCGTCTTTCCATTGTTTTTCACTTCTTTCCTCCACAAATGCTCTTGGGTGCAGGATGGAGCATCAGAGCAGCTTGGCAAGAGCGACGGTGTGTGGACCGAGAGCCTAAAAGCCAGGGATCGGTGTTGAATCGGAGACCATTCTGTACACAATAAAGAGTACAAAAGGGGAAAGAAGAGTAGCGCAGGACTCTACGAGACTAAACCTGCGCCAGTCACAGTCAAGTGGAACCCGTCCCTCGTCACATAAAGAAAAGAACGAAACAAAAAATGAACCAACACAGACCCCAAATCCCCACCTAAAACGTGGAATTAGCTCAGACGCGATTGTATCGTATCTCTGCTTAATATGCAAAGTAAGCCCTGAAATAACTAAAACTGTCAAAGTCGCTGATCGCTGGCACGACGTCTTCTCCTCACTTACCATGGGGTGCCAGAATCTCAGCCAGTAGTGGGCCTCGTTCCACCCGTACAGATGTGTTGTCATCTACGAGGGAAGCAGAAAGGGACACACTGGTTAGTCGTTATCATTCGTGTTGTTTGTCACTTTTTGAGATATTGTGCTCATGCCGCGCCCAGTGCTTCTCGAAGCGTGTGCCAGGCGCCGTATGGGCGGACTGTCTGTGGTCTCTAAGATGCCAACCATGAGGCGCCTGGTCTGACTTGTCTGACGCACCTGTGCTACTCCTTACTGCGACTGTAGGCTCTCGCCTTCTCTCGTCTGACATTTCTTCTGCCTTTCAGCCTAACTCTTTCACTGCATGAGACTCGATTTTTAACTCCGTGACACGTCATTGTTCACGTCTGCCACTCGTCCACTGATGCCAATCTGATGTTACAGATCGGTTTTCCTCTTCATCAGGTTTTGTTTTCTTCTCTCTGTACTCGTGACGCACATTGAGGTGTTGTTATGTGTCTGAAGAGTTTTTGATGGTTCATCGTATTCAGAGATCAGCGCTGCTCTCTGCACCTTAAAAGAAGCTCCGCCCCCAATGCCAGCGCCACCTTGGTTTAGAAATGTGACACTCGGTGAGCCGTCTCACTGTTCCAGTCCAGTTTTCAGGACACTTCACTCCTGGTGGTCCCCGTGTGTGTCGTACGTCTCCCTTTGGTGAGACTAAGTGGTGAGTAACTGATTCGGCGCCCGCTGGACTGAAGTTTAGGAGCGGGACGAGAAATTTAGAACTGAGAAAAAATCTACCGGAAAAATTACAAAGTGAGACGTGAAGAGTGTGGTTAGGCCAAAGAAATGTCTCGTGGAGTGAATGAGGAAGCCTTGGACTGATCCCCGCTACTCCAAATACGCAAATACTGTGAAACGCCTTCATGTGGCGGAGGGGTTTGTGTGATCGACGATCTCCTCAGCGATGCTGTTGGGAGTGGTGGGCTCCATGGCCGCAATCCAACACATTGTTACCTTTGTTATTGTGCTGCCATCTTTTATAAAATGGTCAGATGAAGTGCAGGGCGTAAAATGAGGGCAAGACTGGTGGCGCCCGTAACCAAACCCCAAAAGGAGATGGCACAGAAATGATGACATTGCGACAATAAAATCCAAAAAGAAGTAATCAACTAACAAAGGGTACAGTTGGGGGTCCTAAAAGTGAATTCACTACACCAAGAGTTTGTGTTCTTTTTTAGAAAAGGCGCTATATAAAGTCACATGGTGCTGTGAGGTAAGCCTTGTTATAATCTAACGGGATGTGTTTTTGTATTTTGTACTTCTTATTTTTGGACATGTTTTGGAATATTTCGTCATGCTTGCTAGAGATCTTTTTGGTCACATGATGTCTCATAGTGGTGGTACAGTTGCTGCCATTTTTACATGTTGTTAATGATTGTTATCTCCATTGATGGCCCATAATATGTGACATGTTACATCTCACCTATATAAGATGGCGGTGCTCAGATTCTGCCATGCAAGTTCTGGGAAATACGATCATCCAGCTACTTGAGGGTCCCTGAGACATTACTGGACAGTTTGATTTAAAGAAAATTAGAGCCACCATCTCAAAGATTAACAGGATCCACTGTGATGCCCTGACAGCCACTGCAAGGGGCACCACTCAATTTCAGCGCCGCCTTCATGAGACGCGATTGGTTTAGAAATGTGACACTCGGTGAGCCGTCTCACTGTTCCCGTCCAGTTTTCAGGACACTTCACTCCTGGTGGTCTCCGTGTGTGTCGTACGTCTCCCTTTGGTGACACTAAGTGGTGAGTAACCGATTCGGCACCCACTGGGCTGAAGTTTAGGAGCAGGACGAGAACTTTAGAACTGAGAAAAAATCTACCGGAAAAATTACAAAGTGAGATGTGAAGAGTGTGGTTAGGCCAAAGAAACGTCTCATGGAGTGAATGAGGAAGCCTTGGACTGATCCCCACTGCTCCAAATACGCGGATACTGCGAAACGCCTTCACGTGGCGGAGGGGTTTGTGTGATCGACGATCTCCTCAGCGATGCTGTTGGGAGTTGTGGGCTCCATGGTAGGGCCACCCATGGCCGCATTTCATCAGTGAGGCCCTGACTAAGATTGACTTAACCCCAACCTAACGAGGGGCCAGCCAAAGTGATGTCACTTCCTGCCGTCCCTCATCATGCTGCGCACATGTGGACCCCCAACAGGAAGGGAAGTGAAAGAGGATTGTGCAGACACCTCCTTCTACCCGTTTGCCTGACAGGGGACACACAGGAGGGAAGTGATGGACAATTGGACGGACAGCCATGACTGCTGCAACAATCCGATTCAAAGCTGACAAAAAAAAGAAAAACCTGCAGACGTGTCGTTTACCTGATTTTCTCCTTGCAGTGCAGGATTGTTGTATCGAATCTAAAAAAAATAAAATCACAATTTAAGAGGTGGTTGTGACTGGGCAGGGGTGTCCGCCACGTCATCATTTAAAAAGAACTCCACTTACTTGTGGCCTTTGCCTGCTCTTACTGAACAACAGACGTCCGTAGGTGAAGACCACCTGTCGAAAAAGTTCAGAAGTGTGTTAGCATTGGGGACGTCAAAGTGGGCCAATCCCACCAGTGGATCATTGGGGGGAACAGCAGAAACCTGTGAGGTGTCCAGTCAGCCCATTCACAAATCAGTGAGCCGGCATGGTAGAAAATCTATCTATCTATCATGAGTGCAGGTCCAAACACCAGCACTTTACAAAAACACATGTTTGTTATTATTCCTAGTGTCCCCAAACACCAGTCCTGCACACTCACAGTGCTTCTGCACCAATCACTCCCAACACGGGCCTCTCCTAATGTCCTCTTTGGGCCGCCTTTCTTTGTCCTGTCACTGGAGCTCTGGTCTGCTCCAGTTCCCGACTCCAGCTCCCCGACTGTAGGAAGGCGGCCCATTTTATATTCACCCGGATGTGCGCCAGGTGCTTGATGACATTCTTCCGGCGGCACTTCCAGGTGTGGCAGAAGTGCCACATGAGCACCCGGGCTTAATGAGACTTGGTGCGCCCCCTGGCGGTAGCCATGGGCCCCCACGGGTTTGTGCCTCCTTGCTCTATCCCCGTGGTACCCTGCTTATCCATCTATCTATTATATAGTGCCTTTCACTTCTATCTATCTATCTATCTATCATATAGTGCCTTTCCTATCTATCTATCTATCTATCTATCTATCTATCTATCTATCTATCTATCTATCTATCTATCTATCTATCTATCTATCTATCTATTATATAGTGCCTTTCAAATCTATCTATCTATCTATCTATCTATCTATCTATCTATCTATCTATCTATCTATCTATCTATCTATCTATCTATCTATCTATCATATAGTGCCTTTCACTTCTATCTATCTATCTATCTATCTATCTATCTATCTATCTATCTATCTATCTATCTATCTATCTATCTATCATATAGTGCCTTTCACATCTATCTATCTATCTATCTATCTATCTATCTATCTATCTATCTATCTATCTATCTATCTATCTATCTATCTATCTATCTATCTATCATATAGTGCCTTTCACTTCTATCTATCTATCTATCTATCTATCTATCTATCTATCTATCTATCTATCTATCTATCTATCTATCTATCTATCTATCTATCATATAGTGCCTTTCACTTCTATCTATCTATCTATCTATCTATCTATCTATCTATCTATCTATCTATCTATCTATCTATCTATCATGTAGTGCCTTTCCTATTGATCTGACTGTCTGTCTTTATTTTGTCCCTGTCAAGGTGAGTAAAGAAATTCAAAATGGCAGCAGTGTGACTTACCGCATTTTCGTCGCTCACTGAACTCTGAGATCTCACCCTGTAGGACGGCGTCTGGAAGAAAAAGCAAGAAGGGCAATGCGGCGTTTAGAGCTTTCAGATGTTTGTGTCTCCCCAGGCTGACAGGTCCCTCAGTTCTGTTTATCCCCCTTCAGGACAGTCGTGGTATTACACAAGTGGGTGCCTGGCATATCTCCTCAGGATAAACTGTGAGGTGGTTAAGCTCCGGTGACCTCTTGTGCTCTCGTCAGTGTTAAAGTTACCACCCTAGTGAGGTGGGGGACATCAAGAATTCTTCCCTATTTGTACTTCAGGTCTGCTCAGAATTCTGTTTTCATCTTTTAAGAACACAAGAGGCTTTGCGTAGTCAGCTGATTTGCACTTCATGGTGTAGCTAATAACTACTTTATGTTCAAAATCCTTTTTTTCATTTTTGTTTCTTTATTATCATTTATGTTAATTGTGTTATTTTTGTTTATTATTTTTCTAATTATGCATATTATTTTGCCTTATTTTAAAGTGTCCTGTCTGTTCTGCCTTGTTTCCCGTGTTTTGGGGCTGGTTCATCAACAGGTGGCGCCACCTGTCAGTCTCCCCTTAGGGACTGCTCACTGCCCCCTGAAGGCTCATGGGAATCGCAGTCCCCCCCGCGGTACATTGTATGCAGTTGGTGTTGCTGAGTTCCCCTCTTCGTGTTTATCGAAGCTCTTTGGATTTTCTGGCTTTTAGACGCTGTGGCCCTGCTCAAGGGTTTCCTCTTCTGTTTTTCATACTGGGGACTTGGTTACCGTGGATTGTCTTGTTGGCAACTCCTTTTTGCCTCTTTGGCTCTTGTGAGGTTTTGTTCTTTATTTTCCCTTTTTGTAATAAACCTTCTGGTTTATGGTGGCTCTGTGGCTGAGGATCTGCACTGGCATCTAGAAGGTTGCTGGTTCAAATCCTATGGTTGTCAGAAGGGTTCCTACCCCTTGAGCAAGACCCTGAAAATTGCTCCAGAAATGCTGTATGATGGCCGACCTGCGCTCTGACCTGCAAAGGCCATTGGAAAAAGGCATATCAAATCAAATAAAAAAATATATGTATATATTTATAAAAAGATTTTTTGTTTGCCGTTTCATCCACAAGCCAGAGGTTTACAGTTATCCTCCCTCTTGGTGGAGCTTTGACTTTATTCTGTAAACTTGACATACAACGTGCTAAGAGCCCAGATTGTAAGCTGAAGCCAGCCACTAGAGTGGGAGCTCAGGCTGCCTTTGGGTGCTCCCTCTCTGGGCAGACACTTGGGGATTCTGGCCTGATCCGCCCGGCGGCTCTTGGAGGCCTCACACCACTTTGGCCAGTTTGAGGTGAGCATTCGAATGTTTAGGGAGGGCAACTAAATGGTAAAATAACCTAAAGAGCCCCCCCCCCCAAGGATTTTCATTGGGTGGACAGATGACTCCGCCCACCCAAAGCCACACCCCTGATTTGTTCCACTTTTACAAACTCAGTGACTTTGTAGTTTGTTTCAAATCCCCACCACTCTTTGTTATAGTGTTGTGAGGGCTTCCGAAAATTTCATTCCTTTAATTTGTATGTGGGGTGTTTGGATGAAAAATGGCAGAGAACGAGTGGTCAGAAGGTAAGCCAGAAACAGGCAGAGGCCTAATCTAAAAAACGGCGAGCCTATCGTTCCTCAGAGCTGGAACATTAATTGCAAATAAAGTCAGAGAAAGCAGGAATGGCCATTCGCTTACCAGAAATTGGTATTAGGAATCGCACAAGCCTTAAGAGGAGGAAGAAGAGGAAGAAGAACTGCTATTGATATGTTGCACCTTAAAGTGCTTCACGTCAATGGTGGGGAGCCGTCAACTTTGTGCTGCACCCACCTGGCACTTGAACGCTCGTCACACCTCAGCTGTTAGTTGGTGAAGAGATGAGATTGTCAGCTAAAAAGGGACAAGGTGACGATTAGGGGATCAGAATCGACAAGGTCATGGTGGGCAATTAATCCAGGACATCGCGGTACACTCTGCTCTTTTTGAAAGATGTCCTGAGATCTTTTATCACCACAGAGAGTTGGGACCTCAGAATTACATCTCATCTGGCGGACGTCACCATTTTTGTAGCACGGTGTCCCTGTCACTGCACTGGGCCATCGAGATCGACACACAGACCACAGGGTGAGTGCCCCCTACTGGCCTCACCAAAAGTAACCCAAGCTTTTCTGAGATCACTGATTCTGAACCTTTTTTTGAGTTGTGGACCCTTTTAAGAATCTGATGAAAGCTATGGACCCCCTTTTCCCCAGAAATAGTCACAGAAACACATAAACATGTAATGACAGACTGTGCTTCATTTATCGAGTTTTGATTGTCTCATACATCTATGACCTGTATGGTGGGCAATTTATTTTTCTTGGGTGTTCTTATTCTCACGAGTATGAAACTCAAGCATTCGGCTTAGGTGATATAAACACCTGCGAGAAAAATAACGGTGAGAGATGTGACACCCAAGAAAAATCATCGGGACTGGGCGGTGTAGTCAAATCTTCTTGTTCTTCATTCGGCTGCTCCCATTAGGGGTTACCACAGCAGATCATCTTCTTCCATATCTTTCTGTCCTTGTCATCTTGTTCTGTTACACCCATGACCTGCATGTCCTCTCTCAACACATCCATAAACCTTCTCTTAGGCCTTCCTCGTCTCCTCTTTCCTGGCAGCTCTATCCTTAGCACCCTTCTCTCATTATACCCCTCATCTCTCCAAACCAACATAATCTCGCCTCTCTGACTTTGTCTACCAAATCATCCCACCTGAGCTGACCCTCTAATGTCCTCATTTCTAATCCTGTCCATCCTCGTCACACCCAATGCAAATCTTAACATCTTTAACTCTGCCACCTCCAGCTCTGTCTCCTGTGTCACCGTCTCCAGCCCATATAACACAACTGGTCTCACTACAGTCCTGTAGCTCTTCCCTGTCACTCTTGCTGATACCCATCTGTCACAAATCACTCCTGACACTCTTCTCCACACATTCCACTCTGCCTGCACTCTCTTTTTCACTTCTCTTCCACAATCCCCATTACTCTGTACTGTTGATCCCAAGTATTTAAACTCCTCCACCTTCACCAACTCTACTCCCCTCATCCTCACCATTCCACTGACCTCCCCCTCACTCACACACATGTATTCTGTCTTGGTGGTCCTACTGACCTTCATTCCTCTCCTCTCATATCTCCACCTCTCCAGGGTCTCCTCAACCTGCAGATCACAATGTCATCAGCAGATGTCACAGTCCACAGGGACTCCTGTCTGATCTCGTCTGTCAGCCTGTCCATCACCATTACAAATAAGAAAGGGCTCAGAGCTGATCCCTGATGTAATCCCACCTCAGTCACTTCTACCGCAGACCTCACTACTGTCACACTTCCCTCGTACATATCCTGTACAACTCTCACGTACTTCTCTGCCACTCCCGACTTCCTCATACAATACCACAGCTCCTCTCGGGACACCCTGTCATATTCTTTCTCCAGCTCCACAGACGCAATGCATCTCCTTCTGTCTTCTCTAAACTTCTCCATCAACACCCTCAGAGCAAACATCACATCTGTGGTGCTCTTTCCTGACATGACGCCATCCAGCTGCTCACTAATCATCACCTCACTTCTTAACTGAGCTTCCACTACTCTTTCCCATAACTTCATGTGCATATCTATTGTCACACACATGTGTGACTGGGAGACAGCTGAAGGGCCTAAATGATTTAGATTCCATGCCAGACCAGGGGGTGGTGGGGTGCACTGACTGTCTCTCTCAATCTCTTGCTGAAATCCTGCTGGGTACTGGCGCCATTGATGACATCACTTCCGGTCCCTGACAATGTCACTTCTAGTGATGACGTCACTTCTGGTCCTGGCCTTTAAAGCCACCATTTTACCTCAATGCAATCAGTTCTATTTTGGACTCGAATCTGTGAACATCTCTGTTAGAAATAACCCCAAACCTTCATGATGTCTAAGTCTCCTTCTTGTGACAGTATAAACACACACACAGGGTGAGTCAAAATTCTATCATCTGTGTAAGATGATGTCTCAAGCTGTTTGCCAACACGTTCAACACACCAAACCTAACGAGCAGCAGCACCATTTAAATCCCGGACACACACTAATTGATGACATCACAGTCCGTATTCTGTCCTTTGCTGCTATCCACGCGCTCCTTCACCAAACCCCATAACCAGAAATCACAGGGTATCAAATCATAGTAATGGTCCACCACGACCCACCCATCGACCTGGAAAGGGGTAGTCGAGATAAGAAGAATCCATTAGTGTTAACAGAATTGTGACTCACCCTGTATATGTGCTGTACAGTGAATAGAAATGTTCATTTTTACCAGACCCTCACAGACCCTCCTCTAGGGGTCCATGGACCATCTTGTCCTAGATGGTCTCTCATTCAAGTACCGGCCAGGCCTGAACATGCTGAGCTTCAGGTGGGGGTGCGGGTGGTCCGGCTCAAAGAGATCGGAACACAAAGCTGAATTGGAGATTTCAGAAGTTACAAACGCTGGGGCAGCGTGGATGAAAGCCGAAAGCGGAGACTACAGTCCGTGATTTTAAAATGAAAATGAAGTCGTGCGGACGAACTGTAGCCAAAGTCAGATCCCCAGTTAAAGCCGGCCATTCTGAGTGGTCAGTGTTCAGTGCATTGGTGTTAATGGCCCTCACTTCCAACAGGAGGCGCTCTTAGGACTTGTTTATGAAAATCCAAAAGGAAGCTCTGATAAAGTGTGGCCGGCTTTGTGGGTTCAAATCCCACTACTGACACCAGTGTGCGTGACCCTGAGCAAGTCAGCTGACCTTCCTGGGCTCCAATTGTAAAAGCTAAAGAAGAAGTGGAACCAGTTGTATCATAAATGTTGTAAGTCGCCTTGGATAAAGGGGTCCGTCAAATCAGTCCATGAAAAAGTAATGATGGAGGGTATTAATAATAATAATAATATTCATATTTTTTTTCTTTTATTTCATAGGATTTTGCTTTTTTTTTTTTTTTTTTTTTTAAGGGGTCCATCTCATATGAAGCTGACCATTCTTAGGGGGTCAAATGAACAATAAGCCCTGATGACAAATAAGATAAAAGGACCAATGAGAGGAAGTCGTCGTGTTGTTCATCAAAGACGTTTCCATACTCACCGCCGCGGACAAACAGGCCGACACGAGGATGATGAACGAGACGAAGGCCTTCATCCTTCAGTGAGTCAACCTGAAATGTAAGGAGAGCTTGTTAGTGACAGGGGACAGCTGTGGTGGGGACTCCGTATGAAAGGCGCCACATAAATGAGAGGCCTGGACACGCCGTATGTAACCTTCTTTCATACTGGTCTTCATCATGTGTGAACTGTGCAGTTTTTCCTCAGCTTCCTCCTCTGTTCTCTCTTTATATTTTTTATATTTTGTCTCTGTTGCTATTATTCTATGCATTTAAAAAAAGAATATATACATTTATTTGTTACAGACCCCCATGTACTTTGTAGTGGTAACAGAGAAAGAAAATGTAATCTCATGCTTTCATGCAGAATGGAGGGAATGTGACACGATAGGCGCCAAATGTGACAGATGGCCACGAAAAAAAGAAAGAAAAATCTCACGTGACTCGCGTCATGCAACCCACAGGTCACTGATCCAGCTGTATGCTCAACACGCGTGCTACAATACTGTTATGATGTGCGCCGGTTATCATGACTTAAGCACAACACTAAAGCCTCACGCCGGTCACTCTTTGGATTTTCAGTTGAAGACAGGACTCTTGACCAGTGCATGATGGGAAGAGGCGGGTCTTCCACTCAAACAGCCACTCCCAGGGAGCTTTAGTTTCAGTTTCACGTGCACTGCTCATCACTATTTAAGCAAAAAATAAAAGCAGGCGTTCTGCACATCTGGAACAACTGGCTTAGTGACGAGCGGGATAAGTGACACAAGCAATGTGAGGCAAAGAGGCGGCTCTTCGATTCAGACAAGCTCCAGCTCCCAAGATGCCCATCTGTGGTGACACCACAACCCAGGGAGGCTGCCATCTAGTGTTCTTGGGGAGACAATGCCCTCTGCAAACTGTCCCCCAACCCCAAATTTCCTTCCACGCTTCATGGCTGAGTAAAGTTCTCAATGCAGCTCTGGCCAACATCCCATCCCTCACAACACGCCATTGTGTTAGTTGATTGATGGCTCCGCCCCCACTCATAAATATTAATGAATTACCATACAGTGGCAGAACCAATAGTAAAATTCAGCAAGATGTTTAATCATCCTCAAGATGTCCCGAGCATTTTGTGGGATTAACTGCATAAACGCCATCAAAACACACTTCCCTGAGAAATATAGCACCTTTCATCTCTTTTATATATAGACTTTCATATCTATTTATATTTAATATCCATCCATCCATCCATTTTCCAACCCGCTGAATCCGAACACAGGGTCACGGGGGTCTGCTGGAGCCAATCCCAGCCAACAAAGGGCACAAGGCAGGAACCAATCCCGGGCAGGGTGCCAACCCACCGCAGGACACACACAAACACACCAAGCACACACTAGGGCCAATTTAGAATCGCCAGTCCACCTAACCAGCATGTCTTTGGACTGTGGGAGGACACAGGGAGAACATACAGACTCCACGCAGGGAGGACCCGGGAAGCGATCCCTTAAGGGTCTCCTAACTGTGAGGCAGCAGCGCTACCACTGCGCCACCGTGCCACCAATATTTAATATATAGTGTCTTATATACTTATATATTGTGAATGCCATAACAGAGGGACTGGCATCCCAATGGACAGGATTCCACAATGGAAAGATGTGGATGGGCGGACCTCCAGGACAGGTAGGTTCCTTTCCTGGCTGGACGGTCATAATGGAAGGATACAGGGGGACACTACTTCCCAAGACCATGTGTTCCCCCTATATACGGTGTGGCAGAATCCCCCTGGTGGAACTCCCACTTGTACACCCACAGGGCATATTGGGAGCTGTAGTCCTGATACCACTACTTTGGGGTTTTGGGGAGCTTCCATCTGGCTTAGAAGTGCTTCTGACATGCAGTGTTGTGGGACCAGAAGGACTCCTGGGTCTGGCATTGAAGAAGCCGCCTCCTCTCCATCAAGGAGTCCATGTCGGGAGGCAGCAGCCGATACTTGTGGAACAGTAATGGAGGAAGGAGAGAAAAATGAATAATTGTGTGTTTGTACTTGTGCTGAACTGAATGAACACGGCAAAGAAATCACAGAGCATGAAACTCTCTTTTATTGTAACGAAAACTGTGTTTGGGGTGTGGGGCGCCCCCTGGTGGTCACAATGTCCAGTATATAGAGAGGTTGATCTATCTATCTATTATATAGTGCCTTTCATATCTATCTATCTATCTATCTATCTATCTATCTATCTATCTATCTATCTATCTATCTATCTATTATATAGTGCCTTTCATATCTATCTATCTATCTATCTATCTATCTATCTATCTATCTATCTATCTATCTATCTATCTATCTATCTATTATATAGTGCCTTTCATATCTATCTATCTATCTATCTATCTATCTATCTATCTATCTATCTATCTATCTATCTATCTATCTATCTATCTATCTATTATATAGTGCCTTTCATATCTATCTATCTATCTATCTATCTATCTATCTATCTATCTATCTATCTATCTATCTATCTATCTATCTATCTATCTATTATATAGTCCCTTTCATATCTATCTATCTATCTATCTATCTATCTATCTATCTATCTATCTATCTATCTATCTATCTATCTATCTATCTATCTATCTATTATATAGTGCCATTCACATCTATCTATCTATCTATCTATCTATCTATCTATCTATCTATCTATCTATCTATCTATCTATCTATCTATCTATCTACCTGCAGTACTCCACCCACTGATACAGGGGCCTACCATATTCAATATGTTTAAGAGTAATATAATAATTTTTGAGTTGTTAGTTTAAAGATTTGTTTTTTTTTTCATTATGAGAAGTTCAATGAAGATCAAAACTCGGTTCCAGACACACTTATAACTACAATCGGCTTCGTCTGAAGGGCTGCCATACTTGATTGTGCCAAGACAATATCATCCTAAGGTTACAGAAAGTGTTGGCACACCCTGAGCATTCTGAGACCCCCACTAGCGTTTGGGCACCACACCTGCTGATCTGCTTAGCCCTGGCACTTTGAAATGGCACCCCCACTGTAACTTGGCACTCCAGACTGCTGTACCCTACCACAGGACCCGGAGATCATCACAGGCAGGGCACAGAGAGGACCTCCGTTGGCTGCTGTGTCATCCCAGTTCACTTTACCTTTGTGTCTTCTGACAGAACTTGGCTGTGGATTTGTGTGCTGGCAGATTCTTTCTTCTGAGTTACGTATTAAATGATTATTTGTGTGGTGAGCGATTTGGGATGTTGATGATGTTGTTGTTTTGCTGCCTTTGTGGCTTTCAGGTGACACAGTAACACTTGAGGTCCCCTGTTGGTCACATGTAGTATTATCACACACACAGAATCCAGTGAAAGGCGTCAATCAACATGTCACACGTCACACTTTTTGTCACTTTGACACGTCCACCTCAGCACGCAGTCCAGCACACTCGCTAAGAGGGCACGTGAAGGGTCCTGTTTCACACCCTGGAGCTGGTGGTCTCTTGAGAAGGAGTAACAGAGTATTGTGCTGCATGTGCAAGGACCACCGCCAGTGCATACGAGCACAGAGTACACAGGCCGGATGTGACAGAGGGGCACAGTCACAACTCTGCTAGCTGGGGTCCTGACTAATGAAGTCACATGTTAACAACAGCAAAACAACAAATGAAATGGAATGGCTTTGAAATGGCGTCATAAGCAGTTGAATTACAGTATTAATATTGCTACTCATGTCTTATTATGGGCGGCACGGTGGCGCAGTGGGTAGCGCTGCTGCCTCGCAGCTGGGAGACCTGGGGACCTGGGTTCGCTTCCCGGGTCCTCCCTGCGTGGAGTTTGCATGTTCTCCCCGTGTCTGCGTGGGTTTCCTCCCACAGTCCAAAGACATGCAGGTTAGGTGGATTGGTGATTCTAAATTGGCCCTAGTGGGTGTGTTTGTGTGTGTCCTGCGGTGGGTTGGCACCCTGCCCGGGATTGGTTCCTGCCTTGTGCCCTGTGTTGGCTGGGATTGGCTCCAGCAGACCTCCGTGACCCTGTGTTTGGATTCAGTGGGTTGGAAAATGGATGGATGGATGGATGGATGTCTTATTATTATGATTACATTAACTTATGTGACGTTTTGCGTGTCTCGTGTTTAATGTCAGGTCAGGTGTGTACTTGACGTGTCATCGCTACATAAATGACAATGAGGCCCGTCCTGTGTGCCACTGCCGTGTGCCAGAATGCAGCGATGCATATGTGGCACCTAATATCCAAAATGGGCAGGGCCAAGGGTGACATCAGACCCAGGGACACGAATCCCTTCCATTTACCTCAGGAGTCAGAGTTGAGAATGACGTCACATAGCCGAGTTGACCGCATTCCAGTAAAACTTTCAGAAAAACCAATATGGACACATCCAGGAGATCCTTTGTGGTGTGTTTGCTCCATCTGAATAAATATCAGTTGACAACAACGCATTCCCCGGAATTTCACGTATCCAAACACCATAGCAACGCATCCACAGAGAGACGTTGGACCGCAGCGTGTGGACCACTGAGATAATGAGACGTGGAAGTGCTAATCAACAGTGTGACACTACAGCTGTCACTGAAGTCACCATTTTGGAATGGCGTCACCATCTGATGTCAGACAAACTCGGACTTGACAGACCAGCCCCAAATTTCCCAGTTGGAAAATTTGACTTAAGGGGGGGCATTCCGACTTCCCACTTCAAATTGGACGCAACATTAACATACGTCAACTCGCTTAACAACGGAATTCACTAACGACCCTCCCAGTCAGAGCCGACATTAAGCGAGACCCCACTGTACACACAAATGGCCGACACTCACGTCAAACACGTTCAGTGCTGACACACTGAAGCCCACCCTGCTCGTGTCCACTCAGCACCTCTCAGATATCCACACACATCTGTGCCCACCTCACCTGGCACCTGAGACTCACCGCACATGCAGAGCTGCTCTACACGTTGTCCATCAGTACTGTGTACAAACACAACGGGACAACGCCCAAAACTCCACACACACGTGTGTACAACTCTCACGTATCGGTGCACATCTACACTCTGCAGCACCTCCAGGTAGACGGAGAGCAGACGGACCGAACACAAGGCAGCTCTGCCAGGCGAGTTACCACACATAATGCCACACGCCAAGAGGCATTCACACTCGTCCAGCTCTGTACTGCCAGTTGTGGCCACTAGGGAGCGCCCCAGTTCATTTAGTAAACCATCCATCCATCCATCCATTATCCTAACTACAGGTCTGCTGGAGCCAATCCCAGCCAACACAGGGCACAAGGCAGGGAACAAACCCTGGGCATGGCGCCAACCCACCGCAGCATTTAGTAAACCAAGAACCTTAAACGGCCTCGATAATATTATGATTATTATTATTGTTGTTATTACTATTATTAATACATTGTATTTCAATCCCAGCAGCCCAATTCCTTCTCTTTTCCCCTCCACTCCGTCCAGGTGAGCTCCTTTCTTGACTCCGACTCTCCTGGCTGAGGTGAAGCGGCTCGGGACTCCCACTCGTGTGACAACATAACAGCCAGGGAGCACTTCCGGGTCAGGCGGACCCTTCCTTATGATGTGAAGTTCTTTCTTAGCAGGACCCAACCCCCCCTTCCTGGTTGCACCCAAGTACCCCCCACAGGGCTGCCCTATCAGGACTACAACTGCCATGTTGCTCCATGATGAGAGTACTGCCACCTAGAGTACTGGAGTAATAAATGGCCGTCTCCCTGTGTCCATCCCCTCTCATGGCCTGCTGGTCGGGAAAGACGGCAGCAACCATACTGGCTGGGATGGCGGAGCTGCCCATGCCCTTGCATTCTAAAGGAGTCATTGATGCCATCCGGGACTGCAGCATCTGTGACCCAATGCCCACACACACACACACACACACACACACACACACTTACACTCGCACAGGTATATGTTACACGTTGTATGCGTTCAGACAGCCCTCACAGGTGAGCTCACATGCAGAATGTCCACCACACAGGCGTGGCACACAAATGCACACTGTGGACCACCCTGTAGAGCACTTTGCCTACCTCGTACAGATGCCCCATACGTTACACGGGTACCGTTCACAGATGGATGACCAAACGCACACACAAGGCTGATCTGGATGATGTCCAGAACGTCGTACCCGTGTGCCATATTCACACAGACACACACTGTACGCTGGTGCAAAGAGCTGTGACAATCTGACACACACTTCCCCATTCATGAAACCTTGTGAGCCCCTGAGGAGACGCTGGGTGAGTTAAACACCCGAGTGACTGAAGGACCGGATGGTCTTGTCTCGCTTTTCCGATTGCTTTGTGCTCTTATTTACCCACCCAAAGGCCCCCCGAACTGGCACACTCTCGAGGCACTCTAAAGTGCCACCCTGAAAAGGCACCCTTGTCTCGCTTGTCCGATAGCTCATGTGCTCTTCTGTACACACGCTCACACGGCCCTCTCTGTGCCCACAAGGACTCTCCACACCCCAGCCTTCCTCCGTAAACACACACACACCTACGAGCCCACCGTGACCCGTCCAAGTGTGCCCCTGCCCTGCCTTTAGCCGTATTCTGCATACTCAGCTGAGCACACACACAGCACACTGACGTATCGACAGGCACACACACCCGGTGGGTTGACCAGAGAGGACATCAGGTGGGGTACTCGGCATGTGGGGTCCTCCTCGGGTGGGTCGCCCGGCTGGCGGCACTCACTGCTTATATGATCCAAGAATCCATTGAACTGAAGCGACGCGGCCCCTTGGAGTCACCTGGCTGTGCCTTCGCTTGCCCCTTTCTAACCCCCCCACGCCTTCTCCTCATCCATCATGGACTTCATGTCAGTAGTACGAGACCCCCGGGAACCCGCCTCCCCCCCCCCACTCACTGCCTTCTTCTCACTCCCCTCACTTTCCTCACCTAGCAGACGTTCAGAGCACCAGCCGAGCGCTTTGACTTACTGGATAAGAGGGGCGACTCTCCCGCCCAGCGTTGGGGGTCCGTAGCTCCAAAAAGAACGACCGTGAGACGAGTTTTTTTCCCACCGCGTCCTCTTCTGCCAGCTGATCTTTCCCTTCTGTGTTTACTTTTTTTTTTTTTTTCCGCCGCCTTCTCCGCTGCTCCAGACTGGCAGACGATTACCGCCAGCTGATGTCACAAGGTGTTGCGTTTCCCTCGATTGCACCAACCGAGCACCCGGTGTTTAGAGCTAATTATAGCTGACTGCCGACGCACCGAGGGAAAGTTGGGCTTCGGGCCCAGTCGGCTTCCAGGGCTAAGCTCCCCTAAACAGAAGGCGCCTGCTGTGGCTTAACTGTCACTGTCACTGTCACTTCAGGCCCCCTGGGGACACAAACACCCACTGGCAAAGGCCGAGAAGGGATTTGACGGCATTTTCTTGGAGGTGCCTGGCGATGCCGTATGAAATAAATGACAATGTGAGCGACTAACACTGTGGTGACAGGGCTGTGAAAAAGTATTTGCCCCCTTCTTGACATCCTAAATATTTGTCACAATGAATGGCTTCAGATCTTTAGACATGATAAAGGGATTCTGAGTGAACATACAGTACAGTGTGTGGCCGGGGGGGGGCAGGAATGACAGACTCAAAATTTGGGGCACCATCCGGGTGGTCCCGTTTTTTACAAATGGAAAATAAACAAAAGTAACATCTGGCTTGGCGTAAATTACTCAGGAAAACAAACAGAAACCCAGATGATTCTCTTGGGTCGCTTTAAGGGGAGCTCCGTCTAACAAATGACGTCTCCTTCTGGGAATCCGGTATTGTCATGGACGGGGGACCGAAAGGGGCGGAGTCAGGCGCCCTCGACTGGGCGGTCTCTCTGTGCTGCAGTGTTGGTGAGAGCGCCCCCTCTCGGCCCGGCAGGTCATTACATAATATTACACATGTGTGTCAAGTGCCATTGGTAGGAAAGTTATCCATGTGTAAAAGTGATTGCCCCCTTAGCTACCCAAAGTTCATTTATAACTTGACTCGGCTGACTGTGTTGTTGAATGTAAGCCAACCTTCACCATGAGAATGAAGTCATCCAAGGAGAACACAAGACCATAATCAAAGGGACTCTCAGGTGACTTGTGCTGAAAGGTTCCCAATCGGGTGGACGTTGTCACCAGAGTGACACCACAGCGAGGGACTTCTGGACCAGGAAAGGCCAAAATGACTCCAAGGGTGCAGCCATGACTCCTTCTAGAGGTGTTACTGAGGATCCAAGCAAAGACATCCGAAGACCCCTGCAGGCCGCCCCAACCTCAGCCAAGGTCAGTGTGCAGGATCCCACAGAACCAGAAAGTGACGGGACTCATGGGAGAAGAGCAAAGGGGGAAGCTCTGCTCTCCAAGAGGGAAACATCCGGTCGATCCCCGAGACTTTGGGACTAAAGTGCTGTGTAGAGACGAGTCAAAAGTAAAGCTCTATGGACGCCATGTGGCCCCCTGCGTCAGAACGTCAGGCCTACAATTAAACACGAGGGTGATGGCGTGGGGCCGATTGGAAGACTTGCTGTTATTGAAGGGACCAGGAATTGTACACTTTAGTGGCAGAAGAATGTCACCTGTCACCTATCAGTGACGTGGAGCTGAAGCACAAAAGCGCAGAAGTGTTGGGCTGGCCCCTTCAAAGTCCTGACTTGAACCCAACAGCGAGGACCTGAGGACCCGAGTCAAGCACCTCACACTCGCTAGTCTGCCATCGAGTCTGAATGAAGGACAGTGGGCTCACCCAAAGACGGAGACCACGTTATTGGAGGCGACTAGTGCCGCAACCAAGTATCGAAATGACGGGGGGCAATTACTTTTACACAGAAAAGCTAACCTCGTCGTGTGTTCACTCAGGCTCCTCTTTTCTAATATTGTGTTTTGTCTGAAGGGTCTACGGCCATTCATTGTGTAAAAAGTGCAAAACCACACAAGGTGGGGGGGTGGGGGGGGCAATACATTTTAACATTGCTGCTCAGTTTTAATAATAATAATAATAATAATGATATCTCTTATTTATTTATATAGCGCCTTTCTCGTGCTCAAAGTGCTTCACAAATGTTGACAAGTGTACACTGGGCACAAATGCTCGAGGTGCTGCCCCCCCCCACCCCCGACCCTCCTTTGTGCCTTCAGGGGCCATGCCAGTCTTCTAGAAGGATCTGTTTTAAGATGGCAACACTGCCCTCCCAGAGAAGAATGAAAGGGTGCCATCTAGTGGTGAAGGTTGGTGAAGTGCCATCCATCCATTTTCTAAATCCAACTCTCAAGCCAGAGCAGGGAGCCTGGGAAGCTGAAGCCCACCCTAACGAGCATTGGGCACAAGGCAGGAACAACCACTGGCCAGGGTGCCAGCCCTTGAGATCCACTTCACAATGGAAATGAGGATTTAATCCAACTACATGTCCCCTGCATGGAGCGTACAGTGCCATGTTGTGCTGAAGAGCAGCGTGAGTCGTTGACGGGCACCGCCGGGTTTCTGTGTTTTCCTGCAGTTCCTCGGCTGGACAGGTCACTTTTGGTCACTTCGAGTAGGTGGCCCAGGAATCTGTTACTGAAGATGCTTCACAAATGCACTCCAGTGTTTTACAATTTGAAGAGGAGTCCCCTCACCAGGGGTCACAGAAGCTGGCACATTTTGGGCTCGAGTTTGCTGCTTTCTGTGGTACCTTTGCCACAAGCGTTTGCCATCCAGTGAAGCTTAATGGACAGAACACTCAACTCACTTATTCACTAGGAAGACATCCCATAATATTTCACAGGCACATTATAAAAGAACTGAAAGGTGACTGGGTGCCCCCAGGGTCACAGTGTGTGGCAGTGGTGTCCATTCATCCTTCTGTGGCATCGCCACTTCACGTTGCCCCACATTTGCAGCCACCCTGCTTCCAGCAGCTGAGGTGAGTCACTTAGGGGTCACCAAGGGAACAGCCCCCCTCCTGTTTTATATAGCACCTAGGTATAGGTGTCACTTTAGGGTGACACTTCAGGGGCTTGCTGCACCTCTAGAGGGTACCATAGGGTGTCACTTCAGGGTACCTTACTTGTACATTTCAATTGCTTAATGTGTCACTTGAGGGTACTTTCTGGTGCCTCAGGATGCATTTTTAGGGTGGCACTTTAGAATTCTTAATGTGCCTCCGGATGGTACCTTGGGGTCCTTTTTCAGGGTGCCTTATTGTGCCTCTAGAGTTATGGGTGCCAGTTTTAGGTACCACTTCAAAATGCTTAATATGCCTCTTGAGTGTACCTTAGGGTGTCACTTCCATTACCAGAGGGTGCCTCATTGCGTCTCCTTAGGGTGCTGCTTCAGTGTGCTTAATGTGTCTCTAGATGGTACCTTATGGTGCTTCAGGGTGCCCTGTTGTGCCTCCAAAGTGTACCTTAAGGTGCCATTTTAGGGTGGCACTTTAGATTACTTAATGTACCCCTTGAGGGATGTTTTATTGTGCTTTTTCAAGTTGCTTTAGGGTGCCACTTCATAATGCTTAATGTGCTTCTTGAGTGTACCTTTGCATGCCACTTTAGGGTGCCCATTCTGCTGTGACCATTCACAAGGGAGCAGCCCAGACTGAATGGCAGAATGACGCTCTGCCGGACCCTTTTAACACACTTGGGTAATTTGGAAGCTAGCATCTTGGAGGAATGCGGAGACGACTGAAATGCCATGAAGAAGACAGAGGGGGTCCACACAGAAGGCTCCCCTGCCTCAAATTGAACCAAACAGAAATGCCCCCTGTTGGCCTGCCATGCCCCCTGGCACTCCGGTGTGGCCCCACCTTTCCGTCTCCCACTGGCTCTCCTTCTCTCCTCTCTCATGTGCCCGCTGCTCTGATTGCCTCGACGTGCCTGGCAGCGCCATATGAGTCAGCGGCTTTCTTAATGACCGGGAGTCGCCGGCTCGGTGCGTGGGCTGCTCATCCTCATTGTTTTCTGCTGCCGTCAGCGACTCGCAGTCTCATTTCAACGGGGTCAAAAGAGAAACAAAAAATGTCTGCGGGCTGAAGAGCTCACCGAGTGTTTATGTCAGTTCGGGCCTCGCATGTAATTAGGAGGCTGCAGAGGCGCTGATTGCTACCTGAGCCGAAAAGACGAGGGAGCAGAAAGAAAGCCAAAGCCCCGAGCCCAGCAGAGGGGGCTCTTTTGATATAGCGCCTTTCCTAGTGCAGCGCTTGTGGAATTAGAGTGGGCTTAGGAAGCAGCCGGACCCCTTCACTTTCTGCACTCTTCATTGTGTGGCAGGTGGATGAGTTTGCCATCTTTACCGATCGGCCTGCGCCCGATAATCCATCATGAAAACTTCATTTATTAAAAATCAAAATCAGAAACCCCTCATTCAGATCCTTTAACTCAGAAGCCCCTTTGGCAGCAGGGCCAGCGTTGAGTCTCTACAAGCTTTGCACCCCTGGATTTGGATGCGTAACTTCATTTGGCCGGCGTGAAATTCTCCACCAAAGGGAGTTCTGTGCTTTTTAAAGTTTTTGGGGGGGTTTGAAAGAAAGAAACGTCTCTCCTTAAGGGTCTGTCAACTCCATTCACCACTTGAGGGCCCATTTAGTTCTCATTAAAGGGGTCCACATGAAAATAAACTGGGAAAAACTGTCCCGGCCCACCATGAGACAAACCGATGTGCTGTTAGATAAAAGCTGTAATGAAATTGAGGAGAAAAAAAAAAAAAGAGGAGACCCTGCTTTGGGTGGTACAAAGTTTTTAATTTGACAGGCTTTATGAATCTCTGAGGTCTTATCACATGACTTTTGGGGGTCCGAGCACACGCCCAACCATCATACAGATCCCCTAGAGCAATTCTTATGTTAAGGGCCTCACTCGAAAGCCCAATGGAGTGGCAGTGATGGGGTTTGAGATACCAACACAGCCCCTTAGCCACCACTCTGCCCATAACATAACGGTAAAGGTGTTCTCCCATTAGCCCCAGTGTACTCCTGCTGCCTCATGGGAATTGTAGTTCCAGTGCTGGCTCTGGTTTTTGGGGGCTCCCCTTCCATTACTGCTTACCTCTCCAGTATACCATCCACCTTAATGAAAGGAGAAGTGTCTGTGTGTCCATCTGGTTGCTATGTCATTTTCATTCCAACAGATGGCGCATCACAAATGTCAATCCCTGCTAGGAACTGCCCTCCTCCGTCCCCTAAATCCAGAAGAGTCTTCCACATGCAGACCCCGGTGGTTCATTGATAGAGATAGATAGATAGATAGACTGAAAGGCACTGTATAAGCATAGATAGATAGAGTGAAAGGCACTATATAAGCATAGATAGATAGATAGAGTGAAAGGCACTGTATAAGCATAGATAGATAGATAGATAGATAGAGTGAAAGGCACTGTATAAGCATAGATAGATAGATAGATAGATAGATAGATAGATAGATAGATAGATAGATAGATAGATAGATAGATAGATAGATAGATAGAGTGAAAGGCACTATATAAGCATAGATAGATAGATAGATAGATAGATAGATAGATAGAGTGAAAGGCACTATATAAGCATAGATAGATAGATAGATAGATAGATAGATAGATAGAGTGAAAGGCACTGTATAAACATAGATAGATAGATAGATAGATAGATAGATAGATAGATAGATAGATAGATAGATAGATAGATAGATAGATAGATAGATACTTTATTAATCCCAATGGGAAATTCACAAATTAGGGTACACATTGTAATGTCGCTCAGACGTTGGTGAGTCGTGTGTGTGTGTGTGTGTGTGTTTTGCTGTGCCGGTGCCGTTTGTATATTTTGGAATTTGACCCTCTTGCTGTTTTCTTGACCACTCTGTTTGGACTCTCTACCGGGACTTTGTCAGAGTTTCAGCTATTTGTGCTCCATTGAGCTTCATTTTGATTGTTAAGCCTTTTCTCTGAAGAATGATTCCTTTACTTGATGAAGATTCAGTGCTTGCCCTTATTACTAGCTGGGGTTTGATGATGAGATCCCCCTCTAGTGGGCATTATTGGAAGTGTTTGGGACTATGTGCTTAAAAACTCTTTAGTGTGTGGGGCACCAGACGATAATTAAGAATTTAATCAACCAACAAACTGAATTTAAAGGCGAGGCAAGATAAAAAGAGAAACATTTATATTTTAATTAAAAAGGCAAATCCCTAAAGATAAAACAATCCCATCCAATTGGTGCCTGACATTATAGCAACGGTTAAAACCGGAAATCCGAAATGGAAAATCACAGAGAAAAGTCAAGAAGAGCGAGCTTTGCTGAAGGGGTGGCTCTCTGAAGTGCCACTGGGTCAGAAACTCAGCTGTGTACTGAGGAGGCTCCACATACAGGTGGCAGGCCACAGAAACACCACAGCCAAGTTACAAAATATACAAAGACAAAGCAAAAAACCAACATAACATAACTTCCAATATTATCTTCAATAAAAAGGAAGATTAAGGAACCAACCTGGGCAGCCGCCCTGCGTGTCCCATAAGAGCCAAGCCAGAGTGCCAAGTGACGTGCTTGTTACGTATGTTGAGGGGGTTAAGTTCAGGGTTAGGGTCTGCGTATATTTGTGAAATTCTTCATATGTTATTTGCACAATTAATCCTTAATACGCAGTTTCTTACATTATTGGGGTTGCCACATTTTGGGTCACGAGGCGCCATTATAATTAATGGGAAGGAGTCAGGAACATCTCTCACAATGGGTTACCTCCAATTTGTGCCATCAATCGACAACATTATTCCAGTATTATTCCGTTATTCCCCCTCTCTGACCTGTCGGCTATCATACACAGGGTCTCGAGGACAACAAGAAGAGCATTATTGGGGGGGGGTTTAAGAAGCCCTGCATTGATGCCACCGTGGAGTGTTGTTGACTGCCGTGACAATTTGAAGGGGCCCGTCGTATTTCACAGCTCAACGTCGGAGTCTGTCGTCAGGTTAGGGGGTCTGTTCCCCCTCCAACACTGATTGTTTGGATTTGTGGTCCTGCTTACGTTATGCCACGCAGGGCATTTACCTCCATACAGGATCAGACGGGACCCTCTTCACGCTGTCGAGGCTGCAGATGTGACACGTCAAGACTTTGTGTTAGCTGAGGACAGTCACAGTCCCCTCTCGTCACCTGCTTTACAGGAGCTGGCAAGGACGGGTTAACGTCGACCTGTAGAAGATGCGGGTGATGAGCCAAGATGTCAGAGCTGGCCCTTCCATTAGCTCCACGATCTCAGACAGCCTGGCACTCAAGAGTGTCGTCAAAGCAGGAGTGACAGAGGGGGGTCTGGGCCAACAGCTTTCTGATGGAGAACATTAAAGTCCAGCTGTGCTGAGCACGCTGCTCACAAAACAAGAACTGCGGTGCCACTCACTCCACCTGTGCCACCTCAGGTGCAAATTCAACAACGCTTGGAGAGACGAGGTCACCAACAGCACAGTGCTGGAGACAACGGGCACCACCTTCCTCCATCTTCACTTGTCTAAAGCACATGCCAGTTCACACCAAGGACCCCCTCTGTGGAGAACTGGCAAGATGTCAACAGGAAGACCCCAGGTGTGCCACAAGCATGTATGCCAGCGTGACCTCAAGGCTCTTGGCATCAACGCCAGCACCTCAGACAGGAGTCAATGAAGGGGGTCTCTCTCTCTCTCTCTCTCTCTCTCTCTCAGGGCAGGAGACCCAAATGATGCAGAAGGCTGATAAAAGCGTCCACAGGTGGTCCCACGCCCTCAGCGTTCTGCTCGTCACGGTGCCCTCCACTCTCACATTGATCTCCGCACCCACAGCACCCGCTGCTGCAGCCAGCCCACCAGCAGAGTGAAAGCTGCCCACCACTACTCCTCTTATTCTGTATGTGGGCGAGATTACCATCGGGAGAAGAGTTTGCACGTATTTGTGAAACACATCATCTTCATCGTGTTGTTATTTTTGCAGTTAGTTATAAATCCTGTCACACATGTGTGCTTGGGGAGCAACCTGAGGGCTTAGGTAAGTGTGATCTACCGCCGAGACACGAGGGGTCTCCGTCTCATAGCACTCACTCTTCTCCTTCTCCCACTCTGATGTCACATCTGGGGTCAGACCACCCGGACCCTCCTCTTCCTCCCAGAATTCTTCATAAAGGGGATGGACGCCATTGTAAATCCAGATCGTCTTGAGAATCTACAACATTTCGTTTGCGTAGTGCCACACGTTTTCTTTTTACGCCTTTTGGGTACCTTAATAGACGGGGTTTGCCAGTGGGGGCCCCAGACCCTTCATCTTGTGCCTGTTTGTCTCTTTACTTATCAAACACTCACACACACAATGAATACTGTGGAGTGTCGCAGCAATCTCTGAGATGACTGAAATGAGGCCAACATGGCAAATGAAGCTCAGCCCCAGAGCTGGACGGTGGTCACCTTGGGACTCAAACAGCGGGGGGTCTCCTGCACCTACGGGACGTTACATGTGACCCTGAATGGATGAGTAGATGATCAGACATGGAGAAGATGAGCAGATTGTGAGCCTGGGCTGCACGGCAGGAACTTTGGCTGATGATACGCTCTCATGCATGTGTGACTAGGGACCACTGCTGATGACTGGAAACGCAGTGGCACATCTGGTGTTCAACCAGCTGAGGTGGGCACGTGCCACTTCTCGCTTCAGATCACCACACTGGTACCCTACAGTGGTTTGTGTATTACCTTCAAATCCTAAAGAGAAGCCAGTCACTCAGCACACACACCTATGGAGACACTTGTGGGGTCCTCTGCACCTTCTCGACCACTCAGGTCTGCTGATGTCACCTCTGGGTTGGCATCAAATCTCATTCCAGACTCTCTCTTCATGTGTGGCTCCTGGCTGGTGGAACGAGCTGCAGACCTCCATTTGATCTCCTCAGTGGGTTTTGGAATCGCTGGAGGACTCTCTGGTTTGCTCGATTCCTGTCCAGCTCATGATGCTTCTGTAGTTCCTTGTAGCCAAGGAAGCGTAACAAGCTGCCATTTTGTTCTGAGCCCTTCACTTGTGACGATCAATTTTGTCACCTTGTCCTGTCACACTTGTTCCCAAACAGTCCCCCAGAGTGGTGTTCACTCCATTATGTTGTCCTGTTTTGTAAGTCGCTTTGGATAAATGCATATGATAAGCAAGGAAATGGAAAAGAAAATATAATACATTCCTGGAGAGCAGAGACGTCCTGCATGTTGGTCGGACATGAAAGTCACAGTTTCACTGCACTGGGACAATCTGACGACGGCCACCACTAAACTAAAGCAAATCTCAACGGGCGGATTGAACGACATTCCTCAGTTTAAACGGAAATTAGTTTGTGCCACTAGAGGGCGACAATGGCCTTCGCATTGCATTTTAGATTCAAAAGAAAAGCAGCCGGAGCCAAAAGTGACGTCACGGTCCGTCTGTAAAATAAAGCGCCTTTTGAGGCAGAGCGCGTGTTGGAGCACATTGTTCAGAAAGCTCCGCGTATTACTACTAATATTATTATTATAATTGTTTATTTTTGTTATTTTTTTATTTATAGGCGCCTTTCAAGGCACTCAAAGACACCTTAAAAAACATTAATACTAATAGTCACAATACAGACTGGATAAAAAATGACAGGTAAAATAAAACCAGTTAATTAAAATGAAATATTTCAACTAAAGTTTATATCAGACATAATAAACTTTAAAGAGATGTGTCTTAATTTGGATTTAAAGGTAGGCACAATGGGGTGCAGTAGCTGGGCATAAGGGAGAATCGGCTTGTCTGGGGTGACTCTTGGTGGGATCTGTAAGTGCAGATGTGTGGGCTTCTGGTGCCATTCCAGTGTGTAAAATAGGCGATCCAAATAACTATGGGATGATAAGCTTAATAGGAGAAACTAATGGGTGAAATTATTAAGGAAACGATCGAGCATCACAGCAAGAAAAGGAGCGTTAGAGAGAATCAGCACGGGTTCAGAGGAGAGACTGCGTATCACTAATATGGTGGAGTTCTACAAGGAGGAAGCAAAAACAGATGAGAGAGGAGGTGCGCATGACCATTTGATAAAAAAGGTAAGTGGTCAGATGAACAGAGGTGGGCATTCAGGGTGCTGTGTGTAGGTGGGCACAACATTGACAAATTGCACCTCACCATTAGAACACTCGAGACGAGAACAGGCCATTCAGTCCAACAAAGCTTGTCAGTCCTGTCCACTTATTTACATCAAGTCGAGTTTTGAAAGTCCCTCAAGTCTGACTGTCCACCATACTACGTGGTCGCTTATTCCAAGTGTCTGTCGTTCTTTGTGTGAAGAAAAACTTCCTAATGTTTGTGTGAAATTTTCCCTTCAGAAGTTTCCAACTGTGTCCCCGTGTTCTTGATGAACTCATTTTAAAGTCACCATCTTGATCCACTGGACTAATTCCCTTCATAATTTTAAATACTTCAGTCAGGTCTCCTCTTCATCTTCTTTTCCTTAAACTGTAAACACTCAGCTCTTTTAATCTTTCCTCATAACTCATCCCCTGTAGCCCTGAATCAGCCTAGTTGCTCTTCTCTGGACCTTCTCTAGTGTTGCTATGTCGTTTTTGTAGCCTGGAGACCAAAACTGCACCCAGGACTCCAGATGAGGCCTCACCAGTGTGTTATAAAGCTTGAGCAGAACCTCCTGTGACTTGTACTCCACACTTCAAGGCGCTATATAACCTGACATTCTGTTAGCCTTCTTCATGGCTTCTGAACACCGTCTGGCAGTTGATTATGTCGAGTCCACTATGACTCCTAAATTCTTCTCGATTTTCTGACCGCCCATTGTGTATTCAAACCTCACAATTTTACTTCCTATTTTATTTTTATTTATTTTTTTATGTTATTATACTTTATTAATCCCAAAGGAAATTACTTGTTTTTTTTGCATCAGAGTGCAGGGTCAGCCATTGTACAGCGCCCCTGGAGCAACTGAAGGTTAAGGGCCTTGCTCAAGGACCCAGCAGAGTAGCATCTCTTTTGACAGTGACGGGGATTCGAACCGGCAACCTTTGGGATACCAGCGCAGATCCTTAGCCTCAGAGCCACCCTATGTGTAATTCTTTACATTTATTGACATTAAATTTCATCGTCCACAAATCTGCCCAAGCCTGTCTGCTGTCCAAGTCCTTCTGTGATGATATAACAGACTCCAAATTATCTGCTAATCCACCTCTCTTGGTATCATCTGCAGACTTCACCATCTTGTTCCTTATATTCCTATCTAAATCATTTATAGATATTAAAAATAGCAGCGGCCCCAGCACTGCCCCCTGCTGGTCACCACTCTTAACGTCACCCAATTCTGATGAGGTTCCTCACACCGTCACCCTCTGCTTCCTGTGTCTGAGCCAATTCTGCACCCACACCCTGAACTGCCACTTCTTTTAGTTTGATGCCCACCCTCTCAGGTGGCACCTTATCAAATGCTTTCTGAAAGTCCACATCAATCATCTCATCTGCTCCACTCTGGTCGTATCCTTTTGTTTCCTCCTCATAGAATTCCAGCCTGTTAGTAAAACATGACCTCCCTCTCCTGACCCCATGCTGACTGTCCTGTCCTTGCCAGGTGTTGCTCAATCTTCTCCTTACTAATTCCTTCCATTAATTTTCCTGTGATGCCCATTAAGCTCACTGGCCTCTAGTTGCTCTGATCTGCCCAGTCACCCTTTTTATCTAATGGGATGATATTTGACATTTTCCAGTCCTTCAGAATCTCTCCAGTGTGCAGTGACTTCCTAAAAATATGCATCAAGGGTTTATATCTGAACTCGAAAGTCTCCTTAAGAACTCTGTGATAAATATGATCTGCTCCTGGTGATTTGTTTCATTTCAGCTTATTTAATCTCAGCAGCTCTTCTCTCTCCACAATTTCCAAATCCCTCAGTATCTCCTTAGTAGTCCCTGTTACCACTCTGAGGTTATCCACTTGCTCACTTGTGAAGTTTAGCTCCTCCGCTATTTCACTGTCTGTATCTTTTAGTCCTCCTTCACTATCCCTGATGCCCTTCACCTCCTCCTTGACTGTTCTCTTACTATTTAAAGAATCTCTTAGGGTCATCTGTCGCCTTTTCTGTTATATACTTCTCCAACTGTCTGTTAGCCTCCCTGATATCCTTCTTGATGGTTGCTCTCATGTTCTCATAATGCTCTACGATTCACTTTGCAGTCCTTAGTCTTATATGCTTTATAAAGAAGTTTTTTCCTTTGCAACTTCTTTTTTTTAATCTTTATTAATTCATTGTGGAGTTTTTTAAATTTCCTATGAATTCCAATTTTAGGTCTGTCCCTGTCCTGCATGACATGTTACACATAGTTAAACCTGTTCCACTGCTCCTCGACTGTCTCCACACAAACACACATTGTGACATATCGCCTTCAGAATCTGACACTACAAATGGATAGTTCTGTGTATTAAGATTCCCACACCCCTGGTTTTCTTTGTATAGCTGGAGTGAAACATTTGGCCAGACCCCAATCTATGCATTCGAAACTGATGCTGTGGAAGATGAATGTTCTCTTCGTTCCCTTGTACTAATCCATGTCTGAGAAGTTAAGCAGAAAGAAGCTTTACATTTTGTAAAAGCATGCTTTGCTGAGTAAACAGAAAAATATTTGTCCAAGGGACTCAAGGTCTAAGCATTCCAACACATGAGTCTGCCTTATCCCGTTACCTCTTATCATGAAAAGCCTGCGCCTACCTACTTTATTATTTTTCTCTTTGCAGCTGCAAGCCACCAATATCTTTCTACAAAGCTTAGAAACTTCAGTCAAGGACACGGTGGACTTTGAGAGGGCTAAGCAGATCATTGTTTTAGAAATGAAGCTGCTTGAAAGTTCAACCTTGAGAGATGACTGTTGCATTCCATAATGATATTAAATCACGCGCTCTAGGGGTATAAAACTTTGCCCCACCCGACAGACGGGGTTCAGAAGAGCCCTGACGCTGTCAAGTAATATTGATTGCCTGCTTTCTGAAACTCTGCTCACTGTGACGCTGAAGAATAAAAGCTGCTATATAACCACACCTGCTGTCTTGTCTGAGTCTTCTCCACAATGCTTGCTTAATAAGCGAGTCTCCAGTAAAAATACTCTCATGGCATTTAGACTTATTAGGTGCGAGAGTACATTCTTTCTCTTTAATTCATGATTGAGACCTTTGACTAACTGGATGGTTTTAAGGTTGAGGCTCTTCCATGTGAGTGTGTTGTTTAAACAGCTGAAAATGATCCCGTAAGCCATCTCTAATTTGACTTGCAAACCTCCATTCCGGAGCTTCAGCGTCATTATGTTTCCATGGAGATTCTATCCCAGAATCCTCAGAATGCCACAAGTGTGGCACATGTGAAGTCATCAGCGTGCCTATATTTCGGGTGGCACAGACAGAGTGTGTGCATGAAGTCTCCTCTCTTTGTCCTGCTGTCCTCTCTATTAGTCCCGCCTCATTGGGGGCGTGTCCTCAGAGGTCATGACCTTCAGGTTATGGCGCCTCAGGTTAAAGGGTCATCCAGGTAACCACCTCCTCGTCCTAAACAATGTTTTGCTAAAGTTTCTGCTCTCATTGTCCTTGTCACGTATTTACTGGGGTTCCCAGGGTTTTATGTCTCGTTTGTTAATTTTTGATTCTTTAATTTATGCTAATTATATGCATCATTCTTTATTTTTGGTTTTGTCGATGTATATAAGGTGCCTTTGTTATGTTGTGTGCTGTTATGTGTTGTGTGGTTGGTCCCCAAAGAGACAGGACCACCTGCCAGTCACCACCAGAACCTGTCCTGTAATTCTGGAGGGTCTCCCACTGTTCCTGGTGTTTCATTTTGAAGAGTCGGTGAGTTTGCCTGCTTTGTGAATTTATGGATTTTGACCTTGCGCTGGATCTCTGAATTGGGTCCTCATTCACCCAGTGGGGGGCTTCCTGTTTTAGACAGCTCCATTTTGCCTGTTATGTTCTACAGAGCTGGCTTTTGTTTTGGAACATTTTTGTGGAAATTAAACTTTTCCTTCTGTAAGATTTGGTGTTTGCCCTTCTTGCTAGCTGGGGTTTGAGAGTTTTATCCCCCACTAGTGGACGTTTTTGGAAGGGCATTTGTGTTTCTGTGCTTTGAGACCCCCTAGTCCAGGACAGACCTTCAGGTTTTAGACTTTCTCTCTCATTTTGGCTTTGATGCTCATGCAGTTTCATCTTCTGGTTTTCCCTTTTTATCTTAGTCGTGTTTTATCTCCTGGTTCACTCTCACATACCTCTCTAGTTTGCTAGCATGCCAGTCTTTGTTGTCCTTTATAAATTATTTTTGCATTTCCTTTCACTTTGTATTTGATTATTGTTTGAGGAGTATTATTTTGTTTGTTAAATATAATGTATGTCTTGATTAAGTTGTTGAATGTATTTGTTCTTTATGTTATTTGGAACCAAAGGGGACGGGGCCCCCATGACATCACCACCCTATTTAATAGACTCACAGGCCATAAGCTGGCCACTCACTCTCTTGTTCAGCTCCTGTTTTGTGCATATTGGCTTTTGTGAATTGTGGGTTGGCACCCTGCCCGGGATTGGTTCCTGCCTTGTGCCCTGTGTTGGCTGGGATTGGCTCCAGCAGACCCCCGTGACCCTGTGTACGGATTCAGCGGGTTGGAAAATGGATGGATGGATGTGTTATTCATATAATGAGAAAAGCACCTGCTGTTGTTGTCGTGTCTGACCGTTTGAAACAAGTCGCCTTCCAGTGAACTGATTTTGATGAAATTTGCCGTACTTAATCTTTGAAGAAATCTGACTGTTTGGTTTTCACCGAGATATCTTGAGTACAGAGTGCTGTACACGTCTTTTAAATTTCAACAATCTCCCGTTGAAAAGCATTGGTGAGTTTGCGTTAAAACAGAGAAACACTTTGCACGATTTGAATTGCAAATTAGGTCACTTTTTCAAACTTCCCTTCAGAGAGGTTACTACAACTCACAGTGTGTATATTTCATAGATTTTTGTCTTCACCACCTGAGGCCACAGGTCCGCCACGCCCTCGACCCTCTGCAGTCCGCATAGCAGGAGAAGGTGGGAGCGGAGGAGGCCATCATCTACATGCTACACTGATCCCTCTCCCACTTGGACAGAGGCAGTGGTGCTGTAAGAATTATGTTTCTGGACATCTCTAGCGCCTTCAACACCATCCAACATCTGCTCCTTAGGGACAAGCTGACAGAGATGGGAGTAGAGTCATACCTGGTGGCATGGATCGTGGACTATCTTACAGACAGACCTCAGTATGTGCGTCTCGGGAACTGCAGGTCTGACATTGTGGTCAGCAGCACAGGAGCGCCGCAGGCGACTGTACCTTCTCCAGTCCTGTTCAGCCATCGGACTTCCAATACAATTTGGAGTCCTGCCACGTGCAAAAGTTCACTGGCGACACTGCTATGGTGGGCTGCATTAGGAGTGGGCAGGAGGAGGAGTATAGGGACCTCATCAAGGACTTTGTTATATGGTGCGACTCAATGGTGTGACTTCTCATCCGTTGACTTTTTGTGCGTTTCGTCTCATTTCCCGTTATTTGACTGATTTTTGTTCTTTTTTTACCTCTTCTCTGGATTTCCATCACTTTATTGTACTTTTATTTTTGGTTTATTTTCGGTTGTTCTGCCTTTCACTTGCATCTTCCGGTTTACTCCCTGCCAAGTCAGGACGCCACTATAGGACGTCGCTTTCAACCGTTTCTCTTGATATTATTAAGACTCGATTTGTTTTGAACCGAGTTTAGTTAAACTTGACTTGCTTGTATGGAATGTTATCTGATTTTAATAAAATTAATAAAATGTTTTTAAAAAATCATTATTCAATCTGTTTATTCTTTGTGTTATTTGGTATTCTCTATTAATGTGATTCTGTTTATTTATTACTAGCTGAAATACCCAGCATTTCCTGGGAGGAAAATAAAGTGGTTTTTTATTTTATTTTAATTGTTTGAGGAAAATCATAATAAAAAAAAACAACTTTAACTGCGGTGGGTTGGCGCCCTGCCTGCGGTTTGTTTCCTGCCTTGCGCCCTGTGTTGGCTGGGATTGGCTCCAGCAGACCCCCGTGACCCTGTGTTCGGATTCAGAGGGTTGGAAAATGGATGGATGGATGGAAAAACAACTTTAAAAATAAAAATAAATGACCAAACAATGAAGACTCACTAATGTGCTTGTTTTGTTCTATACGATGTGAGTTTTTCCATCTTTAGCCAATATCTAAAGGTTCTTAGGAGTTCTTACCCTTGAACACCGAGTGAGAAGCCGGCCGTGTACAAGATGATTCCAGCAATGACTGTGCAAACGGAGGATAACAGACATACGAGACCGAATCTCCAGTTAGCCTCCTCCAACTGAAATTCTTTTACAATCAATGAAAGGTTAAATATTTTACGTTTGGTTTTGGAGCCGAGACAGTTTTGCTTCCGCGGTTTCAGACGTGCGTTGTAGGCGCCAACATCTATTGTTTTTGTCCATGTGGGCTCGTGTTTGTAGCTCCGTTAGTGGAGCTGTGTAGTTTTGGAGCCGTGATCGTAACTCCATTAGTTCTCCGTTGTTTACTGTTAGTAATATGAATAATTGCACTTACTGTTAATACGGAGCGGTTTCTGTGGTTGTACTGTTAATAATGCATCACTGTAATGTGATTCACGTATGCTGTATAGTTTGGATGTGTGAGGATGACGTACATTTAAAACGGAGCGTTTGTTTATTCTTATTACGCGTTGTAGGCGCCTTCGGCTTTCGTACTAACTCACGTACTATGATGCTGTGTATGGTGGACCTTTGTGGACTCCGTACATTTTCCCGTGTCACTCTGGGGCGGGGGGCTGAATCCTCTTTTTTGTGTGGCTGTGTCGTTACCTATGGGCGCGTTGTCTCATTTCTTAGTTACGTTAGTTGAGCTCCTTTGTATTTGAGCCGTGACGCATTGTAGGCGCTTATTTATGTTAGTTGAGCTAATATTATACCTCCGGTGCCGTGTGTGTGTTTCATGTGGTAGTCGTTGTAGGCGCATGCGCCCTCCGTACTATCTCGGGTTTGACTATGCTGTGTTTTGTGGACGTTTGGGGACACCGTACTCTCTCCGGTTTGATTGTGGGGCGGGACGCCGAAGCCCGTTGTGTTTGTTTTGTCTGTGAGTACTCATATTGTTGTATTACTGTAATGTGATTCACATATGCTGTGGAGTCTGTATCTTCTGTACCATCTCGGGGGTCTGCCTGCGGTGTGTTAGATGCACGTTGTAGGTGCCCGCACCTTCTGTACTATGCTGTGTAGTGTGGACGGTTAGGGTCCCGTATTGTCTGTGCTCGCTGCTTTATTTCATATTTCCGTTAGTTGAGCTGTCGGGGCCTGCGCACTATGTCTCCTGCGTCCATAGGCATGCCATGTACCTGCGTCCATATCCGGTTTATTCTCGGTTAGTAATATGGATATAGTGTCACAGGAGGCTGGGGGACAGACCCAGCTGGGACGCGGTGTTGACGTCCTCCAGGCCATGAGGGGGCAAGCACCCTGGATTGGGAGAGGAGCAGGGAGGCTCAAGCCCATTGGGGCCCTTGGCCACCACTAGGGGGCGCCCCGAGCCTCAGAGAGATCGGGAGGCATTCACTTCTGGATGAAGAGCCTTCCAGGGATGCCCGGAGTGCTTCCGGGTGCAAGGGCAGCCCTTTCGCCACACCAGGAAGTGCTGCCGGAAGAGTGTCATCAGGCACCTGGAGCACATGCGGGTGGAAATAAAATCAGGGAGCTGGAGTCGGGAGTGGGAGCAGGACGAGGCTCCCGTGGAGAGAGGAAAAGGCAGCCCACGGACAGGGAGAGAAAGGCCTGTGTGCAGGGTGACTGGTGCTGGGAGCTCTGTGTGCTGTGCGGGACTGTGTTTAATTAATAAACGTGTGCCTTTTTATAAAGAAGTGGTGTCTGTCTGGTGGTGTTTGGACCCGTGTCTCACAATATATATATATATATATATATAATATACGCACGTATAATTCGGGTCTTGAAACCCAAAAAATCGATCATAAAATCAGACCCCGACTTATACACCCATTCAAAAATCCATCCATCCATTTTCCAACCCGCTGAATCTGAACACAGGGTCACAGGAGCCAATCCCAGCCAACACAGGGCACAAGGCAGGAACCAATCCTGGGCAGGGTGCCAACCCACCGCAGGACACACACACCCACACACCAAGCACACACTAGGGCCAATTTAGAATCGCCAATCCACCTAACCTGCATGTCTTTGGACTGTGGGAAGAAACCCACGCAGACACAGGGAGAACATGCAAACTCCACGCAGGGAGGACCCGGGAAGTGAACCCAGACGGGTCTCCTAACTGCGAGGCAGCAGCGCTACCCACTGCGCCACTGTGCCACCCTCCATTCAAAAATACGACAGTTAATTATAATTGTTTTTTGCCATCTTCTTGTCTCCTCCAATCTCGCACCAGTTTCTCAGACGCATTACATTTTGTTGCAGCAGCGCAGTTACTAATTTCTTTCGCCACGTCAACAACATTTCATTTAAAACCAGCTTCATATTTTCTTCTGAACGAACGCTCCATCGTAGATAAGGGATGCTCTTACAATAAACGGGTATGAGGGTATGAGATACAAAAAACACAAATCAGAGGAAACGTCACTTCGGAATAGGTGCGGGTATTAAATACTGAGTGGTCACGTAGGCACGAGAGAGAGAGGTGAGGGGCACACGCTGATACAGCGCATTGCAGCACCCACATAGAAGAAAAAGGCCGTGTGCTCCGTGGTGACTCTCTCAGGTGGGCAGGCGTCAGCATCTCAGAATCTCTTGGTCCAATAGCGAGAGTTTTCCGTATTCGATTTATACGACTGACATTATAAAATACCTGAAACTATACAGTAAAATCAAGATGTGACTTAAAAGCGGGTATATATGTGTTATATACAGTACTGTATATATCTTTGTATATAATATGCTACCATGGCTGTCCGTTTGTCTGTCCAGGATTTTAAATCACCTGTCACTCGCAAACCGTTTGACCCATTGACCTGAAATTTGGTGCACATATACTACGTGATGTCTACTGTCCGCTTTCAGAGTGATGATTGACCTCCAAGGTTATTCCTCTTTTTATTTTTATTTTATTGTAGAATCAGCTCTCAGCAGTGACCAGCAGGGCAGCCGTGTGGCGCATGCATACAAGTACTGTTCTCATCCCTACCACCTTCGCCATCACGTCCCCTACCTCTTCATATCGTAAATCATTCTTGAGGAAGATTGAAGACTTAAGTGCCAGCTTAAGTGAAAAATTAAGAAAAACGTACTAAGTAACACTGACTTAATCAGTTTTAATTAACGTGAAAAGATGCCGACAAAAGAAGAGAAGAAGCGGGCTGCTAGGGTGGAGACAAGAAGAGCTGCTCAGAAAGGAACGAGCGCATCAACCTCTGAGCAAACGAATGATAAACGTACAGAGAAAGAAACAGGAGGAAAACTATAAGTCAAGTGGATTATCGTGCAGTCCGCCATTACTGGTGTATACACATACAGTTAGGTCCATAAATGTTTGGACAGAGACCACTTTTTTCTCATTTTGTTTCTCTACGTCACCACAATGAATTTGAAATGAAACAACTCAGATGCAGTTGAAGTGCAGACTTTCAGCTTTAATTCAGTGGGGTGAACAAAACAATAACATAAAAATGTGAGGCAACTAAAGCATTTTGTGAACACAATCCCTTCATTTCAGGGGCTCAAAAGTAATCGGACAATTGACTCAAAGGCTATTTCATGGGCAGGTGTGGTCAAGTCCGTCATTATGTCCTTATCAATTAAGCAGATAAAAGGCCTGGAGTTGATTTGAGGTGTGGTGCTTGCATGTGGAAGATTTTGCTGTGAACAGACAACATGCGGTCAAAGGAGCTCTCCATCCTTAAGCTGCGAAAACAGAAAAAACCCATCTGAGAAATTGCTCCAATATTACGAGTGGCAAAATCTACAGTTTGGTCCATCCTGAGAAAGAAAGCAAGCACTGGTGAACTCAGCAATGCAAAAAGACCTGGACGTCCACAGAAGACAACAGTGGTGGATGATCGCAGAATCATTTCCATGGTGAAGAGAAACCCTTCACAACAGCCAACCAAGTGAACAACACTCTCCAGGGGGTAGGCGGGCGTATCGATATCCAAGTCTACCATAAAGAGAAGACTGCATGACAGTAAATACAGAGGGTGCACTGCAAGGTGCAAGCCACTCATAAGCCTCAAGAATAGAAAGGCGAGATTGGACTTTGCTAAAGAACATCTAAAAAAGCCAGCACAGTTCTGGAAAAACATTCTTTGGACAGATGAAACCAAGATGAACCTCTACCAGAATGATGGCAAGAAAAAAGTATGGAGAAGGCGTGGAACAGCTCATTATCCAAAGCATAACACATCATCTGTAAAACACGGTGGAGGGAGGCAGTGTGATGGCTGCCAGTGGCACTGGGACACTCGTGTTTATTGATGATGTGACACAGGACAGAAGCAGCCGAATGAATTCTGAGGTGTTCAGAGACATACTGTCTGCTCAAATCCAGCTAAATACAGCAGTCACATTGATTCATGATACAGATGGACAATGACCCAAAACATACAGCCAAAGCAACACAGGAGTTTATTAAAGCAAAGAAGTGTAAAATTCTGGAATGGCCAAGTCAGTCACCTGATCTTAACCCAACTGAGCAGGCATTTCACTTGTTGAAGACTAAACTTCAGACAGAAAGGCCCACAAACAAACAGCAACTGAAAGTAAAGGCCTGGCAGAGCATTAAAAAGGAGGAAACCCAACATCTGGTGATGTCCAGGAGTTCAAGACTTCAGGCTGTCATTGCCAGCAAAGGGTTTTCAACCAAGTATTAGAAATGAACATTTGATTTCCAGTTATTTAATTTGTCCAATTACTTTTGAGCCCCTGAAATGAAGGGATTGTGTTCAAAAAATGCTTTAGTTGCCTCACATTTTTATGCAGTTGTTTTGTTCACCCCACTGAATTAAAGCTGAAAGTCTGCACTTCAACTGCATCGGAGTTGTTTCATTTCAAATTCATTGTTTTAATGTACAGAACCAAAATGAGAGAAAAGTCGTCTCTGTTCAAATATTTATGGACCTAACTGTATATGCTGGCTCGAGTCACAAAGAGCGAATGAGTCCCAAAAATAGTTGGGATGCCAACCTGGCCAACTCTATTGAATTTCAAAAGCAACAGGTGGGTGCAGTGGTGGCACTCAAACATAAGGAATGCTGGCATTCACCTCTGGTTCGCCCTCTAGTGGTCGTTCCGAGTGTCAACTGGATGCTAACGTATACAAGACTGTAAGATCACCTGCGTCCTTTCCAGAAGAGGGTGGGTTAGGGCTGATCTCATCCTACTGTATTTTTAGTCGACCAATGAGAAACGTGTGTAACATGAAAATCGCTCCAGCCGTTCAGAAGTGATGTTGTAACACACACACACACACTGAGTTATATATACATATAGACATACATATATATACACACACATATATATATATATATATATATATATATATATATATATATATATATATATATACATACTCTATTGTTGGCATGGAGCTGGACAGTCTGACATCTGTGGCAGAGCGACGGGCGCTGAGCAGACTCCTGTCATTCATGGAGAATCCACTGCATCCACTGAACAGGATCATCTCCAGACAGAAGAGCAGCTTCAGCGACAGACTGCTGTCACCGTCCTGCTCCACTGACAGACTGAGGAGATCGTTCCTCACCCCACACTATGTGACTCTTCCATTCCACCTGGGGGGTAAACGTTAACATTTAACATTGTACAAAGTTATTGTCTGTTTTTTTACCTGCATTATTATCAATCTTTAATTTAATATTGTTCATTGTATTATTATGCTGCTGCTGGAGAATGTGAATTTCCCATTGGGATTAATAAAGTATCTATCTATCTATCTATCTATATATACTGTACATACACACATACATACATACATATATATATATAAAAGATAGATTTAGTTTCTATGTATGTAATTATGCTCACTGATGTTCCTTGTATTTTATGGGTGGAACCCAAAGGGGGAGGACCACCACTTCCATTTGCTGCTAGCGCCCGTCTTGGCTGGGTGAGGACCACCTTGATGTCGGTTGCTAAGGTTACTGGCCTGTTTTAATTTTTTTTTTCTGAAGATCTCCCCCATTTTTGCTGGTTCTCAGTGTGAGTCGTCCTCTGTTTGTAGGTCTCCCTGAAGTTTTGGGGTCTGGTCTGGAGATTTTGTGACATGCAGCATTCCCAACAGTGTGGCCCCCGTAATAAGAGCTTTGCTGCTGACCCTTTATGGATGTTTTGGTGTCACGAACACAACACAAGGACACCACTCACCTGCTGTGTCTTTCAGTGTAACGAGGGCTTTGTTGAATTAACAGCACTGATTAAGGCTACACGGCCCCATGAATGAATTCTATTTATAGAGTAATAAAATAGAAACTTCAATAACAAGTAAAAAACAAAGCTGAAAATAAGAATCGATCTTCACAAGACGTCTAAACTACTCCTGGCAAGAAAGTGATCTTGATTAACAGAAGAAACCTTGGAAGGGGAGCCATCTTCGTCTTCTCGTTTAAATGTCTCCTCTGGGGCCAGCAGTTGTGGTGGGCCTGGTTGGTGGTCTTAGAGTTATTGGCACTGGTCTTGTAGTTATAGGTGGTGGTCTTGTAGGTGGTGGTCTTGTAGGTGGTGGTCTTGTAGGTATTGGCACTGGTTTTGGAGTTATGGGTCGGGCTGTGGTAACAGGAGGTCGTGCTGTGGTGGTTGGCAATCTAGGAATTACAATCTGGAATGGAGGCAAAGAAAAGGGAGTTGTTAGAGAGCCAAAAGGTTAGGAGTGGCAAATGGAAACACGGCGGTGGGACGGCAGCAGCAGCTTCATGCACAGAGCAGGCGGTCAACATGGCAGCCAAAGACAACCGGAACCTTCTACCTCTGTCAGGTAGGCCATGGGGTGGTGCAGGCTGTTCTCCGAGGTTTCACTTTCACTCCAATGGCCTTTGTGTCACAGAGGACTCTGTTATTAATTTTAGTATTTTCTTCACACCCATTGACCTTTAACACCATAATAATGAGAATGGGGTGCCAGCTTTCAGTGAGGGAAGTAGTGATAGACGGCGCTCTCCAGCTGTGGTCCGAAGCAGTGATAATAAGGTTTACTCCAGTGGCTGTCTTATCTGCCCCCTTCTGGCTGAAACAGACACTTGGACTTGCTGTCCCCCCCAACCCCCCCATTATAGCGCCTTGCACCAGTTCTACTAAACATCTGGGCATCGCTGCCAGCCCGCAGGTTCGACGGCTTTGCTTGCTTGAGCAGGCGACCGGGCGACACGTTAGACGGCTGGCCATGCAGTCTGACAGAGAGAAGCCGTAGCTGATGAGCGTTTTTCTCATGCGTGGCCAAAGGGAAGCTGTGCCAGCAGCGCACGGCAACTGTAAAAAGCACCGACTTACGTAGAGCTGGTAATAGACAACGACCTGCAAAAGAAGCACACGGGAGGGCATTTGTACAAACACAAAGGGGCAGAGAAACGTCACAGGCTGTGAGCCGCAACATTCACTAAAGGAGCTGAGCGCACAACAGACACTGTCACTCGTGTCACTCGAGTCACTCGAGTTTGGGCTTCACTGTGTCCTCGTCCAGTGGCCCAGCGCCTCAGCCTCCTTTCTCTTTCGTACTGTAAACAGGACAGAAAATGGAATTACCACTTGCTGGAATAGCAGATATCGATACGGATAAAATATCTTCACTGCCTGAGGAGACAAAGGGGAAAAAAAGGCCATTAAGGATTCTTCACTCCATACGTCCTCTTATTGAAAAGTCTTCATCCACAAAAGAAAATGGAAGAACGGGCAGAAGCGCTCTGAGAATAACGGCCGCCATTTTGGTGCGTTTTACAATTACATCAGCAGGCAGGCCCATCGGTGGACCGACACCCTGTTCCTCACTCGTCCACACGTGACCTGCTGCTGTGTCACTCGTCCCTTTAAAGTGGCTTACTGAAAGGAAACCTCCGATGGCAGTGGGACACCTGACAGCACCACAAGATGGAGAGGACCAAGAGAGAAAAAAAGAGGAGGAGGAGAAGGAGAAGGAGAAGGAGGGACCCCTCGGGGTCTGTCAAAGGATGGTCACTTGTGAACATTCACGTCAAACCCGGAAAGGGCTGAAACATGGGGGGTTCTTTGTTGGGAAGATGGAGCTTATTGAAGAAGAATGCAATGTGGACGATGGACGATGATAAAAATCACAGGAAGAAAAAAAAAATCAACATTCTCATCATTCAGGGCAAGTAAAACACAAGCTGACTGAGTCCAGTCTAATAGACAGATGAAGTGAAAGGCACTATATAATAGATAGATAGATAGATAGAAGGATATGAAAGGCACTATATAATAGATAGATAGAAGGATATGAAAGGCACTATATAATGGATAGATAAAGTGAAAGGCACTATATAATAGATAGATAGATAAATAGAAGGATATGAAAGGCACTATATAATATATAGATAGATAGAAGGATATGAAAGGCACTATATAATAGATAGATAAAGTGAAAGGCACTATATAATAGATAGATAGAAGGATATGAAAGGCACTATATAATAGATAGATAAAGTGAAAGGCACTATATAATAGATAGATAGATAAATAGAAGGATATGAAAGGCACTATATAATAGATAGATAAAGTGAAAGGCACTATATAATAGATAGATAAAGTGAAAGGCACTATATAATAGATAGATAGATGTGAAAGGAACTATATAATAGATTGATAGATAGATTGAAGGATATAAAAGGCACTATATAATAGATAGATAAAGTGAAAGGCACTATATAATAGATAGATATGAAAGGCACAATATGATGGATGGATTGATGGATAGGAATGGTGCCATATATTAATAGAGTCCACTTTTACATTACAGCCAAAATTTTTGAATGTACTCACTGGTCCGTAAGGTCTGAGTCCAGACAAGTAGCGCTGAAACTAAAGAAACAGAGAGCTGTTAAACTGGGACACACAAACACACACACACAGCTCAGCTCTTCTGCATTTTGCTAGTAGATCCTATCTCGCTTCCCGGGTCCTCCCTGCGTGGAGTTTGCATGTTCTCCCCGTGTCTGCGTGGGTTTCCTCCCACAGTCCAAAGACATGCAGGTTAGGTGGATTGGTGATTCTAATTTGGCCCTAGTGTGTGCTTGGTGTGTTGGTGTGTTTGTGTGTGTCCTGCGGTGGGTTGGCACCCTGCCCAGGATTGGTTCCCTGCCTTGTGCCCTGTGTTGGCTGGGATTGGCTCCAGCAGACCCCCGTGACCCTGTGTTCGGATTCAGCGGGTCGGAAAATGGATGGATGGATGGATCCTATCTATCTATCTATCTATCTATCTATCTATCTATCTATCTATCTATCTATCTATCTATCTATCTATCTATCTATCTATCATATAGTGCTTTTTACATATCTATCTATCTGTCTAATATCTATCATATTTCTTCATAGGTTTAGCATCCACATTACTAACCGAGAATGGTAAACTGGATGGATGCAGGGACATCCGGCCATGGGCCGTGGACGCAAAAGATGTACTGCGCAGGCGCCCCAAGAAATGAGGCGCCGCGACCACAGAAAAAAGGAGTCGGACGCCGGCGACGCTCACAGCACCGCACGAAACCTATTTCACACGAAACGGGACACACACACAAAGAGGAGGATTCCACAAGCCCCTAGCGCACAAAAAAAAGAAGCCGCTTCCGCCCCACCAATCCCACCACCCCCTCCAAGCAACACCCCCCCCCCCCTCCTCAGATGCCCACGACACACAAACACCCCCTCCACTAACAGAGATAAAAAAAAGTGAGGCTACGCGCCAAGAAAAAATGTCTTGGCTCCAAAAAGAGAAAGCTCGACTAACTGACATACAAAAACGGGCAAGGCTCAATACAAACAATGAACGCCGTAAACTGCAACGGGCTTCTCACACAGCACAGGGAAATCCATTACAGCTCCAGAATAGCACGTCCCAAATCCTGCACATACAACGACACGCCTCTCAAACGGCACAAGCAAAACATGCACGTCAAGGACATCAACGACAGACACCTGCTAAACGATTGCGCCAGTTAGCTGACAACGCCTTCAATAATAAGTCCACTATTCATGAAAATTTATTGGGATTCATGAATGTCATTTGCAATCATTGTCATTCACTTAACTTCCCTGAAGAAACAACTGGCAATACAAGTAATGAATTTACACGTTGTTGTCACAAGGGTCAGATTAGACTGCCTCCTTTACATTCATATCCTGAATATCTACAGAAGCTTCTAACTAACGAAGTGCCTGAAAGTAAAAACTTTATGAACTGCATTAGATCCTACAATAGTTCATTTGATTTTGCATCTACCGGAGTAAATATCAGGCCACCAGCTGGCACTGGCCCATACTGCTTTCGCGTATGTGGACAAATATTACATCGCATTGGAACAGTGCACCCTGAAACAAATCAAGAACGCAAATATGCACAAATCACGTCGGCACCTACAAAGCGCTTCTGAAACCGCGGAAGAAAAAATGTCTCAGCTCCAAAAACATGTCACTCCTTATTCAAAATACCGGTCCCAATCACAGAAACATCGGTATCCACTATGAAAATGAACAGTAACAATGCACGTGACATCCGTCTTGCCACACTATTAATTATAGATGAATTTACAATGGCATCCAGTCACTTACTCAACACCATTGATAAACTTCTACAAACGTTGATAAATAATAATATTCCCTTTGGAGGAAAAGTACTGTTATTAGGAGGAGATTTTAGACAGTGCTTAGCTATTGCTCCACATGCCATGCGCTCAGCTATTGTTCAGTCCACCTTAAAATACGCGACGACGTCATATAAACAACAAGAGAGCGAACTCCAATACATATACAGGCGCGAGACCTGATTGGTGATAATACGAAGAAACGAACAGTCCGCATATTAACAATGAGTGCGATCCTCCTTATTACTTATCCATATTCCTAACGATACGATCACGGGTACAAAACTAGACGGTTCGAGTAACGGGACCACAAACACGCACCCGCATCAAAAAAAAAAAAAAAATTCACGTCAAAACCTACAACACGCTTCAAAAAAATGTTACGCGGACAATTGGCATTGCTTTCAAAAGATACAGTTAGTACAAAACATGTGATGTCCAGATCCCGCATATAACAATTGCTTATTACAACTGAGAGATGGTACACTCACCAATACAGATGGACTTCACCCACATATTATTACAATTCCTCAACCCTTTATCTGCGACGACTTACTTACGGAGATATTTGGAACAGCAATCTCATTAGACCAAATACCCCTTTTAACACAACGCACTATATTATGTCCAAAAAATATTAATGTTGATCATGTTAATAACCAGGTCATTTCATTACTTCCTGGAGAGACACGGCTCTTTCTAAGCTCTGACAAAGTTGACTCTGATAACGACAATGACCATCTTCATTTCCCCTTAGGATATTTGAACACTATTAACCCAGCCGGATTACCACAACACAATCTTAGCCTTAAAAACGGAACAATACTCATGCTATTAAGAAACCTTAACACAAAACAGGGTGTATGCAATGGCACACGTTTAGTCGTCAACACCATGACACACAATGTTATTCAAGCAACACTTCTTACAGGATCACATGCTAACAATACTGTTCTGATTCCTAGAATTGACCTTACGAGTTCTGACCTGGAATTACCTTTTACATTGAAACGCCGACAGTTCCCCATTAAACCTCCATTTGCCATGACCATCAACAAATCACAAGGACAAGCCATGGACAAGGTTGGCATCTACCTCTCTGAGCCCATTTTTGGACATGGACAACTTTCTGTGGCCTTCTCACGTGTTCGACGTTCATCTGACGTTAAAGTTAAAGTTATAAATGCTCCATGCCAAGGAAGACTCATTCAAGGACAAGACACCATCTTTACTACTAATGTTATGTACAAAGAAATTTTCCAATAAACCTTTACACTGTGCCAAGCACTTTATTGTTTGCTTTCTATATGCATCATCCACACCTTCACACTATTCTATATCTCATTCATACATCTCACTCTTTGTCATGCCCCAACACCAGGGGTTGGCGAGCGAAGCGAGCAGGGGGTAGAGCCCCCTAGTAGTTTCAGATTTTTGTGACCTACACTTTTTCTTCTGCTAATCTTTGTCAAAGACAGGACATTGAAGATTTAGTTAATGCATAAATAGTTGTGAAATGCTAAGAAAAAAAAACTTTTTGAACGTCCCTCATATAATGTACTGTATATACACATACTCTCTCTGTCATATATATATATATATATAGAGTGAGTGGTAGGGGTGACTGAGACTCCCCACAATCCACAACTCCACCAGACGCAGTCCCGGGTTCACATGAGCCTTTTCTTCTTTTATTTTTTTCTTTCTTTCTTTATTCCAGTCTAATATAATTGTATTCAATACATTCCACTACTTTCTATTTATTTTTTTTTCTTTGTCTTTCTCTTCTCCCGACTCTGAGTTGTCTCCCTGAGGTGAATGGCCTTCCTCGAAAGTGGGACCCTGAAGTACTACTGGTACGTCACCAGCATACCATAGAAGCAGTTCAGGGTCGGACAGAGGATTGCAGGGACTGTCCCACCAAGCGCTCCCTGCGGTGGCTCCAGAGGTCCCTGACTCCATAAAGCCCTGCAGGCAGCACCAGTAGCATACTGGGGGCCCATACTACACAACACCATCAGGCAGTTGTTCACTGCAGGTCCTTTGTGCCAATGTCCCATCTGTAAAAGGAACCACCAACCCAACTGGCCAGGTCTCCCATTCATCCGTGAGCTCCTTCATGACTTGTGTGTGTGTGTGTTGTGTATTCTTATTTTTACTAGGGGGCTCTGCCCCCTGCTCGCTTCGCTCACCAACCCCTGGCGTTGGGGCATGACAAAGAGTGAGATGTATGAATGAGATATAGAATAGTGTGAAGGTGTGGATGATGCATATAGAAAGCAAACAATAAAGTGCTTGGCACAGTGTAATGGTTTATTGGAATATTTCTTTGTACACAACATTAGTAGTAAAGATGGTGTCCTGTCCTTGAATGAGTCTTCCTTGGCATGGAGCATTTATAACTTTAACTTTAATGTCAGATGAACGTTGAACTCGTGAGAAGGCAACATAAAGTTGTCCATGTCCAAAAACGGGTTCAGAGAGGTAGATGCCAACCTTGTCCATGGTTTGTCCTTGTGGTTTGTTGATGGTCATGGCAAAGGCAGGTTTAATGGGGAACTGTCGGCGTTTCAATGTAAAAGGTAATTCTAGGTCAGAACTTGTAAGGTCAATTCTAGGAATGAGAACAGTATTGTTAGCATGTGATCCTGTAAGAAGTGTTGCTTGAATAACATTGTGTGTCATGGTGTTGACGACTAAACGTGTACCATTGCATACACCCTGTTTAGTGTTAAGGTTTCTTAATAGCATGAGTATTGTTCCGTTTTTAAGGCTAAGATTGTGTTGTGGTAATCCGGCTGGGTTAATAATGTTTAAATATGCTAAGGGGAAATGAAGATGGTCATTGTCGTCATCAGAGTCAACTTTGTCAGAGCTTAGAAAGATCTGTGTCTCTCCAGGAAGTAATGAAATGACCTGGTTATTAACGTGATCAACATTAATATTTTTTGGACATAATATAGTGCGTTGTGTTAAAAGGGGTATTTGGTCTAATGAGATTGCTGTTCCAAATATCTCCGTAAGTAAGTCGTCGCAGATATTTTGTTCTGAGGAGACATAAAAGTAAGCATTTCCCTGCACGGAGTATACCTGACAGTAAAATTGAACTGGAACTTTGTAGGGACCACCTTGCAGGGTGATTATTTATTTTTTTTGACTGCAGGACTAAGTGGCCCACAAATGTGCTGGCCTGTCAGATGAGAGCAGATCCTGAATGTCCGACTCACTGGCACCGGTGACTGGGCTGCTGGTCTGAACCCGCGTCCCTGCACCATGGAAGCAGAAGCAGCAGCCGCTCTGACACTCAGGGTCTTCATGGCTCATCACAACAAATGATTTGAAGAGGGTTCCACAAATTGACACTTTTGCAGCAAAAAATTAATTTCAAAAAGAAGAAGAAGATACTTTACCACAGTCTGTTGTGGAATCGGAGGATTTACACCAAACATCTATAAAGATAGAAAGATAAGAAAAGGTTAAAGGAACACAAATTCTTTATCAATTCAATAAAAGGAATCTCACTGAAATGCAGTAGACATCTTACTTATTAAGATACTAATTAAGCAGTAATTTGTTTTATAGGCTTATAAGTACAAAACATAACAGAGTACATGAACTTGAGGCCCTGGTGTCCCCTCACAGCTCCCGTTTTGACCCTCATCTCTTAATTTAACAGAAACTTTAATCCAAAGCGACTTTCAGATCCCAGACCAACACTAAAATCATGAACAGGGAAGCCATTCAATTAGTGAAAGGACAGCATCATCTACAGAGCCTTCAGAAAGTCTCCAGACTCCATCGCCTTTTATTACTCCCAACGTTTTTGCAATGCACCATCTGTTGGAGTAACAAACTGCAATGCACTACATACATTACAAAATACATTTCAGCAGATGGTGCACTGCAAACGGTCAATCCAGAGGTCAACGTTGATTACTTAAATTTGAACCCATCACTTTTCATTACTCCCAATGTTTGTGATGCGCCATCTGTTGGAGTGACAGATGCAATGCATTTTATTACAACATACACTATAAAATACATTTCAGTAGATGGTGCACTGCAAACAGTCAATGCTGAGGTCTACATTGATTATTTAGGTTTCAACCCATTACCTTTCATTACTCCCAATGTTTGTGATGCGCCATCTGTTGGAGTGACAGATGCAATGCATTTTATTATGACATGCATTACAAAATACATTTCAGTTAATGGTGCATTGCAAACAGTCAATGCTGAGGTCTATGTTGATTACTTAGGTTTCAACCCATCACCTTTCATTACTACCAGTGTTCTGGATGCGCCATCTGTTGGAGTGGCAGATGCAATGCATTTTATTACGACATGCATTATAAAATACTTTTCAGTTAATGGTGCATTGCAAAAGGTTAATGCTGAGGTCTACATTGATTATTTAGATTTGAACAGGTAGCACAGCTCGTTTATATATAGTTTATATATATTGTAACAGACAGCTGGGATTCATGCCTGGCTAGGACACCGCCGTAACGGAAGGACTGTACACGGTGGCAATACCTCCCCCAAGACAACAGAGGGCAGCCCCCCTGTCGTGCTACAGTGCCATGGGTTTGGAGCATGGAAGCTCAGCCCTGCTGGGGCATGTGGCTACTGCCAGGGGGCACATGGAGAACAGTTGAGCCCTCCTCTGCAGGGCTGCCGTCTCACCAGGAAGTGCAGCTGGAAGGAGTATCATGGAACACCTAGAGTACTAACGGGGGCTCATGAAAAGGGGCCAGCTGCCACAACTCTGGGGGCCAGAGTAGGGAGGAAGAGGACAAAGCCTGAGGAGGAAGGACTGGCAGCAAAGAAGGGACTGGGTTGGGCTGTGGTGATTTGTGCCCTGTGAAGACCTGTAACTAAACTGTGTGTGTGTGCCGAACTCATCTCTGCGCCTGTCTGTGTTCAGTTAGGGTGCCTGTACACACCCTCAGGCTTCACAATATGTATATATATGTGATGACCACAAGGGGGCGCCATGCATGACAGTCCCAGATTCAAACAAAGCGTGTTAATTCCCTCAAAGTACCTTGACAGGTCAGATCTCTCAGTGCACCACACAATTACAGCAATTCCTTCTCCCTTTCGTCCAATGTCTTCTCGACTTTGACCCTCTGAGAGACGTGAGGTGCCACCTTTTGCATCTGGCAATCTGGGCCATATGAAAGCTGGGAAAAAGCCCAGAAGTCTTCTTCCAGCAGTGGCCCCTGGTGGCACCCAAGGACCTGAAATGGTGGACCTGCCCTTCTGAATTACAAATCCCAGTCTGGGACTGCACCAGAGAGCCCACTACCAAAGATCATGTTGTCTGGTAAATTGTCCCCAGTATTTACATTTTCTCCAGTCTGTCCATTGTGTTGACTCCACAGCTGGGATTAGGAATGGAAACCAACCCAGATGGGCTTCACCTCCTGCCACGTGATCCCTGTGTAATGACATCCCAGCTGATGAAAAGCACCGCACCCCATCCCAGCTGGGATGCATGTCCGCCACACTTTGGTGTATGCACACGTGTGTGATTGTTGTTTGCTTATCTATTCTTATTTCTTTTTCTGAGGTGACATACAAATGACAATTTCCCAGCACTAACTAACACTTTGTAACGTCCACCTTGAAGGGTGCGCAGACATTCTGATATTTTGGCCTTCAGCAGTTCAGGGTCGGACAGATGAGGGCGGGGACTCCTCTCCCACCAACAGCTCCCCCTAGTGGCTCCAGAGGTCCCTGACAAGGCTGCACACTCAAACTTCAGCCGCCATACAGCCCTGCAGGAGTGCGGACTGGAGCAGCACCAGTGGCACACTGGGGGACCATACTGTCGTCCACTGCTTGTCTGATGTGTCAGCGTCCTGTGCAACCCAACTGGTCAGGTCCCCCTATCCATCCACGAGCTCCTTCACTATGTGTGTGTGTTGTATGCTGCATGTGAATAAGAATTTCCCCGCAGTGTGTACACGACTACCTTGGAGGGTCCGTGGACTTTCTGATATTTTGGTCTTTCTGCTTCAGGACAAAGTGGCCTCCCATGTTAGAGCAGGTCAAATCCTGAATGTCCGACTCACTGGCGCCGGTGACTGGGCTGCTGGTTTGAACCCGCGTCCCTGCACCATGGAGGCAGAAGCAGCAGCCGCTCTGACACTCAGGGTCTTCATGGCTCATCACAACACACGATTTGAAGAGGGGTCCACAAATATTGACACTTTTGCAACAAAAAATTAATTTCAAAAAGAAGAAGAAGATACTTTACCACAGTCTGTTGTGGAATCGGAGGATTTACACCAAACATCTATAAAGGTAGAAAGATAAGAAAAGGTTAAAGGAACACAAATTCTTTATCAATTCAATAAAAGGAATCTCACTGAAATGCAGTAGACATCTTACTTATCAAGATACTAATTAAGCAGTAATTTGTTTTATAGGTTTATAAGTACAAAACATAACAGAGTACATGAACTTGAGGCCCCGGTGTCCCCTCACAGCTCCCATTTTGACCCTCGTCTCTTAACACCTTTTATTACTCCCAAAGTTTGGGATGCGCCATCTGTTGGAGTGGCAAATGCAACACCTTTAATTACTACATGCATTACAAAATACATTTCAGTAGATGGTGCACTGCAATCTTTCAATGCTGAGGTCTATGTTGATTTCAGCCCATCACCTTTTATTATTCCCAATGTTTGTGATGCACCACCTGTTGGAGTGGAAAATTCAACGCCTTTTATTACTATGTGCATTGCAAATTACATTTCAGTAGATAGTGCACTGCACACTTTCAATGCTGAGGTCTATGGTGATTTCAACCCATCACCTTTCATTACTGCCAATGTTTGTGATGTGCCATCTGCTGGAGTGGCAAATGCAACACCTTTCATTACTATGTGCATTGCAAAATACATTTCAGTAGATGATGCACTGCAAACTTTCAATGCTGAGGTTTTAGTATATTTTAGCCCATCACCTTTTATTATTCCCAATGTTTGTGATGCACCATCTGTTGGAGTGGATAATGCAATGGTTTTTATTAATGCATGCATTACAAAATACATTTCAGTAGACGATGCACTGCAAACTTTCAATGCTGAGGTCTACGTTGATTTCAGCCCATCACCTTTTATTATTCCCAATGTTTGCGATGCACCACCTGTTGGAGTGGAAAATGCAATGCTTTTTATTAATGCATGCATTACAAAATACATTTCAGTAGATGGTGCACTGCAAACTTTCAATGCTGAGGTCTATGTTGATTTCAACCCATCACCTTTCATTACTGCCAATGTTTGTGATGCACCATCTGTTGGAGTGGAAAATCCAACGCCTTTTATTACTATGTGCCAATGTGTGTGATGCGCCATCTGTTGGAGTGGAAAATGCAACGCCTTTTATTACTATGTGCATTGCAAAATACATTTCAGTAGATGGTGCACTGCAAACTTTCAATGTTGAGGTCTATGTTGATTTCAGTCCATCACCTTTCATTTACTACCAATGTTTGTGATGCACCATCTGTTGGAGTGGCAAATGCAAAGAAATTTATTCCTACATGCATTACAAAATACATTTCAGTAGATGGTGCACTGTACACTTTCAATGCCGAGGTCTACGTTCATTTCAACCCATCAACTTTTATTACTTCAAATGTTTGTAATGCACCATCTGTTGGAGTGGCAATTGCAATGCCATTTATTACTATGTGCATTGAAAAATACTGCATGCATTACAAAATACACTTCAGTAGATGGTGCACTGCAAACTTTCAATGCTGAGGTTTATGTTGATTTCAACCTATCGCCTTTCATCACTACTAAGGTTTGTGATGCGCCATCTGTTGGAGAGACAGATACAGTACAATGCATTTTGAAGAGAGGCCCACAAATTGTAAATGACTCTTTTGCCACAAAATATATTCTAATTTCAAAAAGAAAAAGGTAATATTTACCACAGTCTGCTGTTGAATCGGAGGATTTATTCTAAACGTCTATTGAAACAAAGATAATAAAAGGGTTAAATAAATTACAAGTCTTCTTTTAATTCACCAAAAGTTATTTCAATAAAATGTACTAGACGGCTGGTTCATTCAGATTTCAATCTATTTTAAAGGTTTAAGGGTTAGTAAACCATCCCATAATATAACATAACCACAGAGCTCCCATTTTTAGCCGTCACGTGTTTGTTTAATGGAAGCTTTCACCCAAAGCAACTTCCAAATCATAGGCAAACTTTAAAATAATCACCAGGGAAGCCATTCAGTTGACATCAAGGACAGCGTAAAGCCTAACCTAAAAATGTCCACTGACTTGTCACCCTTGGGGACGTTTACTTCAGCCGCTCAAAACCATTTTTGAATTGTGTTATTATGTAAAAGAACTGCATTACTTCGCAATATTTATCACTGCTCAATATGAATTGTTCTTGAATGGCATGTCCGGTATCATCACGGATGTGTGAGCTCCAGACGTCCAGTGACCGGGCAGATTAAGGAAGTGCATTTACATAATCAGGTGACAAGGACTGAACTCATTTGCTGGGACAGACCCCCGCATCACGACAGGGGTTAACACCCACCCACCCATCCATTCTCTGCCACTTCTCTGGGTCTGCAGTCTTAGCAATGATGATATCTGGGCCAGAAGGGTCTTGACAACAGCCAATCAGATTGAGGGGACAACGTCAGAAGGACAATTTGGAGGTCTCAATGGGCCAGGGCAGAGAGAGTGGCTCACACTGAGTGAGGATGGCAGAGCAAGTCAAAGGGACACACGCGTCACAAGCAGCTGGTGCAATGTGAGCTATGATAACAGCGGCCTTGTCTACGAAGAAAATCAGAAAGGTTGTCACAAGTTGAAAGGGGAGCATCAAGGGACACAGGAACAACTGGGTTAGTGACAGTAGTGAGGATGTCAAGCAAAACTCCGATTTCAGTAATAATATCAGGGTCAGGCTATGCTGACGCTGAACAGAGAGAACAGAACGGAAATGAAAATCTAGCAGACTCGTAAGTCGAAGAGCGGGCTGAAGGTGACAACCAGCGGCATACGACATCTTTCGTCAAAAGTCAAAACGGGATGGGAAAATTCAGAGTCAAAAGCAACGGCGGGGATTGGAAAAACCCGAAGGACTAAATTAAGATTCACCCAAACCCTTTGTATCGTCACCGCGTTGACGTCATAAATGTGTGCACCCTGGGAGATCTCCACGGAGACAAAGAAACAGAAACTCAACATACTGGCGGCCAAAACGGGAAGCAAAAAATTGATTAAATAATGAACTTTCCGAAAACAATTTCAATTCTTTGTGTCTTAAAACCATTGAAGAAGAAATGCACAGGCGTTTATAGAAAAAACAAAAAAAAATCATTAAAGTTAGACATCACAGGCCAGGAATGTCAAACAACTCAGCAGATTTGCTGTTTTTCAATAACTCACCTGCGTTCGACTTGGGACGCCGAGCTGGAAAGGCTGGAAGAAGAACGGCACCTAAGAACAGCCAGAAGAAAGAAAACGTAATTACGAAACACGTGAAGGCGTTCACTGGGTGATCCGTGCACATTGTGAGCCTTTACTTTCGTTAGGTTTTTAATGAAGAAGAAATGCAGCCTTGAAGGTAACCCTCTTCATATTTAAACTTCAAGCTAACAACCACAAAGAGGAGAAAAGAACAAAATCAACACGCAGAATGACCTCAGCCATCTACTGGCAAGAAACTGTTATAACAGGAAATACTTCACATCAGGGTTTCTTATACTGTACTATGGGTGGGTTGTGTCCCACTATTGGGTCTTGAGTTACTGCTGCATTTAATGGTAATTGGTTGCAGATGCTTTTCAGATGGGGTCACGGTAGATTGCTGCAGGGTCACTAACCAATCAACATTGCCCTAACAATCGTCCTTGATTAGCCCCTTCCTCTGACAATTGTCCTCAATTCTCCAAGGGGAACCACACTGACAATCGTGCACTCAACAAGGAATGGGTCTTGAAGACACCACAAAGGCAAAGATTGGGTCATGAAAACAAAAAAGATTAGGAAACCCGCTTAGGGGCTTTTGCAGTCCAGCTGGGGTGAAAAGTTTCCATTTGCTCATGTAAGAGCCGTGGACTGAGAGGCTGCTGTCCAAGAAAGAAAGAAGCCCCTGCTTCAAAAGTGACACCTTCAAACTCAACTAAAGTTTCTGGCTGACCACATGGACAAAGGAAAAGCCTCCGGGAGGAACGTTTTATAGTCAGATGAGGCAAAAATGGAGACGCTTGGCCATGATGACCAGAGGTACGTCAGGAGACCTTCAACCCAAAGGACACTCGGCCTTCTGTGATGCATAGTAGTGCTAGGCAGCTTCATAGACTGCAATGAACTGAGTGGAAAGAATAAAGAAGAAGGAGGACTACATGAGAATCCTTCAATTTAACCTCAAACCAAGAAGGCTGAACCACAGACACAATGGGGTCTTCCAACATGAAAAAGACACTCAACACGCATCAAGGCTGGAGCTGGAACGGCTAAATCAGGTGGACGTCAAGTGTCTGGAGTTGTCTTCCCAAAACCCTCACTTCAACCCTAAGGCACTAAATGATTGATAGATAGATAAATAGATAGATGTGAAAGGCACTATATAACAGATAGATAGATGGATAGATAGACGTGAAAGGCACTATAAAACAGATAGATAGATAGACGTGAAAGGAACTATAAAATAGATAGATAGACGTGAAAGGAACTATAAAACAGACAGATAGATAGATAGATAGATAGATATGAAAGGCACTATATGATAGACAGATAGATAGATAGATAGATAGATAGATAGATAGATAGATAGATAGATAGACGTGAAAGGCACTATATAATAGATAGATAGATGTGAAAGGCACTATATAACAGATAGATAGATAGATAGATAGATAGATAGATAGATAGATAGATAGATAGATAGATAGATAGATAGATAGATAGATGTGAAAGGCACTATATAATACATAGATAGATAGATAGATGTGAAAGGCACTATATAATACATAGATAGATAGATAGATAGATAGATAGATAGATAGATAGATAGATAGATAGATAGATAGATAGATAGATAGATAGATAGATAGATAGATAGATAGACGTGAAAGGCACTATAAACAGATAAGATTAACAGACAGGTTACTCACCTCGTAGCTGGCAGAGTGGTCCCCCCATTTGAGATGTCGGTGGTGTTTGCTGAGGGTCTGGAAGGAAGCAGAGAAGCCTTCTAGTTAAGATGGATGGGATTACAAACAGTTGGATTAGGAGCCCACCCTCAGTGACTCCCCACTCGCTGTTAGTCCCCACATTTATTAACTTTAATCCTTTTGCTTTTTTTTGAAGACATAAATATTTGATCTCTGAAGTCCCCAGAGCTCCTAGCAGGTGGTACAAATGTCAGATGTTTTTACGTTCATTTTTAAGAAGTGACCCTGAAGTTTTTGAGCAGCTCGGAGAGCGTCGAAAGGACTGTCCCTAATCTGTCACAAACATGTGAGTCAAAGGGAGCCAAGTGACAAACGCAAAATGTCAACCAAAGTCAGCGAGATCTTCACTTGAAGTCAAGCAGTAAAAATCTTTACTTCCGAAGCCCCCTTTAGGCCCCCACCGCTACGCCACAGCTTTCCTCTGCCAGTCACTTCCTGGTGCCGTAACTCATATGGTGGTCCCAATGGAGGGCGACTCCTGCAGTGTTTTTGTTGAGTCCTCTGGAAGGTCCCTCAGTATTGTGCATGTATCATTTATGGTGGACTTTATTTATCGTATTTCTCTTTCTTAACGCCATTTTCAGAATGGTTGGCCGTTTTGTGGAGTTCTTGTCAGCGATGAACAACAGATGTGACAAAGCCAAAGTCAGTTTCACGTTTTTCTGCTTTATAATTACTGCCAGAATGTGACACAGGTGACCTGAGTATTTATTCTTCTTTTGGACTTAAAGGAAAGAAATTAAAAAGGTCACCAAGGTGTCGACACCAAGACAAATCAGTCTGAATATGGGATCAATGAACAAAACAAGAAGAAAGAAGATGAGGGGACTCGTTTACAGGAAACATCGTCATCTTGGCCACGGTGCTCCCCCAGGGCTGAGGATGTCAGATAAGTCCCGGCTCTCCACTGGTTGCTCTGTTCTTAATATCAGAAGGACTTTTATTCGCCAGAACTTGCTGAATTTCATCAGGTGTCACTCCCTTTGCCCAGACGAATCTCACTACGGCGTGTTGCTCAACGAGGGTGCAATCCTACGACGGAGCGTCCATATTTACACGACCTTGGACTCAACTACGCTAATGGCAGAGCGCTGCGGTGTGTGTGTTCAGACTACCCATAAGCCTTTGCAAACACGTTGTATTGCGTCAGCTTCTGTTCGCTGTGGTTACCGCGTAATTTTTCAAATTGTCTTTACCTCTTGATTTACCTTCGTACACAGGTGGGGTGGGAAATATGGAATTTGTTTAAATGTGTCTGCTGTTGAGCCACCTTAGCGATGAAAGGGGGTGTTGATGTCCCGGATGACGGTGTGTGTGACACTTGGGCCTAAGAGTTTGAAGGATTCCACCACGTTGCCTATAGAATCTGACATTAGTTTCAGCTACTGATGTAATTTCATGGTGAAAAATCACAACGACAATAAACTTGGATTAGATTTGACTTATTGATCACGTAGAGGCGGAGCTTGTAACTGCTGTTTTGTGAAAGGCGATTCCCGTTTCCGCCATCTTGGTGGTGTTGAGTGCTGTACTGTGCTATTTATGGTGCACCAGGACACAAGACACATCACCTCCATTTCCATTGCGAATTAGTCCAACGGTGGTGGTGTCACCGGTAAACTCAGTGATTTTTACTGCAGGGTCAGCGGACCACCCGTCATTGGCCTACAGGGGGTTGAGTAGGATGGAAAGTCTGAGCCTTGAGGGTCACCTGTGCTGATAGGAGGCCAGCGTGAGAGGTGGGAGCCGAGCCAGACATATTGTTTCCTATTTGGCACAAAACCGTAAATCCGTTTGCAGGTGGAAGCTTTCAGTTCAGTTGGTAGAAGTTTAGTTACCAACAGTGTGGGCACAATGGAGTTTGATACTGAACTGACGGGCACAATGCTCGAGCACAAAGTTAAGACCCACAGTTATGGTGCCGTCCACAGATCTACGTGCCGGATATGCAAACTGAAGGGGGTCAGGATGAGGAGCAGGAGCAGACCTCAGAAAGGTTAGGACCAGCCAGGTGAACTCATGGAAGTGTAATGGGCCCAGAATCATCATGGCAGCAGAAGGTTTGATTTAAAGTGCCATGCAGGAGAGCCATGAAAAATGTCAGTGAAGAGACGAGCAAACTGTGCTGTGCAGGAGACCCTCAGTCAGGAGCAGCAGACGTCTTGTAGGTCCACCTTACAAACAGCGTCCGGGCAGCGCAACACCCGATAGGAAAAGATGAGGAGAAGTGACTGGTGTCAGGACCACCTGAGGATGGGAAGAGCAAAGGGAGTGCTTCAAACTCCTCTCCTTGTTGAGGGTCTTCAGTTTGTCACAGTGGGATGAATCTACCTGAGCACCGAGAAGACCACTCGTACATCGAGGCACCCTTTCAGCACCAAATGTTCTTCTCTGCTTCTTCCTTTTCTACACCTGATTTTTCTATCACAGGGTCACAGTGAGCTGAGCTGTCACAAGGGCCGAGAACAAACTCTGCCAGTCCTGTGGAGGGCACAGACTCACCCATCCAGCCTGACTCGCATGTAGTGTGGGGTGGGCACCAGTACTGGGGGCCACAAGGCTGGAAGGCTTCAGATTCTGCTGAAAGATCGCAGACCATGCAGCAACTTCTTTCTTTCTTTCTTTCTTTCTTTCTTTCTTTCTTTCTTTCTTTCTTTCTTTCTTTCTTTCTTTCTTTCTTTCTTTCAATAAATGATATCATACCTTTAATAATGAGCAATATTATTTCAATATTTCATTCTTGACAGTTTATATTGTAAAGTTCATAATAAGCCACATCACAAAATAATATAGCTTTTTCTGTCTTTCTTTTTGTATTATATAGTGCCTTTCATCGTGGATAAAATCACAAAAAAATTCACCATTTCAATTTCTTTCTTTCTTTCTTTCTTTCTTTCTTTCTTTCTTTCTTTCTTTCTTATAGTGCCTTTCACATCTGTCTATCTAACTGTCTATTATATAGTGCCTTTCACTTCTATCTATCTATCTATCTATCTATCTATCTATCTATCTATCTATCTATCTATCTATCTATCTATCTATCTATCTATCTATCTATCTATTGTGGAAGTCCATCCCCATACACAGACAGGCAGACACCAACAGTCAAAAACACACACGTTTATTTACAATGAAAGTGTCCATAAAGTCCCGCACAGCCCACAGTGCCCCCCACAACAATCACCCTTAAGTCCAGGCCTTCCAATGCCTTCCTTGACCGCCTCCTCTCCTCTCATCTCCTCTGAGCTCTGAGCTCTGTCCTCTTTTTCCCAACTCTGGTTGATGACTGGAGGGAGGCGGCCCCTTTTATTCCCACCTGGATGTGCTCCAGGTGCCTCCCGATGAGCTTCCTGTGGCACTTCCTGGTGTGGTGGAAGTGCCGCATGAACACCCAGAAGCACTCCGGGTGTCCCTGGTATTTCTTCCGCCAGCACCTCTGGGTGTGGCAGAAGTGCTGATGTCCAGGGCTTCACAATCGTCCCGGCGGTGGCCATGGGCCCTTATAGGGTTGAGCTTCCATGGGAGGTATAGTCCCTCTCCCAGCACAATGCCCAGCCATCCACTGCACTATCTATCTATCTATCTATCTATCTATCTATCTATCTATCTATCTATCTATCTATCTATCTATCTATCTATCATATAGTGCCTTTCTTTCTTTCTTTCTTTCTTTCTTTCTTTCTTTCTTTCTTTCTTTCTTTCTTTCTTTCTTTCTTTCTTGTTGCACTGTAATTAAAGGTGCCATATGAGCTAAGGATACATTAAACCTAACCACTTATTTCATACATATTTTTATTTTATCAGTAAAACGTATTGAGTACCTATTGCTCTTTCTTTCTTTCTTTCTTTCTTTCTTTCTTTCTTTCTTTCTTTCTTTCTTTCTTTCTTTCTTTCTTTCTTTCTTCTTGCTCGTTACCTCAGAATCTTTGCGTTTATGAAGTAACTTCATGACACTTACTGTGTGCACAAGTGCAGAAGACAAAAGGCCCAGAAGAAGACAGAGAACGTTGCTCATCTTGCTTTTTGAGAAATGGCTAAGATAAAAAAGAAAGAAAAGTTACATTTGGAAAATTCATCTTTAAAATAAGCTTTCACACAACTCCCAGAGTGTCAGCCGCAGCTCCGTCCGTAGGGCGAGTGCCCACCTTGGTGGTTTTGTGTTCCTCGTGTGTCTGTTTGGATTTTTTCTGTGACTTTCGTTTCCTGTTATGAGTTTTTCTCATTTTTTTTTTCTGGATCTATTTACAAATATTTTCCATCAAACTGGATGTGCTTTGCGTGTTTTGAGCACACGGCTGGAGGGCTGACATGTGGGTGACGCGAGACGAGTAACGTGAGATTATTTCGGATGTTTTTCATTTGCTGTTCTACACCATTGGTCACCACTGGCTTCTGTTATATGATATTTGTATTTTTATCTCTTTTTCTACATGAAAACATGAGATTCAAGTTTTTTCTCAACCATCTGAACAAATGACATGAGGTAAGTGACATATAAAAAGATTTAATTTTTGGTGTTTTTTTTTTTAAATGAGGGACTTCATCACAAGTGAGGTAAGCTCTTGTTAAGCTTAGGGAAGTCTTCACACATTCTGAGATGGCCTCAACACCAAATTCCTTCCCAGATTGCCACTGATGATGATGATGATGATGATGATATTATATTCTGACTCTTCGGCTCGCACTCTCAGGGCACACTGATGCACCATTGCAGAGAATTCCATTTTTTAGACCCATGATTGTCCTGCTGCGTATTTATGTCACATCCCATGGCCAGTAGAGTACATTTTTTAACACAGGGTGGCACAGGGAGATGGTAAATTTTGGAACTGGGTGTTGGCAACCCTGTGGTGTCTGCAGTTGTTTGGGACCAATGGGACTCGTTTAGGACCCCTTGCCATTAGCTATAATGGAGCAGTGGAGTGGCGTGCAATGAGCATTCGCCTTTTATAAGAATGGTGACAGTGTGACGGTTGCGCAAAGGGGATTTTGGCATCATTACCATTTAGGACGTCGCGATCGTGTCCCATCTGCTCATGTGATTACAACATGGGTGCGTAATTTAGAAGAAACGGATTCAGCCTTAAAAAAGAAGCCACTTTGTATACCGCCTGACAATCAATGGCAGCGATTTGACGAATGTTTAGAAGGTGCGTCATTTCACGCAATGGTGACATTCCATGGCCTCCGAGACCCCCAGATCTCACTGCTTGTGGTATTTTTTTTTCTGTGGGCACATCTTAGAAGCCAAGTGTACCGCACACGTCCTGCAACCACTGCTGAACTAAAAAGGAGGATTGAAGAGGAAATCGCTGGCCTTCCTCTTGACATGTTAACGTCAGGCAATGCAGGCTGTCAGGATGTGTACGGAGAAATGGACGACACCTTCATGATG